>NC_140089.1:86713105-87238105 GCF_964237585.1 Gallinula chloropus
AACTTCTGGAGCACGCCGCCGAAGGAGCCTTTGCTGGGCACCGGGATGACCGGGTAGCTCCGCGGGCTCTTGCCGCCGTGAGCGGCCGCCGCCGCCGCCGCCGCCACGGCCTCCTGCAGCTCCTCGTCCTCCTCGAAGCGCGGCCGCTTCTGGTGCAGCTCGGGCGGGGCGGCCAGGAGGTGCGGGCTCAGCAACCCGCCGCCCACCACGGCGGCCGCCGCCTTCACCGAGCCCAGCGGGTGGCAGGCGGCCGGGGCGGCGGCGGCGGGGGCGGGGGGAGCGGGCGGCAGGGCCCGCTTGCGGCTGCCGCCGTTGAACATGGCCTTGACGTCCTCCCAGGCGAAGACCAGCTCGTCCTGGGGGCTTTTGTCGGTGAGCTTGAGGTGGCGGCGCCAGGAGTTGAAGTTGGCGGCGTCGGGCTGGGTGTACTTGGCGTCGGGGGTGCGGTGGGAGTGGAAGATGAACTTGTTGGGGGAGAAGTACATGCTGCAGTAGCTGCACTTGATGCACTTGGCCCGGGAGCTGTTGTAGCGGGCCGGGATGAAGCTGCCGCGGCATCCCCAGGCGCACTCGTGGGACACGTCGAAGGCGAAGTTATCCGGCAGCTTGGGGGGCCGGTTCTCCCCTAGGAAAGACTTGCAGAGCCGCTCCGCCTCCCGCTTGGTGATCATCCCGCAGCGGCGGGAGGAGATGGGCATGGCCCCGGCCCGCCGGAGGATCTCCAGCTGCACCGGTGTGCACTGCACGCAGGTGATGCCCAGAGCCACCCGCCGGTTGTGGATCTCGTTGTAGCTGAAGTTTTTAAGGAGGGTGTTGGAGATCTGCGCGAGGCACAGCCGCTCCTGCCCGTCGATGACCAGGGAGACGATGGGGATGCCGTAGAGGATCACCTGCCCCACCTGGTTGGGCTTCATGGCGGCGTGGCCGGCCCTCGGTTGGTTCATGGGGTCCGGCGGGTAGGCGCTGGACGGCGAGGGCAGCAGGATGTCGGTGGGGCCGGGCAGCGGGCTGGTCGCCATCGTTTCAGCGCCGGGGCGGCTGTTGTGCTCCAGCTGCGGGCGGGGAAGGGTTTGGGGGGTGGGGGGGAGGTGTTGAGAGAGAGAGAGAGAGAGAGGGAGAGACAGCGCCGTCAGCCGGGGACCCACCGCGGACGAGGGGTCCCGGCTGCCGGCACGCCTTTCCCCGCCCCCCTTCCCCCCGACTCGGGTCTCCCGGCGTGGGGAGGCGATGCCCTCGGCGACCCCGGCCCCCCCCCCCAAACCCAACCTGGCGTCGCGGGGGGTGTACCCGTCGCTGCCTGCCGCCCGCTTCCACGCACCCCGGCTCTCCGACGTGCGCATCCCACCCGCCGGTTCGAAGGTGACCACGAATGAGCCAAGCGTCCCCGTTAAGAAGATGCTCCAACCCACGGGCGCTTCGTCCCGACACGCGGAGCGGACGCCCGTGTCCGCCTCCCCGTCCCGGAAAACCGCACTGCCCAGGAAAGACGCTCCGCGGGCAGCCGGCGGGCACCGCACCCGTTCCGCACCTCCCAGCTCGGCCCGACGGGTTCCTTCCCCCCCCCCCCCCCCCCCCCCGCACCCCCGAGGACGGGGCGGCTGCGGGAAAGCGCGGAAGAGGAATTAAAAAGAATAAAGTTTTGGTGCTTTCCGCTGCCGCCCGCGCATCCTCCCCGCCCCGGCGCCCGTTACCTCCGCGGCCGCGCTCTAGCCCTGCCGCCTCCGAGCCCTCCTCCAGCGGCTGCCGGCAGGGAGGTGCATCCCCGCATCCGCCGCCGCGGAGCAACGCGGCCAGACGGAGCCCTGCCCTCGGTGCGGCGCGCACAGCGGCGCCTGCAAGCGCGGAAGCTCCGCGCCTCGCCGGGCGCGCAGCGACCCCCCGTGGGCACGGTGACGTCAGCGGCCGGGGGGCGGTGAGGGGGTGGGGGTGGGGGGGTGGGTGTCCAGCTCCGCCATCCCTCCCGCCTTCCCCGCACCGAGAGGGGATGCGTGCGGGGTCCCCGTCGGGGCTCGACCCCCCGAGCGCCCCGGCGGAGCGGTGCCCCGGTCCGGCTCAGCTTCCCGCACGGTTTCCCGGCGAGGGGACGGAAGGGCTGCAAGTGGGATGCGGGATGCGGGATGCGCTTTGGCGCTTTTTCACCCGCGTCCCTCTCCTTTTCTTCCTCCACCTTTTTTCCTCCCCACGCTTTGAGCCCGATCGCTTCTCAGGAAGCGAAAATCCTCGCTGCAAAAGCCGCTTCTTTTAGGGAAACGGTGTTTTTTTTAACGGATCTGCTCGTAACTACGCGGCGGGGCGGGGAGGAGAGAGGAAAAATCAACCAAAAAAGTTAATTTCTCGCCAGAACCGTGCTGGTGAGGGCACGAAAAGCCTCCGCGACCCACCCTCCCTAAATACCTGTACTGGAGTGGTTCATCACAAAGCACTTTCAGAAGGGCCCGGACCCGGATTGCCGCTTAAGCCCCCGCAAAGCAACACAGCGCAAACACCATTTTTATAGTTGCTTGTACCCCTAATTAGGGAAGGAAAAAAACCACCCCAACCCAAACCCCAAAACAAACACACCAACCTAGGGAATAATCTGCAGCACGGTTGCCGAGTCTGCCTCCCTTTCCGCCCCCCCACACCCTTTTTTTTTTCGAAATGTCGATTTTTTTCACGATCTACTCCAGAAAAGCGCCGGTAACGCCGCTCCCCGCAGCGTGGGATGAGGATGGAGCGGTCCCTCCGCGACCCCCGCCGCCGGTAGCCAAACCCGATAACTCGGTTCCTTTCCAGCGAGGGAAGCTGCGGAACGGGCTAAAAACCTGGGAAAGGGGGACAAACTAAAATCTCCCTTCTAGCTGAAACGAGGAGGAAGGGGAAGGGGGGGAGTAGGGAGGACAACGCCTGGACCATCGAGTATTTCTTAATACCCCTCTGTTTTTTCTTGGGGTATTTTGTTTGGGTGGTTTTTTGTTGTTTTTTTTTTTTTACAAATGCAGTTCCGTCTCTCTTTTTCTGACCAACCCCAAACCTTTCCACATATCTTTCTACGAAAACTCGATGTTTGGGGTTTCTTTCTTCCCTTCTTTCTTTCCTCTCTTCCTTCCCTCCCACCCCCCCTTCCCCCTTTCCCTCCTGGCATCGGAGATCCAGGCGAAAAATCCCTGCCTGCACCGACATTTCCTAGGGCATCCGCGCTGAAATATCACCGACTCCCTCCGCTTTTTTTCCCCATGGGCAGCGAAAGGATGTAGACCGCCCCCCTCCAACCCTACCCCCCCCCGAGATCGCTTAGGTCCTCTCTTAACTTTGAGGAAGGAAGGGAAAAAATTATAAATAATAATAATAATAAAAAAAAATCACATCACTCCTTATTACTTCTGTCAGTTCTTATTAAACTTTGCTCGCCCCCAGTGCCGCTACTGTCACACGGGGGGCTCCCCCCTTTCCGCCCCCCCCCCCCCTCCCTCCTACGTGTTTTTTCCTGACCCTCTTCTCGCACGGAGCCTGCTGCTTTCGTGTGAGCAGTAGCTGTAAGCCCCACGTTGGTGACATTTCAATCAATGCTTCCGAGCCAGGCTGACATGAATTTTACACTTCAAAACTCTCCTCCGCCAGCTAATTGATTCAAATTGTTTTATTGGTTAAGCCCGTGTCACACACTGTATGATCTATTACCGCGCCACGGTGAAAATCCACCTCCCCCCCATCTCGCCTTCTCTTCCCTGGTCGGCACCGGGAGGGATGTGAAGAGGGGTTTTAGGGAGAAGCGCGCCTCTCCTTGCGGGATCTCGGGTGCCCGCATCCCCGCAGCCACCGCCGGCCAGCCCGCTCTCCCTCGGCCTCTCGGCCTCTCGCTAGCTTTTCCCTGGAGAAGCCGGGGATGGAGAACCTCGCCTCGGGGCTCTGAGCCCGGCGTTGGAAGAGGAGGGGGCTGAGGTGGGGGGCGGGGGAGGGGGGGGAGGAAAGCAATCCCACGGTTGCAGGAAGCGAAAGGGTTGAGCGGGTTTGGTAAAGCACCTTCAACGAAGCGACCCCCCGAGCTGGGTTTTAGCAGCCTGGGAGAAGCTGGAAAAGCCGCTTGGGTCCGGGGGAGCCGTTATCCGGCTCCTGCGGTTTATTTCCTGGCGATTAAACGAAAAGCAAAACTTTTCGGTTCACCTGCTCGCTGACACCGGCCTCCTTGAAAACCCGTAGGAAAACAAAACCGAGCGGCTTCCTTCGGCTTCCTCCGCGGGGGAAGTCGAAGCCCGGTGGGGACTTGAGGGGACCCGAGACCCTGCGTGTCGCAGGGGCACTGCCCGCAGCCGCACCGGGTGGCCTTGGCTCGGTGGAGCTTCCCGAAGTGCAGCTCCCCGAAGGCACCAGCGCTTTAGGGGAGCGGGGCGAGAATATACCTTTTCTCCACTTTTTTTTCCTTCCCCCCTCCCCCCCCTGTTTAAGCCTGTTGGGAAGCCTCGTGAAGCAGCAACGACCCCACCATGGTGATGGGAAGTGGAGGGGCTGAGCTCCACGACTAGGGAAAGGTCGGCGCACCCAAGGGCCGGGCGGATCCTGCAGGTGTCCCCCCAGGTGCCCGAGGCCCACGGGGCTGCTCCGGCCGCAGCCGAACCCATCGGCCGGCCGGAGCCCAGGCTGGACGCCGGGCCAAGGGGCGGGAGGGAAATTTCGACTTGAAGTGGGGTGTCTGCGCTCCCAGCCCGGGTAGCTGCAAATCTGGGCTCCTGTCCCGACACCGCCGCCGGTTTGCCGCCGTTCATTTCGTTCTACGCCGTTGCCGCTTGCAATGGCCGGGGTGGGACTCATCCTCCTGCGAGAGGAGAGGGAAAGACGGGCAAACTTCTCACAGGAGCCAGGAAAAGGCATAAACACGAGTCCTGTCCCCTCATCCCTCCTCTCTCGCGGTTCTACCTAGGCGCTGCGGAGCGGGAGACGACAGCAGCAGCTCCTCCGGCTGCGGATCGCTCCCTGGAAAAACGAGCAGCTGGGAAAAGCAGCCAAGTTTCAACCACCTCAAAGCACCCTCGCAGACTTTATTTACTTTCCGCGGCGTTTAAATACTGTAGCAGAGAGGCCACCACGAGCAGTAAGACAACCTGGGTACGTTTGGGTTTTATTTAAAGAACAAAAAACCCGACAAAACCCGCAAACACACACAAAGAAAACCACCCCCAAAGCGGGTCCGTTCCCTCCTCCCACCCCTCCACATCCCATTGAAACTTGCAGCCGTGTAAATAGCAGACACACACAAGGTATCGTTATAAGACTGCTGCTCCTAATAAAATTTAGGCGGAAAAACGAGGGGTTTAAAACACTTTTTTTTAGGGGGTAGATTTCGCTTGCGCTGCTCGGTCCAGAGCAAAGGTCTTTATTAAGTATTATTATTATTATTATTTAATTGCGTTTTATTATATTAAGCCGAAAGCAGAGAGAGCATTTGGAATAGAGGTGGTCCCATCTGGAAAACCCCGGAGCTCATTTAGATCACATCACTTCGGGCTTTTGTCTCTGCTCCTGAATAACCCAGCTAGACACAACAAAAGGGCAGAGATCTCTGCGTGGAGTTTTTCAGCGGCAGGAGGACGCCTCGGAAAGATGCATCTATAGTTATAATAACTGGAGGGGAAAGGACTCAACACGGTCTTCTCCCCTTCTCTCTGAAGGCACCGGGAGAGTTTCGGGATGGGGCATTTCTGGGTAGTTTGATGCCCCTCCGGTAGCTGAAAGCCAAGGCGGCTGCTGAAGGGAAGGAACCGTGACCGGCGCCTTTTGTCTGAGGGACCTCTCAACTTCCCCAATTTAGAATGCTCCGAGCCGTCAAAACCCAAGGTGGTCCTCGCCGAAGGTACGTACAGACCTTAGCCAGGAGGTGCGGGTACCCCCTCCTCAGCATCGCCGGCGGGCGAAGACGACCCGCCAGCCCCCACCCCTCCCGCATCATCCTCCCTGAGAGAAACGGCATTTAAAAAAACCCCAAACAAACCCCAAACAACCACCAAAACCAAACCAAAACCCGCGATCAGTGATTTCATTTCATCGAAAGAGAAAGCGACTGGCAGCCCCGGGGGTGATGGGTGCTCCGTACCCCGCTCCTCGGCGTTTTTAACCGCGAGTGGGTTTATTTCTGTCCTGCCCAGGGATGGGGTGTGTGGGGGGGGGCAGGAGAGCAAAGAGCTGCGAGTTTAGATGTGGGTGAATTAACACGAGAGGAAGGGGTGGTTGTAGGGAAGCGGGAGAGAAGGGGAGGAGGAGGGGGACACACCCGAAAACAAACCCAAAAAACCCCCCCACCAACCCCCACAACCCACGGAAATCACCTCAGCTATTGATTTTTTCCCTTTCAAACGCATAAATTACAGCGCCCTTGAACATCTCCCATCAGCAAGGTGCCTGCTCCGAAGTACTTAAAACGAGCAACAAACTTCCTCGGCAGAGAAGCGAGGCCCCGGCCGGGCTGCGATGGGAACCAGCGAGCCCAAACTTCCCAGGGAAACGTGACGCTGTCGGGCGAAGGCTCATCACGTCAGTAAATAATTCAATTCCGCGTCTTTCAGAACCCAGTAACCTTGGGTGTCTTAGAAAGCAGATTGTACAAACAGGCAATTAAGATGAGCACTGAGACTTTCAGAGGAGATATAATGAACCAGCTTTAATTACTATCTTGAAATTAAAAATGTAATATACAGATTTAAATTTATTTTCACCTAAATTGTGTATAAAATTATATGGCTTTTTTTTCCCCCCATCTCTCTCCTCCCTCCCTTCCCAGGCTAAGAAACGAATTGCCACCGAGCTTGCCACTAAAAAGTCTGAAGTACTTTCCAAACCCCGTTCCCCAACACAGAGTAATAATGATACATTTATCATTACTGATGACCACCCACTGGTTTATTATTGCTTTGTTGCAACTATTACAATCAAGAGATTTCTTTATTTACTGTTAACACTCACTTAAAGCTGAATGTTAATGACTCTTCTGAATTCACCGAAGAGTTTTCCGTTATATTTCAGGAGTAGTTACGGTTCGGGTTTCAAAAAAAAAAGGAAAAAAAAAAAAGGCATAAAACGAGGAGAAATGCTGGGTGGCGGTTTGCCTCCCTCCCCCTCCCCCTTAAAAGGTTGTTTGAGAGGATTTATTCAAGTCGGATTTTCAACAAAGAGTTGCAAAAGCCTTGGCATAATGCACGTACTTGACTGTAGCTAATTATGTGAGTATTTTATTACAGGAGATTCATTCATTATTGATAAATGTTTGCAGTAACTTCCTGCTATGTAGAGTTGTATTTTATGAGGAATAAACAACCTATGGGGATTGGGATTGTTTGGCTTTTTTTTTTACGCTCCTGCACTCTTTGACAGTTCACATCACCCACTGCGGGGGTCTGGCTCCTCACCTTCTCCCCTTCCACACCTAAATGTAACTTCCCCCCCCCCCCCCCCCCCCGCCTTCTTTCCACCACATCCCCCCTCCTGCCTCGCCATGGTTTCAGGATGATATTTAAAAAGTGACTTGCCCGGGAGGGTCTTCTGCTACGCCAGCTCTGTGGAGGCGTTTCCAAAGGCTTCCACAGACCGCTATGGGCTTCTGCTTCGGGGCAGCCGGTGGGCAGGGGGATGCGCAACAAGCAAGCAGCCCGTCGAGGAAAGTCTCGGGGGGAGAGAGTTTTCCCGAGGGCTCCCCGCTTTGGCTTCAGGGGAAAGGGTCAGCTCTCGGACCCCCGAAACCCTGTAGGTACCTCCCATTAAAAACGTATATATATATATAACATATCTATCGTTTCCTACGGCTTTTAAAGCCCGAAGCCGCCGGCAAAGCAGAGGAGACACCTCTCTCTGGGCTGGTGGTCGCCTCTTACCCCACCTCTCCCCCCTCCCAAATTAGCCCCTTCCCGGGAGAGGAGAGTGGCTCCGGATGGGAGAGGCCGAGGTGCCCGGAGATGAGGGGCAGTTCTCTGTCTGTGTACCCCCACGTTTCCTCCCCCCCCCATCCCGCCCCTTGCCGGCAGGACGCGGAGCGCTACACAGGTGCGGTGCTGAGCGGAGAGCTCCGCGCATCCCCCTTTCCCCGGGGACCCGTGAGGTCCCCGCTTTGGCCTTGGTGGACCAGCCATCCCTGTTACTCCCCGTCCGATCTCCAGACCCGGCACGAAGTTGGTGATTTCGAAGGAAAATTAAAGAGAATATATATATATATATACAGACACACATACACACACGCGTACGTGTATCTCTAAGAGAAACGGGAAGGAGGAGGCGCGCAGCTCCTCCAAGCGCGGCTGCAAACCATCGCCCCTTCCCTCCGCTGCAGCCCAAACTTGCGGGGGGCTCCTCTCACCCACCGGCGCTCTCCCAGCCAGACCCGACCCCATGCGGGACAGCCGCCCTCGCTCCCCGCGCAGGACGACCCCGCGAGCTGTCGCGACAGAAGGAGACCTTGGTGTTTACTCCGGGAGGGGAGGAATAACACCCAAACCAGGAGGTTCCCCTCCACCATGCACCTCTCCATCCCGCCCCGAACCCCACAGCTTACCTGACCACCCGAGCTCCATGGGTCACCCCTGGGCTGCGAGGCGGGGGGCGGCCAGCGCCGGGCCGCTCTCCGCGGTCGCTCCGCTGCGCGTAAGTTTGTGTCCCGCCTCTGCCGCGGTGGCTGTGCCGCGGGTGGGTCGGGTCTCGGACGCCTTCTAGCAGCCAGGCAGCGCCCTGCAAGCGGTGCGGGGAAGCCGCCCCCTTCCCCGGCCCCCTCCCCTTGCCGGGGGGGGGGAGGGGGGGAGAACCGCAGTCGCCCCCGCCCCGCCGCCACCCCGGGGCAGGTCCGCCCCGACGGCTGCGGAAGATGGAAGGGGGGTATTCCACCCCCTCCCACCCCCCGGAAGGGGACAAGAGGGACCCTGTTGCAGGGGCGGGCTCTGCTTTTCTAAACTCTCCCCCACCCCCCAAATTGCCCCTCTCCCCTCAAATTTTCCTTTGCCTCTTCCCTGATTTCTCTGCAAAGAGGGATCCAGGAGAGCACCCCTCAACTGTGAGCGCTACGCGGGACGTCAGGAGGATCCCCCCCCACCCATCCAGCACAAGTTCCTGCGGGAGAGAATGGGATATGGGAGGGGGGGGGGGGGGGCGAGCTGCCATCCCCTCCCCTGCAGAACCCCCCGTCCCCAGCAAAGCGCTTCCCACAGATCACTCGACGTACGGAACAAGGCGGCTGCTTAAAAACACAAAGCCGGAGCCCTAATGAGTTCAATTACAATGTGGTAAACACATTGCCTCTACGCTTTAATTAAGCCGGCTGTCCAATTTTAACTCATTAGTAATTCATTAAGAGAACAGCCTTTAGCTGGCTGCAAGGAGAGAGTAGTACCGCAGCCTGTGCGGTTACGCTGCGCGCATACCCCAAGGTATCTGGGGACGGTAAAGCGTTCCCCCCCCTCCCCTCCTCTACAAAAGGGGCTCCCGACCCCCAAATGGGGATCACTTGTTGTCCCGGCTGCTGAGGTACCCCCCGCCCCCCCCCCGTCGGGTAAGGGGAGCCGAAGGAGCTGGGACGAAGAGGATAGGAGTCCCGTGAGTATCCGGGACCCTCCGACCCTTTCCCTGGGGAGAAGCTGGATAAATTTACGGACAGGGGGAGGAATGTATTTGGGACCACAGAGCCCTAGTGTCCCGTCTTAAAAAGGCAAAAAAAGAGAGAAGATAAACCACAGAGAAAGCGCTTGAAACTTATCTGGGCCAAGAAAGAGGTCAAATTTGCCCGAGCAGCCCATTTGGTTTGTGAAAAGAGGGGTCTGCGGGGCCGGATCCTGCCCCGCGGAGCTGGAGGGATGCCTGGGGACGGGAGCTATGCATAAGTCGTCGGGGTTGGGGGGGAGTGGGGTGGGGCTGGGGTGGTATCCCCCCGAAAACACCGGTGCAAAAGCTCTCCCTGCCGAGCCGGAGCGCGCCGCGGTCCGCTGCACCGCGCGCATCTCCCCGCTGCACCGCGCGCATCTCCCCGCTGCACCGCGCGCATCTCCCCGCTGCACCGCGCGCATCTCCCCGCGCCTTTGCGCTGCCGTTCGGCTGCCGCTCCGGGGGGTCACTGCAGCAAAACGGTTTGCGTGGGGGGAGGAAAGAGGGAGAGGGTGAATTTACCTTCACCGTGTCCCTGGGGAGCCGAGGAGTGACGACCCGCAGTGTCCCGGGTGGCCGCCGACCGGTCCTCGAGCCCCGGGATGCCGGTGGTGGAGCAGGGAGGGATGGAGGGATGGATGGAGGGATGGATGGATGGAAGGTTTCCCGCTGCAGCGGCTGCCACGTTAAAGAATTAAAGCTTTTTTTTTTTTTAATTTATTCTAAATTGCGATTCGTGGCGGATGCATTTGAGGGGATCCGGACTAGATACCCCCTCACCCTTCCCCAATTCCCATCCCACTAGCACTGCTACTTTTTATTGCATACGTTACGGACGTAGTTACAGCTTTATCAGAGCTGGAGAGGCTGTGTTTATTTTTCTAGACAGCTAGAAAGTTGTTTTTTTGTTTGGTTTGGTTGTTTTGTGTTTTGTTTGGTTGTTTTTGTAGCTATATTTGATGTTTAAAATCTGAATATACAGATGGATTTAGCAGACAGGAGCTGATTCAGTCTGACCCCCCCTTTCCTAGTGCCAGGTGCCTGAGAGAAAGACCCATCGAGCTGCCAAAAGCCTTTCAGGAGTAAGTTTGGGTGGTGTTTCCTTGTGGGGTTTGTTTTGGAACATATCACTGTGTAGCTGATCCCAAGCATTTTCAGAAGCCCTTAATTTTTTGGCTTCTCATTCGGCTGGGCTGCTTGCAGCATCCCCAACCTGCCAGGGCGGGCTGCCGGGGGTCACACATCTCCCTCGCTGTGCCCCCACCCAGGCTTAGTCCCAGCTCCCTGGCAGGAGATGAGGGCTGAATACCCGAGCTACCCCACGATTAAAAGGGGGGTTTCAAACTCCAGATCTGAGTTATAAACAGCTAAAGCCATTCAGAAAAAGACACCTCAGGAAGAAACCCTTCACAAGAGCCTCCTTCTTTGGGGAGCAGATTTTTGAGCAGTTATCTCTTCAAGGCAGGTTTGGGGGTTGGGTTTTTTTTTGTTTCAAATAGCAGGGCCTCTCTCCTGTAGCCTTGACTTTTTGTTTGGCTCCAGGCTTGCAAAATCAGACTGTCTGGAATTAGGAAATTTGGGTATTGATCCTCTCGATGTCAAAGGTTTCCCTTCCCCCACCCCACTTCCCCCCCAGAATAAAATAAGAAAATAAAAACCAGCATCATAAATGCAGGTTGAGGCCCTTGGGGAGGACAAGTCAGTGGGTTCCCTACTGATTTAATGGTATTTTATGTATTAAATTATTATTTATAATTTATATATTAACTGATTAGCGGTATTTAACCTGTTGCCTGTGTCGTCATTGCCACCTCCTTTTCATTACCAGATCTTTGAACAAATTGCCCCAAAGGCTAAACCAGCATCACTTATCTGTTTCCAGAAACATCCTCCACTCTCTTTTGTCTTGACTAGCAGTGCACTGGCTTCTGGACACACGAGGGACAGTCTCTCTCCAGAGCCTCCTGGTATAAATCTAAAAACCATCTCGAAGCCAGTGGGCCACAATTCATTTTATTACCCCTGCATTACTCTAGGATAGGTACATAAAAACTGCTAGGACAATTAATCTGAATTAATTTCCAAAGTGAATTAAATTAAATTGAATGAAGACCACCTGAATTCTGAATAAGAACAACCTTCACAGGGGTTTCATGCAGTTTAATTAATCCACTTTTAAATTCTCACCTTCAGCTAATTTGGGTTATTTTCCTGAGTGTCCCCACGTAGGCAAAAAATCTGAGAGGTAAATGTGGCTCAGGGGAATTCCTCTGGATTTACCCAGATGTAATTTAGCACAGGAGTGTATCCTCTAATACTCTTTGACCACGGCACAGAAACGATGCAGAAATAAAGGGTATATATATGTTGCACCACCGCCTGAAGCTCAACTTTACAAAGTAAATCTTGTTAAAAAACACATAATATGAGCCTGGATGTTTTACTGTGTCCTCTCACCCTGTACCTCTGTGTGTATGGACGTGTGTGTGTGTGTGTGTGTGTGTGCTTGCAGGCGTGCGTGCCGTGGATGTATACTCTATCTATACATCTTTGCTCTATTTGTTTAATCCATTAAAGGCTCTGCTGAGCACCTGAGACTCCCATTGAAGTTAAAGCAGAACTGGGAGCTGAAGGAACAGCGGGATCAGCCAGCTGGGAGGCTGGTGAGCGCTGCACCTTCAAAGCTGAGGTAGGATGGCAAAGCTGAGACACACGGCCACTCAGGGCCCGGCAATCTAGGACAAGTTTACAAAGGAAAGGCTGTCTCTGGGAGAGCCAAACCCTGTCCTCTGGCTGAGGAAGTTTCTCTGGTTTTATCTTGGGGCTGGGTGGGATTTTTTTTTAGCAATGTTCAGCAGGGTTGGTCCCTTCATTTAATGATGCTCTGTGGCTTAAGGAGAGGGACCAAGGCAAACACGGAAGGACTTCTCTTGTCTCCTAGCACCTCCCCCTCCCCCTCCCCCCCCCCACTTCACACACACATTTCAAGCAGTTTAATTTCTGTTCCAGTGTGGAAGGTAAGTACACCAGGGGTTGGCTCTTTTTAAAGATCAAGGGAATGCTCCAGGCCCCTACAAAGATGATGAAGGGCCTGGAGCATCTCCCCTATGAGGAAAGGCTGAGTGACATGGGGCTGTTCAGCCTGGAGAGAAGAAGACTAAGGGGGGACCTTATTAATGTTCATAAATATCTTAAGCTTGGAATGCAGGGGGAATCAGCCAGCCCCTTTTCAGTGTCTGTGGGGACAGGACAAGGGGCAATGGCTGCAAGTTGGAGCACAGGAAGTTCCGCTTCAACATGCAGAAGAACTTTTACCCAGTGAGGGTGACAGAGCCCTGGGACAGGCTGCCCAGGGGGTGTGGAGTCTCCTTCTCTGGAGAGATTCCAGACCCGTCTGGACGCCGACCTGTGTGACCTGTCCTAGGGAGCTGCTTTGGCAGGGGGGTTGGACCCAATGATCTCTCGAGGTCCCTTCCAACTCCTGTGGTTCCATGATTCTATGAATTATTTTTCCTGCTGAAATCGGCAGCTGTAGGACTTGTGGGTTGAAGATCTCAGTGTTGCTCTTCTTAACAAACATCATGAGTGACTTTTGGCACTTCTGAGGTCACATTCCCCACGTGAAACCAGTTGGCCCCAGGCTGTCATGCCAGGAGCTGTCAGACCAAGCAAAAGGAAACACTTTTGGACACTGGATCAAGTTAATGGGATTTTTCAAGCCTGGAGTTCTCTGCTTTGGTCTGAAATATCAGAATCACTGAAATCACTCCTCAAATAACCTGGTTTGTAGGGTAAGAAATGGTGGTATGATCATCCTAGAGGACACAAGGAAGTCTGGAATTTTGCTCTTCAGTTCAACGAATTGCCGTATGACCTTGCAGAGAGCCATTTCAAGATAAGCTCTCAAATAAGAGTGCCCTGTGAGTAATTTGGTTTGCTGCCCATCTGTCCAGACTAGGCATTTCTGAAAATCAATCTACTGGGATAGTGCTGGGATTGCTCAGTTGAGATACCTAAGTTGGAAAAGTATGGCCTCTTCTTTAAGACTCAGTTTATGCACCTGGAAATGATGTGTGCGTGAATGTGTTTAGGGAGCATCGTTCATTTACAGCATCTCAGAGAGATTTCATAGGATGTAGTTGAGTTAAAATCTATCTCATATCTTTGTTTTCCCCTCTCACTTCTTTCATAGTGCAGTTGGAAAAAAAATAATAAAAAAAGATCAGTTGTAGCTAAAAGCATCACTGCAAAGCTACATAAAAGGAAAGATTCCCAAGAACTTACAAACCGCGTAGTAACTCCATGGTTTAATTCAGACACTTCCAGGCTCATGGGGACCGTGAGCTGCTGTCAGTCTTTCCTCCTTGCCATCTGAATTTTAATTTCATGCACTGTGAAGATGCTGTGAAGGACGTGTTAGCTTGTGGATGGCTTTGGACTGGATCTCGTGGTGCTGTGGTCCCCGTGCTCTGCACGAGCCAATTGGGAGCTACTGGTTTAACACACAACCTGGTCCAACTCTCATTGATATGAATGGACTTTTTAATTCTAAAGACCATTCTGGGGAATATTATACATTAAAGAGAGGATCATGAAACCCGGTGGGTGTCTCTAGTTCCATCCATCCATCCATCCATCCATCCATCCATCCATCCATCCATCCATCCATCCATCCATCCTCTTCGGTGGAGAGATTATCACCACAGTGGGTATCAAGAGCAGTTCAGGAGTAGGTCCCAGGATAGTTTGGAGACCACATGTCTCCAGCAGACCACTGAGAGTTTTTGGGTTATGGAGCAGTGGTGTTTGCTGAACTGTGTCATGTTCCAGCAGCAGAATGGGATGCCTCACTTTGTTTTGATGTCCACACCTTTGATGTCCAACAGTGTGATGCTTCCTGGTTGCATACACACCAAGAGCCTGCAGAGTGTTATAAAATCAGCCACTTATTAGTCAAAGCCCAAGCCAAAAGCCTCTGTGACACTGAGAGGAAGTCGATAATCACTACCTCCAGTCTCTACCACTAACTCAGCCAAAGGAGTGGATCCTGTTCACTTACCTCTTGGAACAATCCAATTTCAGGGTCATGGCAATAAGATCAATCCACCCTCTGACCTGTTCCTTTCATAAATTTGGAAGCATTTAAAGGAAATTTGTCACATTTAGGCACTGAGCATTTACCCATCAGACTCAGTCTTTATAATGGACACAGGAGATTTCCAAAGCAGGCTGCAGCATCTTTTATGACACCTGCATCCATTATAAAATTTACCCTACTCATCTTGAATTTTTGATTAAAAATAAGAGTTGTGACTCATGCTAGCCTGTCCCTTTACTTCAGGCAGTTAAAGAATATGCTGTTGGTGGTTAAATGTGCTTTATGTATGGAATAATTCCACATACTTCATTTTAATACCACATTATTAACTGCAAACCAAGCACGTATCTGTCCTGCCCTTTGGAAGACACACATTTCTTAGCCCCACAGCTCCTTCCTCTGCCTGATGCTCCCCAGCACCTCTCATCTGGGGCTCAGACCACTCATCTAGCTGAGCTGATGGCCTCTGCCTTGCCATCACCTTGCCCTTTACTTCTACCATGCCAATTATTTTGTTGCTGCCATCCCAATAATTATCATTTAGGTTATTTCCAGAACCCATGACTTTAGTGGTGTAATAGCAATTTTGAGGGATCTCTGGATGGTTTTTACCAGTGGTAGGATCAGTTTAATGCCCATCTTCCCTTTCTTCAGCCCTTGCCTGCTATTCCAGATCCTCCCTCTTGGTTTAGCTTCCCTCTTTCCACATCTGTCTGCAGGGTCATCCTCCAGCCTCAAGCACTGAAGTGCCCCAGTGAGAATAAATTTTTCTATTTCCATAAGAAGAATTTTTCTTTTTTTTTTTTACCACTGAAAGATGCAGAGATGGTGTCTAAAATTATCTTCAGCTGCTTTTGACGTAGGGGAAAACTGACAAAGATATTCTCCCTAATTTATCCTCATAAGTCAGTCCCCATATTACATACCTTAAATAAGGTATTTTATTTCTCAGCAATGTGCTAACTTACACTGGAAAGATGATGTTTAGAAATCAAGCAAGCACATAACCGATTTCAAAGGAATGTCATTACAGATTAGTTTGTCCCAGAAATTGAAGTGTTTCCCATCTGCTTCCATTCATGATTGTTAATTAATTGGTAAGTAATAAACACGGACACTGGCTTTGACAGCTCTGCAGCAGTAGAAACGCAGGGATGGTATGGACTGGCTTTCCTGGTGTCATTATTATAAGTCACCCTCTGATTCCCAGGAAAAAGCTGCTGCAGGGAAGATGTGAGAAGGGTTTTTGAAGAGGTACTTCCGAGCCATCTGTGGTCCCACTGCTTTTTTGTACACTGTTCTTGCACTGGGCTTGCTGGGTTACCAGAGAGTTGACTCTTTTCATAGTTCCACCCCAAAACTGGGGTGGGTGGTTGAGGTTCCCAGGCCAGGGTCAGGGTATGCAGCAAACCTGCAAGGCAGCATGATTCAGCTCCTTGTTTTGCTGCCTGCTGTTGCGCAGGGTCTTGCGCAAACTGTGCAAGTTGATTTGTCTCTCTTAGTATTAATTGCCCAAGTTTTTTTCCCAGGGCAAACCTAAGTGCCACCAATTCATCACTGTAGGGCAGGAGGAAGCACCTCTGGGTTGCACAGCCTGGCCTTCACATGGTGAAATTCGGGGGATATGGATTCATCCATAGATCAAATCCTCAAGGGAACCATTTAGAAACAGGATAATCTGGGGCTGTCGGTGACTTAATTTTACTTCAGTTGTGCTAAGTGCACTAGCAAGTGGGTGAGCAAATCACAGTGACCAAAAATAAGCAGAAAAGTACAATACAGGTTGGAGGGGCACTGGTATACCGCAAGGATGCAGATACCGGCACAACGCACAGTGCTCATGTCCCATGAATTATTTTCCTAGGAATCAAACTCTAGATACTACAAGGTGACATCCCCCTGCCCTCCCCAGGCTCTGCCAAGTGCCACTTCTCCCACAGATAGAGAATGTCCCTCCTTGGGCAGTACCAGTCCCATGGGGACAAACTCAGAGAAGATCTCCCAGACACCCAGTCAGCTGTCACTTGCTTGAAAGGGTGACACTTTCCCAAGCCTCATTATCTGAAGAAACATTATGAAAGGTTTGTTTTTGGCCAATTTTTAGGAAGATACGAGCTACAGCATCTGCTTTACCTATTTATATGTGCCATGGCCAAAGGAGCAGAAAGGCCATTAGCAGCTCTACTTGTCTTTCAACACCGGGTCTAAACAACCGTAACCACAGAGGACTTCACAGGACTAGGAAAAGCCCCATGCTTGTAAGGTCTCCAGCTGTTTATTACTTTTTTCCATCATGATTACCTTGGCTCCAGAAAGTTTTAATACTGTTCAAAATTCAATCCAGTTTTATTGACATCTCTAGTTTTGCCAAACAGCTAAACTGAAGCAGACGGCATGAATTTCAGTCAATCAATATTCATTTAAAACTGGACACCCATATGTAAGCATACTCTCTCCTTGGCAATGAGTAAGGAGACTGAACAATCAATCCACACTTGTATTTAAACTCGGCGACTGTATTTTCAAAAACCCCCACATAAGGCAAAATTGAATGGTTGAATAAGGCAACATGTGATTTCTGTTATGTTATTATTAATAATTAATAATTCACTTAATAACACAGCAGGAGCCTAATCCAAAGCCCGCTGATGTCAATAGATTTCTTTCCAGTGCGCGGGGAAGCGCCAGAACAGGCACAAAGGCCCAGGATTTTCACTGCGTTTAAGCACCGGCCTCCCGTGCTGAACTCAAACACCTTCACAGTGCTGCCCCGCTGCTTCACGGCTCCCTAACTCAGAATAAATGGTTGTGATATAATGTACAGCGAGCAACAAAGAGCAGGCCGAGGGTAATGCCCATGTAAGAGGATTCAGCGCCGTAGATTTAAATTCTGGGCCCACGGCAGTGTCTGTATATGCCCTCCTCTTCTGTGATGAATACACACCCTATATCATGTTAAACTATTGTGTTTATTCTACTGTACCATTACGTAACATGCACATTACACCAATTACTCATTGCTAACGTATGGTGACTGCATCCCCATCGACGGCCTGGGCTGCGTAAAGGCAGGAGATGCTGCTTGAGAAGTGAGAATCACAGAATCACAAGGTTGGAAAAGGCCTTTAAGATCATCAAGTCCAACCATTCCCATCCTGTGCTAAACCAGATCCCAATGTACCTGATCTACCCTTTTTTTAAACACACCCAGGGTTGGTGACTCAACCCTCTTGCTGGGCAGCCTGTTCCAGGCCCCGACAACTTGTTCCAGGCCCCAACGATTAAGAAGGAGGAAACGCCAAGCTGTCGAGCTTGTTTAAAACTCTCCTTGGCCTTTTCCTGGCTGCTGTTAACCATCTCTGAGCTTCTGAGAAGTCCCGTGGCAGCCAGAGACACCCAGGATCAGGGCAGCTGGACCTTTGAGCCAATGTTATTGTTGTTATTACCGTTTTGCCTCCCTAATTAACCAGCTGGGCACGTGCCAGCTCTTTATATCTATATTGTAAGGGTTGTTTCCATTGGGTTTAGGCAGACAGTCTTACTTTAAGATGCCTATTGATCAGCTGCCATTCTCACGTGGTTAAAGCACTCCTCTAGGGGAACTCTCTCAGTGTTTTAAGTGCACACAGTTACTCTCATGACTGGCTTGTAAACAGGTTTTAATGGGGCTATTAGTGTAAAAGGACAGGAAACTTTCAAAAACAGCCTTTTAAATATTCATGAAGATGTTTAATCTGGTGCTTAATCACCACTGTTTGCATATCGCAGAAGAAGGTGGTGGTGGGGTGTGTATGTGGGGGGGTGGCAGCAGTGCTTCACTGTTAGATATCAATAGGGCATTAATAAAGGCTCTTGGAGCCATGATTAATGCATAAATGACACCCGAAATTTAACAAGACACCTCCCACTTTTTTTTTTGCAGAAGAGCTCCCCACAATGGGTGTCCAAGGAGAGATAAAGTTCCCAGGAAGGGAGGTTCAGGGCTGGGCTCTGCTCTTTCCCACACGGAGCATGGCTGGATCTGTGGACCTTCTGCTCCACTGCACTGGCCACGTGTCCCCAGGCCTGACCAACTGCACATGGGCATCAGGATGGATGTTTCTGCTGAAGTGAGAGGACCAGAGGTATCACCAGAAGACGGCCGTGCTCCGATGGGATGTGCTGTGTCCCATCACTGTCTCCCACCAGGGCTGGATGGACCCTCCAGGAGATTCACACCTCAAGTTTTCTTCCCAGCAAAGGTCTGCCTTAGACTTTGAGCTTGTCTATTTTGACTGAATCGATGAAAGAGCATGAAAGACCCTTCAACCAGTTAAACCAGTGCTTTTGTCTCAATTCCCCCAATCTCTACAACCCCTCTTGACCTTTTCTGTCCGTGGATGTGATCCTACCTGCCCAGGCTCTGCTCTGATCTCCTCCAGGATCTTCAGAACTTGGGTAAAGGAATGAACTAAACATAATAATTTTAGCCCAGCTTCTGTGTTGCTTTGGCGGGGTGGATTTTAGCCATTCCTTTGGTAATGTTTGTAATACATGCTTTATTTTCATTTAAGAAGTAAAAGCAAGAAAGGATAGCATCTCCCCAGTGGGAGAGACTTCATGCAATTTTAAAAATGTGCATTATTTAATCCAATAGGCATTAACATGCCTTGAGCTGTTAACACCTGTTGTGGAAATCCATAATACACAGGCTTAAAAAACCAACAACCCTGAGAGACCCATAAAGGTTCCTGCAGAGCTGTCGCTGCCTCTTGTGTCAATGAGTACTTAAGGACCCTGAAATCTGCGGCTGAACTCACTTACTGAGCACGTGCTTTCTCTTTAGCTCCAAAAAAAAATATAAAAGGGAAAAAAAATCCTTAGGATAATTTCATTGAAAGAAAGAATAATGAATATGAAACACCAGTGAACTACATTTCTTACACAAACCTCTCATGTATTTTTCATACGTTTCCCCACCCAGACGCCTAAATGCACCAGCTTATAGTCTACTTTACTACCTCATAAAACTCCATGTAAAACTTCAGCCAATGTCTTTTTTTTTTTTTTTAAATGCTTTGATACACTGTCGTCTAACAGCGTATGTCAAACTTAGGCAGCCTGCCCTCGGGTGGGGAGGTCACCTTTTGTCTTCCACAAAAGTAGACCCCCCCCAAAAAATGAGATTTCAAATAGAAAAATGGAAAGGGAAAGCAATATTCCATGGGGAAGGTGTGAATGGAAGAAACTCTTCATGGGATCTCACTTTAATAAGACCTGAGCTCGCTTTCTCTTTGTAATCAACAAGAACTGTTTAGGTGTGAAGTCCTGGGTGGGCTGAAGCCGGTGGAAGTTTTGTCAGTGATTTCATGATGGGACCCCTCTAATGGGACCACCTAAAATTTAGATAACTGCCTCCAGCAGGTGCCATTTGAACCCCTCCAGTTTGTGCTCAGTGGCCTGACAGATACCCTGTTGACCCATGTAAGACTGGTATCCCCACATGGATGTTTCTCTCATCTTGGGATGTCTACCTAGCAACACACATGCCTCTTAGACAACTGAATCAAGCCTGAGGAGTCTGGACTGCATCTGCATTGAGGAAATTATTTGGAGTGATGTATCCAAGGCAGGTAATGTGAGCTGTGGTTGAGGGACATGTATGGTTGAGGGAGCTGGGGTTGTTCAGCCCAGAGAAGAGGAGGCTGAGGGGAGACCTTATCACCACCTAAAATGACCTGACAGGAGGGTGTAGAGAGGTAGAAAAGTTCTTCCCTGAAAGAGTTGTGGGGCCTGGAATAGGCTGCTCAGGGAGGGGGTTGAGTCACCATCCCTGGATGAAGGGACCATACAGAGAGGAGGGGAATCAATTCTATAAAAGGTCAGACACTGGCAGGACAAGGAGGAATGGAGTGAAGCTGAAGGAGGGAAGGGTGAGATGAGATCTTAGGGGGAAGTTTTTTCTGGAGAAAGTGGTTAGGGGCTGGAACAGGCTGCCCAGAGAGGGGGTGGATGCCCTGTCCCTGGAGGTGTTCAAGGCCAGGTTGTCTGGGGCCCTGGGCAACCTTGTGTAGCTCCAGGCCTGGAGATTGGTGTCCCTGCCTGTGGCAGGGGGTTGGATCTCTGTGATACTTGGGGTCCCTTCCAACCCAGACCAGTCTGGGATTCTATGATTCTATGGTTCTAAGACGTGTTTAAAAAAAGAGTAGATCAGGTACTTAGGGATCTGGTTTAGCACAGGATGGGAACAGTTGGACTCAATGATCTTAAAGGTCTTTTCCAACCTTCTGGTTCTGTAGTTCTGTGATTCTTTATCTTCATTGCCCCTACACAGAATTTAAAGGATGCATATATAGCAAGAGGCATCGTGCTTTTGTGGCCAGAGGCACATAAGTGTCTGCATGTGCACTGGTGTCCCAGCTCCCAGCACAGCCTAAGCAATTGGCCTGGTTGCCAAAACATGTGTGCCTACTGCCGTGTGAGGTGTCCAAGGATGTTGGGCTATCACATATGAGAGGACTTCAAGGGTAGAACATCCTTCTGAGGCAGGAACTAAGGCCTGGTGAGATGACCAGGGATGCCTCTGACATAGCTGGACACTTGTGTTGAGGCAGTTGGAGCAAGTCCCATGGGTCTGTACGTGGAGCCAAATCCCACCCCGCTGGGCTGATCCCACATAGCCTGAGCCACGTGAGGTGGGTCCCACCTTGCTGCAGGGTGAGAGAAATGCTGCAGCTGCAGGAGAGTTTTAGCGTAGGGATAATTAGAAACTTTCCTACCTGCCTTTATTAATGAAATAATTTTATAATTAGTTTGTAGCGCACGAGCCATTTCAGCAGCAATCGCAGAAATCTCCGAGGAAGGCAGAGAATAACAAGGTTGTTTATCCATGGATCCCAGGAACATTTTCACTCTGACTGTCTCCTGTGGTGGACTCCTTGGGGACGAGTGAGAATTTTAGCAATCTTATGAAATCTTACTTAACAGTCTGCCGATGCTCGGATGAGGAGTGCAGTAGGTGGGAGGATGGGAGACCCCATCCAGAAGAAAACCAAAGGCAAAGCCGTCACTGATGTGAGGAGACCCATGGCCAGGCTCAGTCTGGGAGCTTGGGCTGGTTGTCATTATATGCTTGGCATGCAATCCAAGGAGTCTACTCCAGTTAAAGCTCTGAAATCAGAGGGTTTTTTTTACATCAGAACATGTCAGAAGTTTTTTCAAAATTTTTCTTCATTTCTAGAAAACTCTGTCTAGGTAAGGCACAGGTTGAAAGCCATTAAGTTTTTGTTTGAGTTTTACATTTGGCACTTAGGTGATTATGCCTTTCTTGAGAAGACCTCTTAGCATTTATGGAATAAGGCTTTTGATTTGGCCACACAGTTGGACAGAAACTTTTCTCCCAGGCATATCTTCAAGCAGAGCTGCTCAAAGTTTATCAGACAGAAAGTCTGAGGTTGAAACAACAGCTGTCACTTCTGTTTTGCAAACCACAGGTAACAATTATTTTTCAATCACTGTAACTTTGGTTGAGAAACCTACTATCATATTTCCCATAGTAAAACCAGAACCTCTTTGTAATTGATTTTGATACATTTCAGTGAATTGATTTGGGAAATATTTCAGTAAAAATACAGGAAGAACTGAATCTATTTCAAGACCTGTGGAATCAAAGAAAGGTGAAAGTTTGATACTTTTAGCAAAAATGCTGTTTTTACAGAATCACAGAGCATTAGGGGTTGGAAGGGATCTCAAAAGCTCATCTAGTCCAACCACCCTGCCAGAGCAGGATCACCCAGACTAAATCACATAGGAATGCATCCAGGTGGGGGTTGAATGTCTCCAGAGAAGGAGGCTCCACAACCTTTCTGTTTTCCTCACAATAATATAAGCCCATTTGGTTTATTTGGTTTTGGTTTTGCTTTTTTTTTTTTTGTTTTTACTTTTTGTTTTTGTTTGTTTTTTTGTTTCCTTGGGGGTGTCAGGAACACATGGAGTAATCTCACTCAGACAGAGTGGTGACTCTTCACGCTCCTGAGATCCATCATGAAACTGCACATTGTATTGGAACAAAAAGAGGAAGAATTTCAAAGCTGTGTTACTTGTGCACTATCAACCACCCTGAGATCTTCTTCTCAGGTGCTTCATACCAGCATAATTTCATTGGTTTCTGTGGTTGCTCCAGACTGGTGATCATGGAGTTGAGATTAAATCTTGGTTGACCACTTTGTTTTCTCCATCTTCCATGCTTTGGGATAAATCCATGGCTTGCTGCCCTCACCCTTCCTCATTAAATGAGGTCAGCAGTTCATCACGTAGGCTGCACAAGGGAGCAACAATGTTGGCCATTTTTTTGGTGGGGTATGACAAAAATAATCCAGATGAGGGGACATCTTCATGACCATCCTTGCACCCGTAGTGACAAAGGTGACAACTGAGTGGAAAGGTCCCAAAGAATAGAGCAGTTCTGGAAAGATCCCTGCATAGATGTTTATTTCTAAGCCTCACACCCAGGCCTGAAAGATCCTGCTCTTTCTGCAGGAGTGGTGTATTAGTGCTCCAGCTGAGGAACATGCATTAACAACTCTTAGTCTCTTGCGCTGAGCATTATGTCTCATCTTCGAAGTCAGATTAATGGAGATTAGTGGTACCACTTAAGAGTTTAAACATCGTACTGACCCAAATTGGTTGTGCAGGCCCAGTGTGTAATGTTGCACATGCAGGGCTCTTAATGTCCAGAAAGTGATTTCACTAATTGTTTCAGAGAAGAAAGCTTGTGTTACTTTCTGCTCTAATCCTGAGGTATCCCCCCGCCACGCTTTTCACAACCACTGTCAAACACATCTGGTTATCCATCTACGTGAGTATCCATTTAATAATCAAAGATCATTTTGTTTTAGCTCCAGTTGGCCTGTCTGCTGGCCTTCCATGAAGCAGAGGCAGTGTAATTTCATTCATGCCTCCAATCTGTCAGATGCCTGCTCCGGTTCCCACTGGGAGTGACACTGGACTTGAAGAAAACACAGGAAAAAAACCCACCCCTCCGACAGTCAAAGCACTACAGAAACTGCTGCACTGTATTAAAACAAATGGTTTTAATTATTTTAAATGAGATGTTTTGGCATAAGCCACACAGAAACTAAAAACAGAGGAAGCAAAAATATTCTTGTTTAAGACTACAGAAATGGAATTGATCCTAATAATTCAAGTTTATTTTTGTGCAATAATTAAAGCATTTGTCTGGCTGTGTGACCAAAACCAATTTGGAAACACACTGAACTTTTCAAGAAATCATTCACTTAGTTGGATCTGTTCCTGATGCTATAAAAAAAATTATGAAAGAATAAAAGAAAAGCACTTTCCCAGTGTTGCTTTTAGCAGTTCCTGTGGGACTGTCTACTGATGTCAGCTGTTTTTTGGATGGCATGCTAGGAAGAAACTCTCATTTCCTTGTTCTTGGGCCTGGCAGCCCTTGGCTGGCTTGTGGTCTTTGTTCATCCTCAAGACTTTGCAGAAACATCTGGGACCAAGATCCAATTTATGTCCATGTTTCAATGAAGCAATTGTCCTAATGTATATGACCAGCCTCTCTATCCAGTCAATCGAGGGATGTAGATGTCTTTGCAGGAGATTGAGCACCTGAGTTAGGCAGACAGGTTCTGCCTTGGTTGGCTTTCAAGAGCACCTGCACCTCACCACCAGGCAGAAGAGAAATTTATGTGCTTATTTTAAGAGGACTCCACCTTCCCTAAATAATGAAGATGGAGGTATCTGAGTTAGGCAGACTAAATCACTGAAGTGACATGTCTTCTGGCTCTGCTGAAGAGCAGCAAGTGTCAGGGTGCCATGGTTTACTGTCTCCTCCCAGTGACTGGCCAGATGTGTGCTCCACTTGAAATTAAATTAACCCAAGTCCAGGAGACAAATTCTCACCACTCTCAAGAACTGCTCAGGCAGCACTTTTAATCGCTTACGTCCATCTCTCCAGGAAGACACTAGAGACTCTATGCTTCCAACACGATCTCAGCAAGGAGAGCACTACCTATTAAGCATCACCCCTTCCTGCAGCACCTGGGTTTCTCCCTTGGGGTTTCTCATCGAAACGCTGACCCATCCTGACCCTGTTTAGCTATTGAGATCTGACAAGATCACAGCCTGGGGTGGTATGGCTGAATTTACATGTGCTTAACAAATTGCCTGTTCACTCAATTACATTTTATTTAATCATCTGTAATCATATAAATTATGCCTGATGGTAGTAAATGTTCGTGTCAGTTCCTAATTACAGATTGATTAATTGACTGTGGTGATTTGTATTACTTATATAAGAATATAGGAAGATGATGATAAATTATGATTAGTATGCAACATTTCGTAGCCAGAACTAGGGAAAACTTTCCTCTCTTTGTCACTACACTCAGTGAATCAAAGCTGTTTTGCATCATCCCGTGTTCTAGGCAGGGACACTTTCATGGCGTTAGAAGAAGGGTAAAGAAAGAAATGTGCACTGTTTTTTGTGCCTTGGATGAAGCTTCAAGCAAATGGAAAACTCTTGAAAGATTTCCAGCCATAGAGAGTTTGCCTGTCACTTTCTGTGCTCTTCAGTATTGATCTGGACTGCTCACCAGCTCAGGTTCTAGTATGAAAGTCAAGAAAATGGGAAATAATGTTGTGCTGATTTGATTTGGATGGGTTAAGCTCTCCTGCTGTGTAGTTCAGTTTGGTCACACTGCTGTCCTGACAATTGCTTTGAGGTCAGCAGTGTGCCCAGGTGGCCAGGAAGGCCAATGGCATCCTGGCTTGTATCAAGTATACCAGTAGGTCTGGGGAGGGGATTGTGCCCCTGGACTGGGCATTGGTGAGGCTGCACCTTGAGTGCTGGGTCCAGTTCTGGGCTCCCCACCATAAGAAGGACGTTAAGGTCCTGGAGCGAGTCCAGAGAAGGGCAGCCAGGCTGGGGAAGGCGCTGGAGGGCAAATCCTCTGAGGAGTGGCTGAGGGAGCTGGGGGTGTTCAGCCTGGAGAAGAGGAAGCTGAGGGGAGACCTTCTCCCCACCTCCCCTGCCCTGCCAGGAGGGTGCAGAGAGGTGGGCAATGGTCTCTTCAGCCAGGGGACAGGAGATGGGACAAGGGGCAATGGGCTCAAGCTGCCCCAGGGCAGGGTCAGCTCAGCTGGGAGGGAAAAGTTCTTCCCTGGCACAGTTGTCAGGGCCTGGCACAGGCTGCCCAGGGAGGGGGCTGAGTCACCAACCCTGGGTGTGTTTAACAGAGGGGAGATGAGGTGCTCAGGGATCTGGTTTAGCACAGGACAGGAATGGTTGGACTCGATGATCTTAAAGGTCTTTTCTAGCCTTGTGATTCTGTGATCCTGAGGTTGGAGGGCTTTTGCAGTTTTGCCATCAAGGCTTTTGCTGAAGAACATCTACTTTACCCTTCCAAGCCCATTCCTTAAGCAGAAGGAAACCCAAACCACATAGAAGATCTTGCCAACACCATGCTTATTTTTCCCCAAAGGATGGCACATCCGAAGTTTAGGCCAGATGAAGACTTGGGTTTTGCAAACTTTCCTCATTTCTGTGATGCTTCTGAGCACACCCTGTCCTGTGGCTATTTGCAGTTGCCATTCAGAGAGCGTAGACAGGACACAGCTGCTGAAAACATTCTTTTGAATTTATGTGTTTATCTTTCTTTAATTAATAGAATGGGAACAAGTCAAAGATTTCTGACTTGCCCAAGAGCCAGGAGAGGGGAACCTGATGTAGTTTCCCACACATTTGTACCTGGGATTTGCTGGTTTAGTGTTTCACTATCAATACAATACCATGAAAGCCTTCCAGTTACAGAAGCTGTTCCTTTTCCCCATCCCTGGCCTTATGACTTGGGTTGTCCCCCCAGGAGAGCTGTTACCCTGATGACTATCTCAGCATACTTCTTTAACTGTGTGGTGCTGACAGCAAATCCCCTTTGTGATCAGGTACCTGCTTTAGGTCTGGTTTTGGCTGCAGTGGAACGCAGTGAAGGTTGGACGTTGCAGTGCTCAGTGCAGCAAGACTGCCCTGCTGTGAATGACTCTTGCAGGACCCTCTGGAAATCTCTTACATCATACATCTCATTTGCATTTTTCATGACTGTGTTAGTTATGAATGAACTCACATTTTTCTCCTCAGTCATTCCCAGAAGGTGCCAGAAGAGTTTTAACTTGTCTGTCAGCACTGCCACTCTGTTTCTGTTAATCCAGTTCTCAAGGTCACCTGGCTCCTCCTGCACAGTACATCCTCCCCAGAATGATGCCTTTTGCCTTTGCAGAAATCTCAGAAAATGTCTACTTTTTGTACCAAGGGCACTCACTGGCATTTTAAATATGACTACTGAAAAAAAAATCAACCCCAAAAATCAACCCTGGGGAGCTCCACTAACAAACCATCCTCAATCCAGCACTTCTTCTGTTACTAGAGACTTACATTTTCCCTACAGGTAAACACTTTATAATTTTCTTTCTAAGCCCCAGTTTCTCCAACTTCACTAATCCAGCTAATCCCTCTCTGAAGCAAGGATAACTGGCACCTATTTAATTCTCTTTTCTAAAAGTTAGGTCTCTTATCGAAGGAATATGCTAAACACAAGTGACACTGTCTATCCTTGGAAAACCCAAGTCATATTTAAGATCACAGCAGTACCTCTTCCCTTCAAATTTTGTTCCAGTTTTGTCACCTTACTGAGGTCAGAACACTTTTAAAACTGCAAAATTAAAGGTCTAATTTCCTTTCCTACCACTTTATATCTGGAGTGGGTATTTCCCAGTGCTTTCACCTAGACTGCATGAAGTTCTCTATCATTTTCCTACATCTCAAGGGTGGCAATTTCCATTCTTTTCTGCCTTATTGCCCAGAGTCCAGCCTGCCCCTGCTGTCACACTCAGCAGCTGATTGCTGAATCAAGGTGTATGGTTGGTTGTTGAGAAGCAACACTCTTGTTTGGCAGTCATCAGATAAGAAGCTTTTCTTTAAAAAAAATGTCTCCAACTCCCCTGCACCCCTGCATCCTCCAGGAACCCATGTGCACGTTCTTGCAATTGTCTTTCCTGATGCTTTGCCGGGCAGGTGTCTATCCTTAGATCTGCATGTTGGGTGACAACATTTTGGCCATTGCCCATTCAGGGAGTCCTTCTCTGAGCTGTTATTGTGGTGATTTGTGAGATATCAACTCTTGGTAGAAATATCCAGCAGTTCTCTTTCTACAGTCCTTTTCCAAGAGGAGGCTCTGGCTGATCCACAAAGGATAAGAATTGGAAGCCATCCCAAACTCCTAATTCCCAAGAGCCAGATAACTTCAACAGCATCTTTTCCTCCTTATATTTGACAAATTGAGCAATTTTGGCTAATACTTGTTGGCAGGATGAATACAAACATTTTTTTACACCAGAATTTTGTCCTCTAATATGAATACAGGATAGGTCCCATAAATCACCTACCAGATGGTAAGCCTTTTAGGTGGATCTATCTGCCTGTCTGCCACTCTGTCTGCCCACCTGCTATCAGCAATAAGCTACCCTGGACAGGTGTGTGACATCATAGCTTTTACCTGGGATGTACCTCAGCATATTTCATTTTGACAGGAGAAGACCTCTCTTCAAGGGTGGATGCTCCTGCACCATGGGTTCTCTCTCCTGAGTCCCTGAGAGAGGCTGGACAGCTCAGGGAGTTATTTTAGTAGATGACACTGTCATGATTTCCCTTCCAAAAGCAGAAATTCTCTTAGTTTGTTGTTATTTTTTTCTTTCTTATTGTTTGTCCTTCCCTGTTGTCACACTGTGGCTTTTCCTCAGGTGTATTTGCAGACCCCTTGCAGAAACTGTCCTGGTGGATGCAACACATCTCACCAGGACCTTTCACTGCGCACAGAAACCCTCATTCTGCTGTCTAAATGTATGTGATCTTGGATAAATTACTTACCCATCAATGCCTTGGCTTCCCTACGGGAAAGATCGGTACAAAACCGATTACACAGTGATGTCTATTTAGCTAATGCTTATAAAGAGCCAAGGGAGCTGGGCATGGAGCACACGATGGAAAAATCTACTATGTTGCCGTGCTAACATGGTCACTTATATCCTGTGTGTAAATAAATCTTGAAGGCAAAAAGCCTTTGGGATGACCAGGGAACACACAAATGCTAGAGATGTCTCATCTATTTACAGTGATCTGAATTTCCAAGATGGAGCGTGAGTGGCCTCGTACTGTTTTATTTTCACCTTGGCCTTAAAGCTTATGGTTTTATTTTCAGGTCTGGCTGTGTGTACTTTGGGACACAGACCATCTTTTTGCTACATGCTTCTGACTATCCCAGATGTTGCCGCTGGAGAAAAGGGTGCCCGGGAGGGACGGGGAGACTCCTCCATTCAACCATCCACCTACCTGTTCTTTCACCTCTTGGTTCACCAACCACAAGAAATTTAACCAGGGTAAGTGCCGGATTCTGCCCCTGGGAAGGGGCAGCCCTGGCTACACACCCAGCCTGGGGGATCAGGCACTGGAGGCCAGCAGTGCTGAGAGGGGTTTGGGGGTCTTGGTCGATGAGTTACCCCTGAGCCAGCAGCGTGCCCAGGCAGCCAGGAGGGACAACCGCATCCTGGGGGCATCCAGCACGGCACGGCCAGGCCAGGGAGGGGATTGTCCTGCTCTGCCCTGCGCTGGACAGGCCTCACCTCCAGTCCTGGGGCAGGTTTGGGCCCCACAGGACAAGAGGGACACTAAACCATTGGAGAGTGTCCAGAGGAGAGCAGGGAAGATGGAGCAGGGTCTGGAGGGGAAGTCTTGTGAGGAGAGGCTGAAGTCCCTGGGTTTGTTCAGCCCGGAGAAGAGGAGGCTGAAGGGAGACCTCACGGGGGTCTGGGGCTTCCTGATGAGGGGGAGCGAAGGGGCAGGTGCTGATCTCCTCTCTTTGGGGATCAGTGACAGAACCCAAGGGGACACTGTGAAGCTGCACCAGGGGAGGTTTAGGCTGGGTATTAGGAAGAGGTTCTGTCTTGAGAGGGAGGTCGGGCGCTGGCACAGGCTCCCCAGGAAAGGGGTCACAGCCCTGAGCTGGGCTGAAGTCAAGAGGTGTCTGGACAATGTGTTCAGTGCCATGCTGGCCCTGTGTGGAGCCAGGAGTTGGACTTGCTGATATGAGGGTGGTGAGACACTGGCACAGGTTGCCCAGAGAGGTGGTGGAGGCCCCATCCCTGGAGACATTCAAAGTCAGTCTTGATGAAGCTCTGAGCAACCTGATTTAGTGAAGATGTCCCTGATCACTGCAGGGGGTTGGACTAGTTGACCTTCAAAGGTCCTTTCCAACCTCACACATTCTATGATTCCGTGATTCTGTCATCCTTACTGGTAGCTTCCAACTCAGGAGATTCTATGATTATATGAACCAAACTGACCTCCCCCTCCTCGCCCCCTGCACAACCTAAATTTCCCTCTGTCCTTGAGCATCTTCAGCTCACGACCTGTGAACAGACTTGCCATAATTAACTCCTTTTACAAGTTTAACAGGATCCCACCTTTCTGTTTTTGGCAGCCTAATGCTTTCCATGAACAGGGTGAAAAACTCTACCTGGCCAGCTCAATAGATGTTTCCACAACCAGCTCTTTAAATAATGGTAATTGTTTTCACAAAACTAATCTGTACTGATGAACAAGTAGAACTAAGCTGCTGCTTTTTAAAAATGCAGTAGATCTGTAGTTGATGCGTTAGTATCAGTTAATTCTCATAAAAGGTCATTAATGGTGCATACAGCAAAGTGGAGGACTGGGCTGCAGAGCAGTGGTATCCACATGACTGATGTGCAGCGCTCAGGGGTCAGCGCATTACAAAATTATTCTCTTCAATTATTTACGCCCCTCCATCTATATCAGGGAGGGCTTGGGCCTGATGCAAGGAGTTTCTGCTGCCCTTGTGTGACTCTGCAGGTCTTTCCCTTTCCCTAGGAGCAGGATTCATTTAAACAAAAATTGTCCAGTGGGGTCCTGCCCTCCTTTCTGTGACTGGCCAAAAATTTGGTGAGGAGGGTGGGTGGTCTCACTGCAGTCATTCAGCTTTGGGGAGCCCTGTTCCCCCTGGCATCCTAACTGGCCTGTGTAAATCCCATGAGTCCATCCTGTATGAGCCCCTCGAGAGGAAATCCCACGGTGCAGTATGAAAATGAGACTGGGAAGAAAGATTAAGGCTGCCAAACTCATAACTGATGATCCGTCCTCGTTACCATCAGTAGCAGCAATGAAGAAGTTTAAATGCTTCTCTCTCTCACCTCCAAACCTTCAGCAAAAAAAAAAACTTTTTTTTAATTTATTTTTTATTTCTTTTTTTTTTTTTTTTTTTGCTGATGGCAACAGCACCAGGCATGCTATATATCAGCCATGATATATAGCCATACGAGCTGACTGTTGACAACTTATGGCTGTTTTGTCTGGGTTTGCCTACTTGGCTGTTTAATTATGTGAAGTGCCTGTTGTCTGCGCGACATCCCTACCAGCGGCTGCTGGAATTCATGGATGATGCTACGTTTACATCAGCCATCAAGCTGATATTCAAACACATTAGCATGACCATAGTGCAAAATGGATGGTAGGTGGAGTTGCTATTGCAGTACTTTGGTACATCTACATGAGCTAAATTAGCCAGAAGAATATTTCTTAGAATAAAATGTTTCTCTTTATGGCTTCAGTACTTTATTTCATACTTTTTTTTTTAATGTTGATATAGCTTAAATTGTTGACCATAGCATCTTTAATTTTGATGTAAATAGCAATTAATAGAGAGAACATTAGAGAAGAGTCCTGAGATTTTATGAGTATAGATTACTGTAAGGCTACGTAATAAAATAAATACAGCAGACATAAAAGGTCATTTTAGCTGTAATAATGCCATCCCAGAGTATCCCTTCCATTCTGGAGGACTGAAACTTGTTACCAAACCTAAATGTAAAGCAAAGGGGTAAGTCTCAGACTTCTGTTATCAAAACATTTTAAAAATTAACCCAAAAGTCTGGGAATCATCTTTCTTTGTATTGTCCAGGAGACAATTTTCCCACCACTTTGTCTCCTGAAATATGAAAATTTAAGCATGGAAAGGGACAGAATTGTTGAAGAAGAAAATCTAGGATTTGTGATACAAGTGTCACTGATGTTTTTAACAAACTTTATGCAATTATAGCTAGAGGGGGATCATTCTACTATCTAAGGTAATAAAAAGCCTGGGCCAGAAGACACACTCTGTGTTTCTGTTCTCTTTAATCTACACATGATGCTTGTGAAGTGATAACAGCTGACTGGACACCTTATCTGCTGAGGAGCTGAATAAAGTGTCGACTTAGGTTTACTCAAACTGGCATGTTTCCTTTTTTTTTTTCTGTATTTGAACCAAAATAAAAGTTCTGTTTTGTGTGCTCTTCTAAAATGACAAGGAGGCAGTTGAAACCAAAAGTGGGAAACAAGGAAAGGAAAGGAAAGGAAAGGAAAGGAAAGGAAAGGAAAGGAAAGGAAAGGAAAGGAAAGGAAAGGAAAGGAAAGGAAAGGAAAGGAAAGGAAAGGAAAGGAAAGGAAAGGAAAGGAAAGGAAAGGAAAGGAAAGGAAAGGAAAGGAAAGGAAAGGAAAGGAAAGGAAAGGAAAGGAAAGGAAAGGAAAGGAAAGGAAAGGAAAGGAAAGGAAAGGAAAGGAAAGGAAAGGAAAGGAAAAGAAAAAAGAAAAGAAAAAATAAAATAAAATAAAGAAAAGAAAAGAAAAGAAAAGAAAAGAAAAGAAAAGAAAAGAAAAGAAAAGAAAAGAAAAGGAAAAGAAAAGAAAAGAAAAGAAAGGAAAAGAGAAGAAAAGAAAAAAAGAAAAGAAAAAAGAAAAGGTGAGGCCTGATAATTTGTAAGATTAAAGATGGTGGGGTTTTTTCCTGAAGTTTTGGGCTAGGTCTTTCTTGTTTCTGGAAGTGACTCGAATTCGCCAGGAATGTGCCAGTAGCACTGGTTGCCTTCCAGTGGTGCTATTTTGGCATTGCAGCTTAGAAGAAACCGGTTTTGTGCCACCTGGGACCCAAATCTGTCCTATTTCACTTTCATTTGATATGTCCTGTCCATCCTTATTTCTCGTGTGCTCCCTTGTTTTCATGCAGCACAACTGACAGGAGGTGATGGCCTTTCATCAGCCATCCTCATGGTGGCACTTCTGGCAAGGCTGACCCCTACACTCTGGGACATCCCTGCATCACCACACTCTAGTGGATTTAGAAACACAGTTCCTAGTAGCCTGTAAAGGGATTTAGGCCCTTAAATCACATTATCCTAACAGGACTTAGGAGCACATCTACTGAACATCGCAGAACTCGAACCACTTTCACTTCCAGGAGTCCATAGATGCTACAGGCTCATCTTTTGGAAAACGAATAGGCTGTAAATACCAACAGCCTCACTCATCTTCAAGGACAGGGTTGGGTTCAGGTCTTGCAGTTCTAAACAAAGCGATGCCCAAATACCTTCGAGTGTTGGAAAAATCCCACCTCGTACTCTCATCTATGTAGCTACAAATGCCTGTTTCCCATTTTAATCTCTGTCCTGAGGATGAGCAGGCATAAGGCATATAATTTCAATTAATCTGAGATCTGCCAGTATAAGAAGCTATAAAAGAGCTTATTATTATTTATTTCTCCAGGCATTTTATTCATATACCATTAGAGATATATAGCTAAATGTGCCTCCTATGTCAATGGTAGCACTGTGTGAAATAGCAAACATTAAAAACCCATAGGAGAGGTTATTGTGTTAACATCTGATGGAGATTTCAGTAAAATGGTTGGGTAGTGTTTCATCTGGATGCCGGAGAGCAGCATACAGGCACGTGGCTGCACAGACTTTCATCCACAATGTGGGGCACAGTTGAGTTTTCCAGACGACTAACGGCTCTGCCCACCGATGTGTTCAGCGCCCATTGTTCCTGGCTATTCACTAGATCCAGTCTGACATGAAGATGCTCTACCTGGTTGAAAATGTCAGAAGTGATTTGTTTGGGGTTTTTTTTTAAACACACAAACAAACCAACCAACCTCAAAAAACCCCCAAACAAATCTCCACAACTTTTGAACACTGCAGCAAGTTCACTTGGAATTTTTCAGTTAATGTTAGTGAAGGTCCTGAAGGTTTTGTAGAAGATAAGGAAGGTGAAGAAAAGTGCATGCAGGGGGAATGCAGCTTTTCCCCCCACAACTGCTGATCAAAGGTGTGGTGCTGTCTAACAGGATAACCATCCCTGCTCTTCTCTAGGCGTGGTGTCCAACCATGTGTGCCATAAGTACCCAGCCCAGCACCTGGCTGGCACTTACCAAAGCTCCCCTACATCACCTACACATGTACTCATTGCATCATCCCCACGCTCATGCTTGTGCTTACATGTGACTTTAACACAGGCTTGCTCAGGTGGGCTGGGTTCAAGATTTAGGCTGAGGGTCTCGTCCCTGCTGGGACTGGAAGTGTATGTTACAAAGAGTACAAGGTTACAAATGATTCACATCACTAATCAGTGCCATCCCATGGTTTCCCAGACTCGTGGGATCTGTGTGTTGGGGTCTCTGTCTTCACTGCCTTCCACGTGTGAGAGGCCATATGTTACATTACAAGCTGGTGCTAAAGCTTTATGAGTCCTCAACAGGGGGCTGAAAGATGAGATTTCCACTGTGTGCTGTGGAGGGCAGAGAAAACGTCTCTGGCACAGGAGGTGCCCAGGAAATGAGTGGGGAGCAGGAAAGCTGTTAGTGGAGGTTTGTGTGCTTCTTTCTGTGGTCTTTATGGCCACAGTTTGTGACTGTGGCAAATGCCTTTGATCCAGCTCAGTGATGCCTGTTCTTATGCTCTTACCTGTGCACCAGCTTTAACCCTTCATGTTGGTAAGCTCAGAGCACAGGGTCAGATACAGCAGTCTGGGACTGCCACCTCTTGAAAGAGTCTGGCTTTTCAAGCAATGGTGGGAGTACCCTGCAGTGCCACCAGACACATTAAGGGGTGGTATCTCCTCCTTGCTGTCAGGAGGACCATCAGCAGGTCCCACTGTACCTCGTTATGTCCATTGCTGGGGTTGCTGTGGCTGTGGAGCCACGTCGTTTGCACGGTTCATCTGTGCTAGAGCTGCAGTACTCAAAGGTGTGGAGGTACACAGGCTGCCCAGCCACAATCAGCTGGCCAGGGTGAGGTGATATTGCTCCTGCAGAGACAAGTCCTGGAGAAGATCCACCTGAAAGAACTGCTGAACAGGGTACCCAGAGACTTTGCAGGACCCCCGGATATGGTGCACTGGAGGAGGGAGGGAGCGCCCGGGTGCAAGGAGGTTGGGCAGCTCTCTGAGGAGCAGGAGGGAGGCACAAGCATGTTGTGGTGAGTGTGGCCATCAGCAGCGCCCAGCGCTGCACAAGAGTGACAGCCTATTTCCAGGCTTCGTTCCTAGAGACTCACTGTGTGAATATTACAGTAGTAGCTGCTGCCACCCCTCATCATGCTTCCTCCCACCCCCGCCTTTTTAATGATTAAATGGCTGCATTTGGTAAAGACACAATAGAAAAAAAAAAAAAGGAAAAAAGAATTAATAGAAGCTCCTTCCTCCCCTCCTGAGTGGGGCAACGGCACAGAGGCATCTGTGTGCGTGTTTAATGGGTTCAATTTCCTTTCTCTGCCATGGTTTGGTGGCTGGCAAGGGAATGCAGCAAGATGGTGGTTACTGCTGCTTTATTGAACGGGACCCCGTGAACACTCACCTGGGTATAACGTGAGCAGTGCCGAGGCTTCCCCTCGCCTCAGCATCTCTGCACGTGACCAGGGGCAAGTGTTTCTTTGGGAAGGAACATCCCCCTTTCCTCTCCTCTCCCCATTGCCCCCTCCAAAGTAGCTGAACTGGCACAAAGGATGCTGGTGAACTGGATATGCTGGAAAAGCAGAGCTCCTGGAATGCTCCTTGGAGCATTATAAACGTGTGCTGGAGGAAATTAATTGAATGCTGTGTATCAAAGGAAATAACAATAACAATAATAAAGCGCATCCCTAGCAACTTGAGAGGGAAAAGATCTATGTGGTTCTTTCATCTCTTCTCTGCCAAGGAATGATTATTCTCCAGTTAATGCCACGGTCGTCAGGCAGAGATTCTGAAGAGGGGAGATGTTTTTTCCAAGGACAGGTAGGTGCTAACATCATAAGAAGAGGCAAGGCACTTCTGCACACTTCAGTAGAGTTAGAGCCTGTGGTTCTGATCCACAGTGGCCGTCAGGACCAGGAGGAAGGACATGGAGCTCACCCAGTGCAGGTAGGTAGCACAGCAGATGCAAGGTTGGAACAGCTCTGCTGGCGTGGACTGAGATCACATGCTGTCTTTCTACTTGGGGTGCTTTTGAGGCCAACATGATTGTTTTCCATAAATAAACCTCAGATACCACATGCATGCAGACTTCTACCCATTGATTGGGCTGCTGTCCTCAAATTTTTCTTCTCTGATGCAGATATCCAGCTTATGTGGGGCTGTGAAAAATGAGTGATCTCCCCAGCAGCTAGGCAGGGATCAGCATTCAGCCACATGTGGTTCTTCTCTTTCCCTTCCACAGCACCTTCTTCATGCAAGACCCCAAAGAAGTCCCTAGCTGAGACATCCCTGACACATTCAGGAGGTGATGGATGCTCCTTCCAGTGCTTGGGAAGGAGACTTGGAGGAAACCCATAGTCAGATGAGACCATGGAACCTGCTTGGAAGAGCTGTGCAGGTTGGGAATGGGATCCAATCCAAAGGATGGTCTTCAGGCTGTGGCTCACAGAATTTAATCAAGGAGCAGGAGGTGTCTGACTGGACAGGTCCCTACGACTTGGAGGGACTAAAACCAGCCTTTCCCTCGGAACCTGTACAGCTGCTTCGCCTCTCAGCACCTTCATTCCCCATTTATAAAGAGCTGATGAGAATATGCCTCTGTTCTATCACACTGAGGCTTCATTCATTAATACTTACAAAAGGTTTTGAGATCCTCAGATGGCCAGTGCAAGAGAAGTAATTATTTATTAACAGCCTCTGTGAAGGTGTGGGCAGCCATATTACATCTCTCCTGGGTATTTAATTTAGGTACTGAGCATTTATTGTGGGTCTGAGAACGTAATTGCTGATCTGGGCTGCTGGAGGTGGTAAGGGCTTTTTTTTTTCCCCCCCTTCTTCTTTTTTTTTCCTTTCCTTGGTACCTGAATGAAATGCCTGTAAACGCAGATAGTACTTCTTACAACAGAGATAAAGCGTAGGTATCTAGGGACCAGCAGTCCTTGAGACATTAACTGAGGCTGAGACGCATCTCTGTTCAATTCCCTGTTGGGTGGTGCTCAGGGATGGTTGGGGTGATGGAGGCAGGGGTACAGTACTGCTCTCCCCACCAGCCCTCCAGGCAGATCCCTTGGTTTGCTCACAGCCAAAGCTGGCGATGGCCGAGCACAACCAGCAATTCCCCTCCCAAATTTTCTCCTGCTGTTCAGACCTGCCCTGGGCTGACGACCACCTTCTGCCTCCCAGGGTGGACACCCCCATCCCCAAAACCATCCCTTCCTCTCCCGCAGGTGTGCGGGGCGGCGGCTGGCCTCTCCCCCCGCATCGCGCTTGCCGGGGAGATGCGGGGTAACGCCGGGCCTTTTGCCATTAAGCGTCTTCCGTCTCCTTTTCTTTTGTTAAAGCCAAATGGAACAATGTAATTAGCTTGTTACAATTAAAGTGACTCGACTGGATAAATTGTAATCACCCAGACTGAAGTTAGGCATCCCTGCAGGTCCCGGCCAGAGCAGCTGAGCTGCCTCATTTGCATAATTAAAATATACAAATGATAATGGATTTTGTACTCAATTTCCAGCGGCTGTAAATTCGAGAAACTATGAAATTAGAATAACTGAGATGGAGCCCGCCTTGAGGTAATGAGGATGACAAGTTTTGACAGTAGGGGTGTTTATAACACTAGTTTCTCGCTGCAAAATAAATAAGTACAAAAAAGATTAGACAGTGATATTAGTTAATAGTTCCATGGGCAGTGGGGAAAGGAGATAGACTGGTGATTACCTCTGCAAATTTACGCTGACTTTTTGACAAGCTCTCTCCTAACCTTAGGGGACACCTTTCGCCTGATTATGAGAAATTGAGAATGAATTAAATGCATAAAAAGGGTTGTCACAGATAGACAAACTAGAGGAAAAGAAATGAAATTAGTCTTGCCGTTTTAGCTTGCTGCAGGAGGAGGGTGGGAAGGGGAGGGAGGTGGTGGGGGGAGACGGCTGGGAGAGAGGTTTCAGCACTCCCGCAAGGAGGAAATGAGGAGACTGAGCAGTCCTGAATCGAGGTGGATTTCACAGAAAGGCAGAAAGTCCTTGGGATCCCAGGTGGAGAGAGGAGAAAAAATAATATGTTGAGGCAGATAGCATCTTAGCCAGGTCAGTTCTGGGTTCTCTCTGGAAACAAATTGTGCTTTTCCATGAATGGCTTTTGGTTTTTTTTCCTCTTAAAAATTTCCTCAGCAAATATCTTCTGCCTCCATTTTTAATCTTCTAGACCTCCTGAGAACCCCTCAGAGCTGAAATCTGGGCTGAGCTGGGGGTGGGCAGGTCGCTGCCATCTCTTTGGCTTCTTTTATGCACACACCTCCAAAAATGCAGCTGCTTTATGAACATAAACCTACTCACAAGTATTTTGCAAGGCCAAGCTAAACCTGCTGTGGTTCCATTCTTGTCAACCCTCCCCCTTGCCCAGAAGAAATAATAAAGAATTGGACTTGGTTACTAATGATTTTTTGTGACTTTGGTCTCTCTTGGTAGGACTTTCAGTAGTGTGAGTGCTGTACCTGGTAGGACAAAAGTGATCAGCAGCAGATGCCCTTGGAAGGGTATCAAAGGGGTAAATGAAGGGATGGTTGGATTTTCCTAGAGGTAAACAAGGATATTTCCAGAATGAATACATCAATGTAGAATGAGCTGAAACAAAATTGGTACAGTGTCAGTCCTGTTTTGCCTGTGCCTGTGGGGAGCACAAAGCAACAAACCTGGCTCAGGAGTGTGTTTGGGAAGGGTGATGCTAAGTCTAGGATCCATCCCCATTCTCCAGGATCTCTGGGAGCTGAGGGCATGGATCTCATGCTCCAAGGAAATCCTGTTGATATCACTGGCAGCCTGTAAAGAAGGTGGAAAAAGGTGCAGGAAAGCAAGATAGAGGGAAAAGAGGGAGAAACAGGGGAAAGAAGAAGGAGGGGATTAGAGATGAGAGGGTAGAAAGGACGGCAAAGGGAGCAGAGGTACAAGGGGAGGTGGGCTACAAGGATGCAGGGAGGTTCCATCCCCACACACAGGTAGCATCAGGAGCCCTTTCCCACCTTGCTCAGGAGTATTTTTGCAGCAACTGCATGTCCCCCTCTGCTTACCCATAGCCATGGGTCAGAACCAGTCCCATGCTCTATATTTACCCTCTTAAATGTCACCTGAGTGAATCCTACGCTCAGCCAGAATGCACTGCTTGTTTTTAGGCACGCTGGGTACAGCTTCCCTTCCTCTCTCCCCCCTTTTCCTAGCCTCCAGTGTGTTTTCAGTTCAGGTACAGCCGTCATTTACGTTTTATAGTTTGCTTTACAGCATCTTGTTATGGTGTTATCTGTTAAAGAATGTATTTTTAATGTGTTTTATAGCATGCTTTATAAATAAGTTATTAAAGAATGTACCTGCAGCTAGTGATCACTTAATAAATATTAATAAAGCAATTCCAGATGAGGCCATCATTAAGAGTGTTGCAGCACACCCATGCTAGTTACCTAGAAAGAGTTTCTGTGCTGGTTACCAAAAACTTCAGGAAGGTTGTGATGGGAAGAGTTGGGAAGCAGAGGTGGGAGGGAAAGAGTTTTGCAAAGTCCTTTTGGCCTTCAACTCCAGACTGGGTAGTTATTTTTGGTGAAATACCAATGGTGGGTGGAGAAGGGGGTAAAAAGAGAGAGCAGCTCTGAAGATAGGCCTGGGTTGGTGCTCATAGCCCAGGAGGAAACCAAAGGTGACTCTACAGGAGGGTTATGGTTTGCTCACCTCACTAGTTTCTCCCCTCCTGCCTAAGATGCCAATTTACCCTGAGGAATGTGGAATTTTAGTCAACCTTATTTCTGTTTCCATATGACTGAATCTGTGAGGTTTTTTGTGTTTTCTGTTTGGATCTGGTGCAAGCGATAGACCTGCAGGCCCAGGGAAAACATGGTCATTGCTCTCCATTTCACAAATCCATTTTTGTTCTAACAAGAGGGGCCTAGAAAGCACTCATGGCTGTGAGATCTGGTTACAGACATGGGCCTGTTTTGTGGAAAGTGCCACCAAATCAAGGCAATTTATAGGCTTATTTGATGTGTAATAATCTTAATTAATTTCTAAGTTTATAAACTCAGTTTGTGCACAGTCTGTAGGATCAGGGCCAGCAACTGAATTATTCACAACATCATAGAATCACAGACTGTTCTGGGTTGGAAGGGACCCCAAGGATCACAGAGCTCCAACCCCCTGCCACAGGCAGGGACACCAACCTCCAGGCCTGGAGCTACACAAGGTTGCCCAGGGCCCCATCCAACCTGGCCTTGAACACCCTCAGGGATGGGGCACCCACCCCCTCTCTGGGCAGCCTGTTCCAGCCCCTCACCACTCTCTCTGTAAAGAACTTCCCCATAATATCTCATCTAAGCCTCTTTGCAGTGGTTGCACGAAGCTTTCCTTTAGTGTCAGCGAGCAGAGCAGGCAGCGTTCTGGTGGGTGTTCATTTCTGCTCATGCAGGAACTGATGGAGGACACCAGATAGAGGAGACCATCCCTCCTGGGTTGCCCGTGTATCTAGTAGGAAGGGAGATCATAGAATCCCTGACTGCTTTGAGTTCGAAGGGACCTCAAAACCCATCTAGTTCCAACTCCCTGCAATGGGCAGGGGTACCCTCCACTAGACCTGGTTGCTTTGGGGCACTCTTCATAGCTGCCTACCCATGCTGCCGTCCTAGGTTGCCTTGTGGAGCACCAGAACCTCTGCCAGGCATCAGTGTTTTCTGCCAGGTGATGTCAGAGTTGATTATGACCATTGTGGATATATTTATGCCTCCAGCAACATCCATCCCCTGTTCAAATCCTATGCTATAGTCTTCTGTGGTGAGTCTTCCTGCCCTGCTCCACCATGCTTTTTCAGAGCTGGGTTTCCATCAGACCAGAGATGCTTCCAGCAGGGAGAAAGCTCTTCGCTGAAGAGGAGGCAGCAAAGCTGGCTTCCTCCTTCTACCTCCCCTTTTCTGCTCTCATCATGGGCCAGGTGTTCTCCTCCCACAGGACAGAGAGCAAAGGATGGATTTGAAAGGTCCCCCTCCTCTCTCTCTGCAGCTCCCGTAATTGTCTTTGACACTGTTTATCATCTGTGATAATACAGCTTTGCCCTGTTACCTCCAGCTGCCCTAATTCGTGTTATCAGTCTGGCACTGGGGAAAGGGAGGTGAGAGGTACGGAGGAGAGGTGAAGCCATTACAGAGCTGACAGGGCAGTGAGAATGGAGCGTGGTGATGGACTAGCCATCACTTGACCTGAATGCAAACATACATCCTATTGGATTGACCTTTCCCTGAGAGTAATGGATCTCCTCGTGCATCGCTTTTGCTACATGGCTGGCCATTCCAAGGAGATAGTTTCTGGTAATTAAGATAGATCCCTTGTATAATCCACCCACAGTGACAATCAATAGGCGCCTCCGGAGGGATATTTCCAGATTATTGCTATGTCAGCACAACTTTTGGGAGCTCTGTAGGTCTTACTGTGCGAGGTGCAATCAGGAAAGCAGCGCAGGGGTCACTCCTGGGGAGGCAGGGTGGGTGTGAGAGCCATGCAGGTGTTTGCAGGTATCTACGGGTGGATGGCCTGTCTCTGGTTTGGGAAGATATATATATATATATATATATACATATATATATATAAAAGAACTGTAAACCCTAATACTGCTGTAAATGAAATGTCGTAGCAGAAACTGCAGCCCTGTGTGAGCACAGGCCTATTACAGCCTCAGAGCAGATTTGGAGCCCTTATTTTGAGAATAGAATTACTGCAGCTGAGTCAAACTCTTTCTCCCACTCTTCACAGCATAGAAGGTGCTTTCCTAGTCATGTCTGATCCTTTTTATGGTGGTTTTTTTGGTGGCTATAAGGCAAGGAACAAAGGCTCCCAGCACTACCTACATGTACAGATACCAGGTTGTATTTGCAAAGGTGGAACTGGGAACAAATGTTTTTCAAATCGAGCATGTTTGATGGAGGTGCCGCCCGAGGAGTGCATATGCAGAGGGTACAAACACCTCTTGCATCTCTACGTTAAATCACTTTTCTGGCTGTTAACTAACACTGGTGTCATGGTGTTTCCAGAATCCAGATCTGGATCTAGGAGCATGTTACAGCTGTATGAAGAAAGAAGTTACTCAGTTTGTGCTGCCCTCTTTCATGGGGCAAACTTTGTGAGTGAGATGAGGAAATTCAGCATTTTAAGTGTGGATCAACTTCCTGGTATTTGAACCAGCTAAGTGAGCACACTTTGGGGTTCAGGTGTTTTCTAGTAATTTAAGAGAAGAGTTGAGAACCACAGAGTCTGCACTGCACCCTTGCATCTTCCGTCAATTCCTGACATTCTTCAGAACATTCCTTTGCTTCTCTTTGCCTCATTTTGCAGTGGGTTTTGCTATATAATGTGTGTTCATATCCCACCATGGACTCTTGGAAGAGAAATACTAGTTCCAAAGATACACTCTGAGACCCCAAAGTACAGGAGAAGACAATAGATGGCATCTTTTTTGATGTCCCAGCCTGTTTCTTGTTTGCTGTAAGGCAACTAGAGTAAAAGGTGCGTTCCTGACTGGGGGCTGCCCCAGCACATATTTGGGGGGTTCAGTAGCCCATATAATTGGTGGGAGACACTGGCAGCATTGGTGTTTTGGTGCTGCAGAGTAAGGGTTGGCCTTATGGCTCTTGAATTGGACGGTAAAACCTCTGTTGATGTCAAGAGGCTCTGAAATTTGCTCCCTTAGTCATATTGATTTAAGAAATGCAGCCAAACGTGAGTTGGGATACGTGCTTTAAAAATGTCAAGGGGAAATTATTTCAAGCACTGAATATATATGAAGTTAATAACTTGGCTCTTCCCATTTCCCTTTTTAGCTTCTACTCTGGATCAGTGACCTGATTTTCCAGAAAGGGATATTTGGTGGGTCAGTGGTGGGGAGGGATGCGAATCATTCCCTGTAAGGTTCAGGCACCATTTCAACAACCAGAGCCTGGTCTTCCTGCACAGTCCTCTGAGGACTTATGGTCCTAGAGGTAACATTCAGGCTGTGACTTTTTTTTCCCTTACCGAGCATTTCACACTGACCTAATGTGTATTTTTCACCTGAGCCATCTTCTAATTTGCCTTTGCTCTGGGAACAGCATGTCTGGATGTCCTGGTAAAAGGAAAATGTAGAGGAACCCTCTTGCAAGGCAAGGTCTCTTATGGAGGTGCCCAACCTCTGAATTATATTTCTAACACTGGCACACAGAGTTAGTCTCTTCTGTCTCCAGATTTTGTTTTTAACGTTTCCATGAATTTTTGGAACATTTCTGCTCTCTGTCCCTCCTAATCTTTTAAATCAGCTTTACATTTCTTCTATGCTCACTCTGATCTTCACGGCTTTTCATGTTGGTTTGTTGGGTTTTGTTTTCTTTTCATTATAGCTTCCCATTTCATGTTAGCACATAAAGAAAAATGCATTTTATTGGAATAGCTATGTCACAGCAAAGATTATTCTTCTCCCCGTGGATGAAACAGATAGTGTTGTGCCATGTGGCTCATGTTATAACAATCTCACTCAGGCTGCGTGGCCAGAACCTAATTGTAGCATTTTTTGAGAGGAAATTCTCATTATTTAAATGCAGTTTCACCCGTGATACATTTTAGAGCCATAAAAGAACATTAACTGGCTCTTATTTTATTTGTTTCATAATAGTAAGGGTTTATATGAATTGATCAAGCTCTTAAAAAGTAAATTATACTTGTACTTCTCCACAGTACCACATGTAAAATTTGTAAAAAAAAAAATAAGGAAAATAAAAAGGAGATCTGTCAACCATTTATCCAATGTAATACCCTTATTGAAAGGTGTGGGTTGCCTTTCCTAGTACACTAAACAGAAAAAGGGATCTGACGGATGGTTTCTGTTAGCTGAAACCAGCGCTGTCCCTTCGGGTGTGCAGAGGCAAACCCCACCAGAGCAGAGGGACAAGGCTGTAAATATAGATAAAATGAATGAAGTATAGGTAACACTTTCCATCTGTGTGAAGATATGCAATACCAAAGCAGGTTATTCTGGACAAAGTATGTGACCGAGGTTTTTACCGAGAAACACAAGAGTTCTAAGTTTCCTAATGATTTTTTTACCCCCCATTAAGAACTGCATAAGAACCCTGTAAGAAATTTCTGCCAACTGACTGGACTTTAGGATTGGCAAATTCCTGCTAAGTCACAGCTCAGCATATGCTACAAAGTCAGCGATGAGCCAGCGTGGGATATTGCTGGCAGGTACCAGCCCATCAGATCATCTGATGGATGGACTCAAGGATGGGCTTTGGGAAAAAAATATAAAAATCTCCAAACTCTTCTGTGACTGACTCATTTAATCTGATCTTGAAAGCAATTCCTAGTAAATAAAAGAATATGGATATCTCTTGATCTTGAAAGACAAATCCTTTGTGTGTCTGTGTGTGTGGCTGTGGTTTAACATCTTTCTGAGCTCCAGCGAAAGGGGCCATTACCAAAATGAGGTTGGCTAAGATGATTAAGCATTATTTACAGGAAGGACATGGGTCTGATTAAATCACAAGGAGGGTGTAGGGGTGTCTCTTTTATGGTGACAGGAAAAAAAATTCACATCATTCAACGGAGGTGCTTGCTTCATTTCAGTAATTAGGGGCTAAAGTAATTCGGACAGTCTGTCAGCTTTGATATGGTGGAGCTAACTAGTAGATCATGTAAATAAAAGCTGTTTTATTAGATCAAAAATTAAAGGGCCATCATTTTTACTGTTATCTTGCAATTTAACTTTGAGGTCTTTGAAATACTGTCACAAATCACACACCTCCAAAGGGCAACTACTTACAGGCCAACATTTGTTAAAACTCCTTTAATAATACCTCTAAAACCCAGATAAGTCACCAGATTTTGGGAGGATCTGGCTAGACACCTTCATGAAGAGGGCGGATGTTAGCAGGGCTCAGCATCTGAAGTTCCTATTAGTTGCTCTTTTCTAAATCAGTCTGTAAAAATTTCTCCTCTACACATTTTTTTTACCTAGTCTTGAGCCTAAGTTTATTTTATGAGGGTGGGTAAGGAAAAAAAGAGACTTTAGTGCTTTTTCAGTAAACTGCAGTAAAAGTGTGGCAGAGGTACAAAATGCAACCACTCAGTCTCCCACACATCCTGTCCAAGATTTGGGCTTCACTTGGATCACACTGAAATGCAGAATGGGGCAAGTGGGCCTGGAGACCCTTGGGAAGGACCTTACTGAAGGTAAATATTGCTGAATTATGGGAGTTGCAGAAAAGAGGAGAAACTTTTAAATTGCCAAGCATGATTTAAATCTGCATCTTCCTCTGCAAGGGTAACTCCTTCTTGGGGGACACCTGACTTTTTTTGTGGTCTAAATCATCATATGTCTATGGAGAGAAGCAAGCAATTTGTTTCATCCTTGCACAGATGCCAAGAGCAGCTTGGATAAATCACATTCGAATAACATTGTCCTGGTTTTGGTCAGGATGGGGTTAACTCCTTGTGTAGCAGCGGCTGGAATGCTGTGTTTGGGTGTTAGGATGGGAGCAGTGCTGATAACACCCTGATGTTTTTAGTTGTGCTCAAGCACTCAAGGACTTTCTCAGCTCTTCGTATTTCTCTACTCATGAGAAAGGAGGGGAGGAAGCCAGGACAGGTGACCCAAACTGGCCAAAGGGGGTGTTCCATGCCAGTGGCACCCTGCTCAGTGTAAAGGGGGCTGGTGGGAAGAGCAGGGGGCAGCTCCAGGACGGTCGGTCCCGGGACGGCTCTGGGTGGCAGGGCCTGAGCTGTGGGTTGGGTCAGACACTCATTGGGTATCAGCAGCTGCAGAGATGTTCTGCTCTAGAGTCCTGTCAGCATTGTTATATTGGATCTCTCTGCTGTTCTAGTAAACTGTCCTTATCCCAACCCAGGGGCTTTTGGTTTCTTGGTTTTGGGGTTGTTATTTGCCCCTTCCTTTTCCCTTCCCTTGCCTCACACTCCCCCACACCTCTCCCCCTCCTCTTTTCCTTTAAAGATCAGGTAGCTGCGTGGATCTCAGCTCTCAGCTGGGGTGAAACCATGACAAGCACCCATTCCTCCTGCACTGCCAGGGAGGCCATGGTCATCTATGGTTGAGGAGCACACTCTACCTCCAGGCATAAGGACAGAGTCCTGCCTGGTGAAGTTGGTTCTGTAACAGCGCATTTTTTGAAACTCACTGGATCTCTCCCAACAACACCCATGATTTGCCCACCTAAATTAGTTTTATCCTCTAGGCAGCTACAATCTTTGCTTGAAGGTAATACCAGCATCGACACCCCACAAAGGATGCCTTTCCAGAAGCATGACCTAAACAAAAACCAAGTCCTTGCAGTTTACACAGCTTGACTAGTGCAGGATGCAGCTGCATGATCTACCAGGTCTTTCTGGCACTTGGAAAGGATTGAAAAGTCAACTTGATGGCTGAGGTCTCTCTCTTTCTTTGGGAGATTTGTTGGGATACTGCCTCTCACTGTTTCCAGAGTGACAGAACAGTTTCCAATACTTTTATAGTGGTTTTATACTTAACTCTCTGTGTCAAAACAGTTGCCTGGTCACACTTCATTTGGGGCACGTTCTTAATGTCAGTTTAATCAATACCTGAAGCATCATCTTTGTCTGGATTCTGCTTCCAAAGCAAACATGGGTGATGGAGAAATGAAAGGCAGGTGTGTGCCTGACTATCATCAGGGAGTTCCTACCAGCTAGTTTTTGGTTTGTTAGGGTTTTTTTTCCCTTTTGTGGCACATAAAGGAATTCTGAATAAGTTGATGAGGTTTAGTGGCCTCCTGTGATGCAGCGAGGCACTTTTTCAGACCCATAAAAAACAGAATAGGATTAAAACCAGCATTTGAGCAATGCTGTTCCTGGCAATGGCACAAGCTCGCTGCTTTCCAGGTCTCTTTGTTATTTTTATTTATTATGCATGCTGCAGTTGCATCTAAAAGTGCCGTTTGGAGACAATTGCACAAAAGTGCTGTGCCTGAATACGTATCTAAATAACCTTTTTTGGCAAATGAACCTTTAAAGACTTTTTCCACTTGTAAATTTCACTGCTGTTCCACCACGCCTTCCATTGGACGTGGCATTGACTCAAAAATGCCTTTTGTTATAAACAAGTTGCCATTTTTATTCCTTGCTCAGGTGAAGGGACTGTTCCTGCCCTCCTGCCTCTCTGGGACAGGGGAACTGCAGGTGCTGTGAAAGCAGGGAAGCAATCCCGTGTGAGAGTTGCCTTGCAGGAGCTGCAGACCTGCTGGCACTCTCCCTGCATCCATCCTCACTGCATCCCCTGGAGAGGAGTCAGCAGTGAGATCCATCTGGACTTCCCTCCCTGAGGCTGTTGCTGACAGTGAGTGGAAGATATGAGCAGAGGAAGGATCTTTGTTAATTTTTGCTGGCAGTGGATAGATCTGAGGACAAGGCCAGGCTCAACTGATGCAGTAAGATGCCAAAAACCAGTGAGGCTTAGAACAGAATAAAGATGACAGCTATGGACCCAGATACTGCTATTCCAAATCATAGAACCACAGAATGGTCTGGGTTGGAAGGGACCCCAAGGATCACAGACATCCAACCCCCTGCCACAGGCAGGGACACCAACCTCCAGGCCTGGAGCTACACAAGGTTGCCCAGGGCCCCAGCCAACCTGGACCTGAACACCCCCAGGGATGGGGCACCCACCCCCTCTCTGGGCAGCCCGTTCCAGCTTCTCACCACACTCTCTGGAAAGAACTTCCCCCTAATATCTCATCTAAACCTTCCCTTCTTCATCTTCACTCCATCCCCCTTGTCCTGCCAGTCTCTGCTCTTTGAACAAGCTGATTTCCCTTCTGTTCCTCTGCTCCCTTCAGGGACTGGAAGGATGCAATGAGGATTCCATGCAGCCTTCTCTTCTCCAGGCTGAACCAGCCCAGCTCCCTCAGCCTCTCTTCATAAGGGAAGTTCTCCAGCCCTCTGAGCATCTTCATGGCCTCTTCTGGACCCTCTCCAACAGTTCCACATATTTTTTGTATTGGGGGCCCCAAATTTACCCATTGATTATATGCTAATTATATTAATTCCTTCTTTCTGCACATCTAGTATTTAGGACCTGACCCCTTGCTAGACACCCATGTGAGGATGATGAGCAACAAAGCATAGGAGAAAATCAAGAAAAGTTCTCCCTGTTTTGATGTCAGTGACAGGTAATCTGCAAATGCCCAGATCCCTCCCTACATCTGGGAAAGTTGTTTTCTGGTGCCCCTGCAAAATTTTTTATTTATTTCTTTTCTTCAAGAAATGAAGAGCCAGGGAAATGTTCAGATTCTGTTGAGCAACAAACTTGCTTTGCCTACCCTCCTGCTTGAGCCTGACCCCATCCAGTGCTTCCAAAGCTCCATCATTAAGTGCTGTGGTTGTGTTTATACACTTCCCTAAACGAAATAGCCCAACTGCAGAGCGAGGTATCCCCTTCATCGCTCCAGTAGGTGAATGTCCATGCAAAGTAACTTACATTTCTTCTTTCAGCTCTGGCCCTGGCTCCCATGGGCTTGCTGTAGCTATCTACTTCACCTTAAAATTGCCACTTAATCTCTGCACTGTTGTTTCCCGACTGGTGAGATGAGAACAGGGCTGACGATCTCTTAATGTTTCTAAAGCAAGGGAGGAAAGTGCTGAGTGTAATTTTAATAAATGGCAGCTTGAAAGTTTTCTCTGCTCCACTGCTTTCTCTCACAGACGATATAAACCACACAAAACTATTTTCTCCCCTTCTAACACTCTCTTCATTCCGCTGGAGTTAATTTGATTTAATGCATTTACCATCCTGACAGTTAAGGTTTTAAATAGCACACTCCCAGTCACAAAAGGTAACCTTTTAATGATGTTTCCTGCGACTCCCAGGTAGCTGCAGCTCCCTTGGCAAACCCCTTCCTCCCTTGGGAAGAGAGGGACCAGACCCTGCACTTTTGCACAGCTTTGGCAGAGTCAAGCCCTGGGGCTTCAACCAGCTTCGACGCCAGAAGATGCTCATCTCACCACACTGCGCTTTTCCTTCCATAGAGATTGGAATCCCACAACTAAATCTGCAGCCCAGGGTCTGGGAAGGGGTTTTCTCCCCTTCAGTGCTGTCTGCCAGAGGATGTTTTGCTCTGTTCTGAGCACGTTGGGCTTTTCTCCTTCTGCTGCAGTTACAGTTGGCACCATTAAACTCTCGGTGCTCACTGCCTGGGGATGTGCAATTATTGTGGAGCCTTCTCCTAGTTACAGTAGGAGACACTGTGTTACTGCAGTCACTACGGAGTGACAAATGAGGTTTTAATGGCACCTACTCTACCTGGAATTATCTGTAAACTACAATTAAGGAAGTAGCTACTCAAGGAATTAAAGATCAGAGAAAAATGACATGCTTTTATGGTGACTTACGGGGAGATCTGCAATTTCACGATAATTTTCTGTGGAACAGGTTGGAAGATGCAACAGCATACAACATCTTTAAATCATCTTTTCTCCACCATCACTGCAGCGTGCCAGCGCTGCTGTAGGGCACTAACTCTTCAGCTGGTGTAAATCTGCAGGGGCTCCCTTGGAGTCACTGGTCTAAGACAGAGTTTATTTGCCTGTGCGTGGAGTGGCTTCTGAAAAGCTGGTGTGGGTTTTGGTGGAGCTTACTCTGCCACCACAGGGTCTGAGTTCATAGTGTCGCCAGGCATTTGCAAGGGGTGCTGGAAGAAAACACAGTCAGTCTGGAGAAGCAAGAACAAATTACCCTGTCGATCAGCAGGACATCTCAAAGGGCAGGGGCAACCTGCTCATTGTCTTAGGGGTTGCAAAACTGTGGGGAGCCCAATGCATCTTGCATGGTCCTGGAGCAGGTATTCAGCGTGCCCTCATGGTGGTGGTGTCCACAGAGAGCATATCTGTGATTTTCCCCAGTCCTCTTGGAGGAGCGTTCCCACTGTTTTGCAAGAGGATGAAAGAGCAAAAGAAAAACAAATCAGAATTAAAGCAAATTCCCATGTCCCTCTTCAGCCACATCTTCTGCTGGTGTCACAGCTGGGGATAAACAAACTCCCTAGGACTTCACCCTACAACAACATCAAGCTTGGATGCACATTCAAAAATATTGACTGTCTCTAAGATGATTCTATCATGGGAATCACTCTGATAGCAAACCTTCAGAGCATCACCCAGGCAAAAATTGCCAGGTATTAAAAATAGAATTACACTAAGCAATGGCTTTTTGCTTAGTCATCTTTCCTTTTCTGTGGTATTTCATTATTGCTATTCCAATGTGCTGGTTATTGAGTATATGATTATTCTTTCAAATGAGTTTGGACAGCGTCTATAGCTTTGTAGCAATTAAGAGGCCACAGACTTTAGCAGCTCAGGAGAAATGGAGTAGGTTTTAATAGCTTTATTTATCTTTAGCTTCTGCAGAGCTGTTTGGACTTCCTCAATGGTGGGCAGTTTTGTATCAATAAAAGGATGCTGGAACTTATTTCTTGTAAATGCAAGTAGGTCATTATCAATGGCATGGGGAGCCTTACACAGTGCTTGAGAGAGACGCTTTCTCTCTTAGCTCTGTCATCAATTACAAGACTGCCAATGAATCTTGGAAAATGTGAACAAAAGCGTTTTATGACCTGCCTCAATAAAAGTCTGGTAGGCTGCGATGCTTCCTTGCTGCTCCTAATTGTCTTCCTCACAGTGCCTGCTGCCAGCTTTTAATGCCCAACACCTAGGTTTACCTGAAGGCAACAAGTGAAATCTTGCCAGGTGAGTCTGTAGCTGGTACAGTTAAATTAACTCCTCTTGCTTTATCAGTTGCTAATAGGTATTTTACACATAACCTGAGTTACACGTGAAGAGACCTTAGCGTGTGCTAATGATAGGTGCAGATTTGGGAAGGGATGAAGGGTGAGCGCTGGTCTCAGCCTCCCATCTTGCCTTGCTCTTTTAAATGATGAGAAATCAGCCCCTTGGGATAATCACAGTCTTCTTCATCCTGCTGCTGTCAGTAGATTTTGTGCCTGCATCTGGCATCAGCGCTTGAAAGATTGGTTGGGATATGATGGGCAGCCAGAAACCAAAGCCTCTTATTTTTGAGGAACATGTGCTATTGACCACAGCTCAAACATTGTGATTAACTTGTCACTAAATGCTAAAATTGCACAGGAAGAATGGGAATTGTTAAGATCCATTAGGGGAAATTTGTACCCAGCTCTGTTTCATTAGCATCTTTCCTTGTCAGGTGATTAAGAATCTTATTTTCCTGGTCACTTCTGATTTATGATGTTCTCAGCACTGTACATAAGTTTGTGTCCTGAGCTCCTTGCTCAATGTTTAGTTACAGAAGTTCCCACTGGAGCTATCAAGCAGCTTTACTCCAACGGCCCACAGAAATCAAAGCTGTGCTGAGCAGCACTTGGGCAAGAAACTTTAACACCACTGGAAAAATCTCCTGTGTGACTTTTACTGCATTATAATAACCGAGCTTGAGAAATTTCAGCATCCTCAGGTGTTTTCTGACTCATGTCAAAATGCCAAAGAGATCAGATATTGGGAATAGGTTTGAATAAAAGTGCACAACCAGTGAACTTTCCAGTCCTGCCAACTGACTCTTTGCCTGGCTCCTGGCAAGTCTCTTAGCCAGTGGTTTGCCTCCCATGAAACAAGGACACTGTGCCTTCTGCTTTCAGTGCAAGAGATGTTAGAGAAACATCTTAGTGGCATCCTGAGGATTATAGCTCATGCTGTAACGAAGTCCTCCTACGCTTGTGCTTCAACTAGTAAATCTGTGCACTAATGACAAATAGTTGAGTCACTACAGGTGCAAACGTTGTTTAGGGATCTGTTTGAGGTCTCATTTTCCTTTGCTCAGCTGTCATTTTTCAATTTAAAAAAAAAAATCATGGAATTCTCACTGGCTTTCTAATTCTTACCGGCTAGACGTCCTTATTTCAGTGCAAAAGGAAGCCCACTTCTTGGGCATATATATACACACAGAGAGAGATTTATTTATGAATTGGTAACATACATATTTGGATTGGAAGGCTACAAAGATGATGAAGGGCTTGGAGCATCTCCCCTATAAGGGAAGGCTGAGTGAGCTGGGGCTGTTCAGCCTGGAGAAAAGCAGACTAAGGGGGGGACACCTTATTAATGTTTATAAATATCTTAAGTATGGGATGAGGAGGAAATGGCCAGCCCCTTTTCAGTGGTCTGTGGGGACAGGACAAGGGACAATGGCCTCAAGTTGGAGCGCAGGAAGTTCTGCACCAATATGCAGAAGAACTTCTTCCCGGTGAGGGTGAGGGAGCCCTGGGACAGACTCCTGTGGAGTCTCCTTCTCTGGAGATATTTAAGACCCGTCTGGACTCTGTGCAACCTGTCCTAGGGACCCTGCTTTGGCAGGGGCTTGGACCCGATGATCTCTGGAGGTCCCTTCCAACCCCTATAACTCTGTGATTCTGTGATATCTTTACATATATTTTTCAGAGTTTAAATTCAACATCTTGAGAAATCAATTCCTTTGCTGGGCATTTTGTTTAAATTAAACACAGTCCTGTGTTGCAAGGATGGAGAAGGGGAGCTAAAGTTCAGTGTGAAGTTGTCAAGCCCGTCTGGCAAGATGCAAACCCAAATTTCTCACCTGATTGCTCTTCACTGCCTACAGGGTAAATGTTCCAAATGATGCGCAGGAGGTGTGTGAACAAAACCTATTAATAAATAATTGGTTTTGTACTCCTGCCTCCTGCACACTTTTTTTTAAAAAAAAAAATTCCCTTCTCTTCCTTGCCTCCAAGTGACATTCATGGGAGTCTGTAAAAATATAAAGAAGACTGAAGAGTAAATGCAGGGTAGGAAGTAGTGCTTAAGGGAAGAGCTCTCAGCTGTATTCCCCTCCTTCAGAAGTTATGAAATGGATAGGGTATTTCCTCACATTGAAGGACATTTTTTGTTGAATGCATATTCCACATCATGCAGCATTTTTCTTATCATTGCACAGTAGCAATCCCTAGAAAGAGGAATATGGCCCTCAGGCCTCATAATATCATCCTTTATTAGAAATAAGAACAAAGGATGCAATTAAAATACAAATATTTCACATCCCAAGAGGTCTAGATACAGCTTGCCAGTTCCCTGGTGGTTCCCCTTTTGAAGAAACATCACGGATGTGGATGCTCTGGAGGGGTAACACCACTGTGATGGGAATGGGAACGTGGCTAAAGAGGCACAAATATGCTGCTGGGGAAAAAAGGAAGAAACCTTTTAAGGAAGTTTTCTCTAGATGGTTAGGAAATCTCCTGAAGGCAATGCCTGAAGCCCAAGTGTTGGGACCTTTTAGGTTTTGCATTCCCCCAGGCAGGCAGAGGATAGATTTGTCTGCAGGTCACAGCCTCCTCCTGTGTCCCTCTGCAATTTGGGCTGTAACCTCTGTGTGGCCCCTGGATGGACACAGTCCTGGACTGTTGTTTTAGAGTACTAACCTCCCTTTGATTTAAAACCATCTTCTAGTATAACATCAATATAAACATTTTCTACTAGCTCTGCTCTTTAAAAAAAGTTCTTAAGAAAACAGCAAACCCAAACCTTCTGGGCTGTGCTTGGCCAAAAGTAATCAGACAAGGAACTAATTTATTTCTGATGTTTGCAACTCCAGGAACCCCAGAATCTCCTGGATTGGAAGAGACCCTTTAGATCATTGAGACCAACCACAGCCTATCCCTGACTAGACTAGCCAGATCATGGCCTTAAGGACTTCATCTATATGCCTTTTAAAAGCCTCCAGGGATGGTGACTCCACCACCACCCTAGGCACCGTATTCCATTGTTTGACAACCCTTTTAGTAAAGAAAGAGATCAGTAGTACCATTGTCTGGAACAGTATTGATAAATCACATTACCCAGTAATGTTGTATGCGTTCTTTTATGTTCATACAGATCAGCCACCTTCTGCCCCGTAGAAGCTGGTATTCACTCCCAGGTGCATGGTTCTGTTCCACCCCAGATCTCTTTAACGTGCTGGCTAAAATACCTCCAGTGCATTTCTGGAGGTTGCTATCCCAATAGATCCCCAAATATTTCTGCCCAAGTCAGTTCACACTGAGGAAAGACTCAATCTGGGCACCTCTTCTGCTGCCCTCTGCAATTACTAGACACTCTGATTTTGACTGGTGTATGCAACAAACTTCACTGGAGCTGCACTCAAGAGGGAGAAAAGGTCCTGGATTTTGGGAGGACTTCCTCTGGGGGAAAGAAAAGGAGAGTTTGGTTGGTTTTGCTCTGTAAAGCTTGATGTTTGCACTACATCTTGCCCCAGAATCCTCCTGCATGATCATACACTGCTGCAAAACCAGGGTTGCTCCCGCCTGTGGCTTCATGTTCCTATAAAATTCAAGATTTATCATCCCTTGACAATCGATTGGCCATTCTTGGATCAATACTTACCACTTGGGTCAATTAATCTTGATATTCACTTTAAGAGTAGTCAGTATCTACTTATTGATTTTAAGAATAATGAAAAGTAAGTACATGGGACACCATTCCCGGGCCCCCGATGGGGGCAAACCTCCCACCGCAGTCGGGCTTTGCCAGGCTTTGGAGCAGATGCCCTAAGGGTTGCAATTCCCATTTTGGTTTTTAAATTCTTGACCATCTCTTCATCCCTTCTCAAAGAGAAATTTTGAGGTACTCATGTGATATTTCCAAAGCATATGAGGAACAAACAGTGCTGGACCAAGAACAGCTTCTTTGGTGCTCGTGTGAGGTTTCTTTGATAGGCAATGGACACCTGTTACAAGAGGCACTCTTAATATGAAAGGTTAAAGAATGTCATTGCCAAAATAGGCTTTCATGATTTACTGTTCAGATCTCCCACCATTTCTTCCTAGCATGTTCAGAGAGGCACTGTGAACTCAGAATTAAATAAATAATGCATAAAGTGAAAAGAGCTTTAACTTTTTTTTTAGGCAGTTCTTGATCACCTATGAGAATTTTGCCTAAAATCCTGAAAGAACCACAGAACCACAAAATTTGATCCCTCCATTGTGAACTGATGGGTTTGCTGTAGAGCAGTCCATAGAATTTTATGCATAAAACGTATGAGTGTATTTGTTTGACTTGAAAACAAAACAATGATGTATCTATAAATTTTTCCATGACTACAAATTTATATCTTGGAATGTGTTCATGAAATGTGTAGCAATTTGTATTCTTTGTAGTATTGTTTCTGTATCTTTAGAATGCTCTAAGAATAACATATGGGCTGCCAATGCAGAGTGACAATACGTTCAGTAAGATGGAAACAGGCATCTAATATTTGCAAAAATAGAATTAAAAAATTGCACTCTGGAGATAATTTTTAATTTTGGAGTTTTGTGCAGAATCACAGAATCATAGAATGTGTCAGGCTGGAAGGGGCCTTTAGAAGTCATCTAGTCTAGCCCCCCTGCAGTAAGCAGGGACACCTTCCCTAGATCAGGTCGCTCAGAGCCCCATCTAGCCTGACCTTGAATGTCTCCAGGGATGGGGCCTCCACTACCTCTCTGGGCAACCTGTTCCAGTGACCTACCACCCTCACATTGTAGAACTTTTTTTCCTAATATCCAACCTAAATCTTCTCTTTTCTAGTTTTAAATCATCACCCCTTGTCCAACTGCCACATGCCCTTGGGAATAGTTCTTCCCCAGCTTTCCTACAGGCACCTTTCAGGGATTGGAAGGCTGCAGTAAGGTCTCCTTGGAGCCTTCTCTTCTCTAAGTCAAACAAGCCCAACTCTGTCTTCACAGGAGAGGTGTTCCATCCCTTGGATCATTTTTGTGGCCTCCTCTGGACATGCTCCAACAGGTCCATGTCCTTCTTGTGTTGAGGGCTCCAAAGCTGGACACAGTATTACAGGTGAGGTCTCCCCAGAGCAGAGCAGAGGGGCAGAATCCCCTCTCTCGATCTGCTGGCCACACTTCTTGTGATGCAGCCCAGGGTGCAGTTGGCCTTTGGGACTGCAGATGCACACTGGTGGCTCATGTCCAGCTTATCATCCATTTGTAGTCCCAAGTCCTTTTCCTCAGGGCTACTTTCAAGCACATCATATCCTAATCTGTATGGATAATGGGGATTGTCCTGATCTAGATGCAGGACCCTGTTCTTGGCTCTGTTGAACCTCATGAGTTCCACCTGGGCCCACTTCTCCAGCCTGTCCAGGTTCCTCTGGATGGCATCCTGTCCCTCCAGCATATTAACTTCATCACTCAGCTTGGTGTCATCAGCAAATTTGCTGAGAGTGCACTCAATACCACTGTCAATATCATTAATAAAGATATTAAACAGCTCCTGTCCCAGCACAGACCCCCAAGGAACTCTGCTTGTCACCATCTTCCATCTGGTCTTGGAGCCACCCTCTGAATGCGACCATCCAGCCAATTATCCACTGAACAGTCCACCCATCAAATCCACATCTCTCCAACTTAGAGAGAAGGGTGTTGTGGACATCAAAGGCCTTGCAGAAATCCAGATGGGTGACATGTGTAGCTCTTCCCTTGTCCACTGACAGAGTTTCTCCATTGTAGAAAGCCACTAGATTGGTCAGGCAGGACTTGCCCCTATTAAAGCCACACTGGCTGTTTCGAATCACCTCCCTGTCCTCCATGTGCCTCAGCAGAGCTTCTAGAGGGATTTGTTCCATGATCTTCCCAGGCACAGAGGTGAGGCTGACAGGTTGGTAGTTCCCAGGGTTCTCCTTCCTACCAGTTTTAAAAATGGCCATGATGTTTCCTCTCTTCCAGTCACTGGGGATTACACCTGACTGACATGGCTCTTCAGATATGGAGAGTGGCTTGGCAACTGCATCAGCCAATTCCTTCAGGACTCTGGGGTGCATCTTAGCAGGTCCCATGGGCTCCTCAGACGGTCACAAACCTTATCTTCACTTACAGTGTGAGGGACTCTGTCTCCCTGGTCCCCATCTTGCAGGTCATCAACTCGAGAGCAATGAGGAGAGAATAGTACAGCAGATCACACCATCACTGTAACCAAAATGCATCTTGCCTCAACTAGTTCTCACAAATGAGACTCGTGTTTTCCTAAAGTGAAAAACTCCCTCCCTCCCTCCCTCCCTCCCTCCCTCCCTCCCTCCCTCCCTCCCTCCCTCCCTCCCTCCCTCCCTCCCTCCCTCCCTCCCTCCCTCCCTCCCTCCCTCCCTCCCTCCCTCCCTCCCTCCCTCCCTCCCTCCCTCCCTTCCTTCCTTCCTTCCTTCCTTCCTTCCTTCCTTCCTTCCTTCCTTCCTTCCTTCCTTCCTTCCTTCCTTCCTTCCTTCCTTCCTTCCTTCCTTCCTTCCTTCCTTCCTTCCTTCCTTCCTTCCTTCCTTCCTTCCTTCCTTCCTTCCTTCCTTCCTTCCTTCCTTCCTTCCTTCCTTCCTTCCTTCCTTCCTTCCTTCCTTCCTTCCTTCCTTAAAAAAAAACAGATTACCAAGGAAATCATTTACTCCTATCCACATCATAAAAAATTCCCTTCAAAGGGGGTGACAATCGATGACAAAGAATCAGACCTGAGTGCATAAACCAGGAGAAGAGGAAGCTGAGCACAGTCCGGCCATGGCTTGTTTAGTCTAAGGGATTAATTATTCAGCAGTTGCAGTCATGATGAGAGTGTGCACACCAGACTAACGCTGGCACAAAGGTTAATTGGCATTGAAGGGCTCTATCTAGTTGTCATCTGATACTGTTAAGTAGCGTGGGTGCTATTTTAGTACTTTCTTTGGACTTTAAAAAGAACCCTTAGAAGAACCCTAAGCCACATATGAGGAGCTGGGAACATGATTTCCTGGTGTGAGAAGTTAAGGAAATTGGTATCCAGCACCAGTTCACCCAGTGAGAAGGGAAAGAGAAAGCTTTGTGTGCTTTCTACAATTGAAAAATGGATTCCCCGTTGCTGCTGGTTTAAGCCTTATGGGTGCTATTTAAACTTGGCATGTCATAAATCCCGTATCTACCATGGTGTTTGCTCTCCATCCCGTTTTATTTCTGAGCGTGTGCAGAGAATTGCAGTGGTGCAAAGAAAGATGTCACTGCAGCCAAAACCAAGCAAGCCCCGAACTTTCCAAGGGGCCTCCCTCAGTAGAAATGTCTGTTTTGAAGGCTGGTTCGCACAGATCCTTTTGGATATTTATTTCTGTGAATCCTGTGTCACATGAGCTGCTCTAAAACTCTCTTATCCCAGAATCACCAGGAGAACAATGACGGGGAGAGGTAGTAGAGATGCAGACTGTAGGCAGGCTTGGACTGGACCTGGCTCCCTCTCTCTCTCTCTCTCCCTTGAGGTGGGCTTTCTCCAGTTGGCCCATATGTTGAACCTGCAGACATAACCTTCATACCCATGGCGTGTCCACCCAACACTTGCACTCATCATTTCTGTTTCTTATGTATGCATACATGTACAATTATATATGTATAAATTGTAGGTTTGTGCCTCTGTTTCTCTACCTCATTTATATGGACTGTGTAAAAACCTTGTGCAGATGCCCAAGACTTCAAGGTTGACCTGCTGAACAATCAGTAATTACCAGAGCAGTTATTACCAGAGCTGTGCTTGGAAATGACCCTGAATTCATATTCCTGGTTGCCTGCTAGGAGGTTTTGCTTTTGGTTAGGAAGACCTTCCTGACCTGTCATGTCCCAGGACTGGCCTCTCCCTTCTCCGCTCCCTGCTTTAGAAATTGGGATATTACCCTCTTTGGTTGTTGCATTCCACATGCAGCTGAATATCTGCAAAAACCCTTAGTAGAGAAGAAGGTGATGGTCCCAAATTGGCTGGGAAATGTCAGGCTGTGCCACAGACACCACTGCCATAACTTGTGTGTGTGTGTGTATAACAAATTTTTGGCACTCCAACTATGCCTGATGGGCTCAGAGACTTTGATTCTTTTCAGGGCTAGGAACTGGAGTGATTTTGAGTGTCTTATGATACAAAGACCTCTGAACAAAGGAAACAGCACTCACAGGCTAACAGTGGCTTTCCTTAATAACAGCCTGGCAGAAGAGGTTGTGAGCTGTGCAGAAGAAGATAGATGGAGCAAGCTGCTGGGGGGACATAGGTGGTTTCTTTGGGACAGAGAGAAGGAGTGCCTGTCTTGTAAAGGAGATTCTCAGTGATTCCTGGAGAGACCAGAACAACGCGTTTGTGAAAGCAGTGACTTAGATTTGAGCAACAGCTCTGAGAGGGGAACATCACCCAAGAGCTGCCAGTGACACAAAGGAAAGAAGCAGCCATCTTTCTGTCTCATCACCTGGTTAGATCTGACAGCAGCATCACCCTGCTCAAGAGAGCACAAAGAGGTGCCCAGGGTCCACCCACAACCCTTCCTTCAGGGTTTATATCTCAGGAGCTGGCTCCTGGCTGACACCTGACATTCAAGGTCTCAACCTGAGAGCATCTGCTGACCTTATTTTTCCTCCCCACAGAGGCAGGCTGCTCTCTCCTGTGCCAGACCACTGCTGCAGCACTGTGTGATCTGGGATGTGAGAGCATGGTGAGATGTGCCAGGATCTTCAGGAATTTAGAGAGATGTTGTTTCCTGTTTTCTAAGTTCTGGTGGTGCAGAAATGATCATGTCCACTGCCAGGGAAATGAGTGTCAAGCGAGAAGAAGAAATTACATTTTAAATGACATTGGATTCAGAAACGTTTTTGTTCCAGCTACTGGCGTTATAGCTGAGGAACTGTCAAGAAGATAATATTTTCTTCCGCTGTGGTTGCTTTTTTCCCCCCTTCCTCTGACTTTTTTCTCTAGCACATTTGGGGAAGTGATAAATCATGCAGTGGAAGAGTGCATGTTTCTTCTACTGGTCTTTAACTTTGACCTCAGCCCTGTGGACCCTCACACAACAAAACCTGTCTTGGTCCAGGCTGTCTTCTGTGTGGAGTTTCTGCATGGGGAGAGAAGGGAAACTTTTATTGTGCATGGGTTCGAAGGTCCTCATCTCAGAAACCACACAGACAGCTTAAATTAAAATAGTGGGGCTGAAGCATATGCTCCAATAGATACCTCAGCTTGCTGAAACAGTTCAAAGGGACGAAGTTGGTAATATTTTTAGTGATTGGCATCAAATATTCTCATGATTTAAGACAAGAACAACAGCAGTGTTTTCAAATACGCTTCCAGCACCCACTCTGCACAGACGAGTTATTAATAAAACACAGGGTCTATCCTAAAGAACTCAGGACACCTCAGTGTGGAAAAGGAGGCTATTTTCAGCGTCTTTGGTGCCAGTAAACTCAGGGTAGCACACACAAATCCTGAAAGACTTTGCAAAGCAAATAGCCATTGCTTCTGTGAGCTCATCTCCTACTGTTGACGAAACACCAGGCCACCCCCCCATGGTGAACGTCACACCAACGTCCCATTTCCCACATTTGTTTTGTGTGTCAGATTAACAGGCCAGATCCTGAGCTGCTTGGATGTTTGCAACTCCTGTGACCATCCAGGGATGCAGATGCTCTGTTGGGCCCCGGATGAAGCTTTCGCGGCGTCATGTCGCGAATCTTCCCGCGGCGAAGCCATTGGGGATGAATCCCCTTCTCTGGTGCTCGTGAACAAAAACCTATTTAGCAGCACCGTCGTCGAGGAAGAAATTGAAAAATCTTTTGTTGAACAAAGTACCTTTCACTTAAAAAATCCAGGCAAGATAAAATGACACGTGTGCTAATGATGTATTTTATGAACCACCATCTGTCTCGGGAAAGGTCAGAGAAAAATGGCAACCGCTGCTCAGGTGATTGGTGGTGGAGGGGGGAAAATGGCCTCATCTGAACGTGACAAGAAGCTTCAGTGACATCATATAAATGCCATAATTGGGAAGTGGTAAATTGAACAGGGCTGCCTTCGGAATTTGATGTGTCAATAAACAAGTTCAAGGTGACACGTTGGATCAATACGGCACGACAAGAATCATCCGACAAATTTACTGCAAAGTAATTGGGTGCAAAATGACTCAACTCAACCTTCACACTGCAGAAAATCAAACAAACAGGCAACCTACAGGCAACAGTTTGTATATGTCAGATGCTGCTTAAGGTAGCTTGCGCAGTACTAATAGAGTTGTTTTAAAGGGAGACGGGGGAAAAAAAATATAAAAGTGAGGTTCTCGTTATTATGAGTGTGACCTGAGGCATTGCTATAACCCTCTATGCACCTCGAGGGTATATAAATAGAAAAACAAAACACACAATTGCTAGAGGTAGTCTTAAATATTAATATTTCTCTTCCTGTCTGCGTTGAGATGACAAATAAAATAAACTGGGAACACCTTTTTTTTTTTTTTTCTTTCAGCACAAACAACAGGCTTTTCATCTAATAGGTTTCTTACCTCTCATTCCACTTGTTTTTTTGATAAAAGAAGGTGTAATAAGTGACTTCTATTAAAAAATTGTTATTTGCCCACACTGCACAAGGCTATTGAATACAAATCATTGGCTACTGTTAGAATTAACCACCCTGACTTACCGCTAAACCTGGAAAGAGTCACTCACAGAAGTCTCTTCACTGCATTAATTTGTTAACAACAAATTTGATGCTTGATTTGTCCCCACTTGACAACCTTTAATCTTGAGTTTCTCCGAGGGGAAAGTCGAGAGCTTATTTTTCCCAGAAATTTGGGCTCTCGCCAAGGCTGAAAGAGAAGCTGGTGCACTGACTGCACACTTTGGAAATGTCACAGAGATTGATAGTGTTTTAATTGTACATTCATTCTGGAGTGAGAAAAGAAAGAGAAGATGAGTGGAAAGCCACAGCCAAGGAGAAAGAGGCCATTCACATTTGCATTCCTTCCTAGCTTGGCTGAGATTTAGCGGATACCAGTGTTTTTTCCTGGTGGTGGCTTTGTTGGTCCGTGGAAATGACAGAAAAGTCTTACTCTCGCCCCATTCCAGATGCTGCTGGAGCACAGGGAGTCGGAGCACTGACCCTGGGACCCAGCAATGGTACTACCGGTATCCCTGGCTCCAGCATCCACATAACTTACGGTAATCCGAAAATGCAGGAAAGCAGAGAAACTCAGCAGCTGAGCTTTATTGATGGACTGATGCCACTGGATAAAGCGGTGTGCCGTATTGGTAAGCTTTGGGCACACTGAGAATTTAATGGATGTCAAGATCTGGACAGGGGAAAAATAGGAAGATTGAGATAGAAGATTTGTGCCAGGAATGGGATTAGTGTGAAGAATTATGAGTGCAGTAGTTATGTTAAAAAAAACCAAACAACCCGCATATATATTACATAGAGGTTTGCCTTTGGTTCCCATGTTGGGGCTCTCATGCTCCTGTGGGCAGGGACATCCTTGGGAGTGATGCCCAGGACCAGGGGATGTGAAGCTTCCTCAAACTCCGGAGGTTCTTGAAATTGGTAATTGCTGCCAAGACAACTTGGTCATGTCTGATGCAAGAGATGGAACCTGAATGAGTAAGTCCACACGAGGCCATTCTGTTTTGGAAACAAACAACAACCCCAACACCACTCCAAATCTGGTATATGACCTGTTACTGAGATGTGAAGCCATGTGTAACCTCAGAAGGGCCAGCCCTCCCGCTTTGCTTGGCAACCATTCCAAGTTTATCCCACTATGTAATAAAAAAGGAAAAATACCCCTTTTTTACCCAACAGTGGTGTGGAACACCCTTAGAGCTGAGTACCTGAAAGATGTAAGGAGTTTTTATTTCATATTTTTTTGGTGAAACTTCGGATTATGAAATTATTATTAACATAAAGTCAATGCTTTGCATGTTCTGGGCAGAAGAAGTTCCTCTTGGTAGGGCTGGAAAAAAACCATATTGCTCTTTTGCAGCGAATTTCTATCACTTGAAACAACGTGCTGTTTCTGAGGCATGAGGAGAAGAAAGAAGCTCCGCAAGTGTTACCAGGCGTTTTAGATTTTTACAGATATATACACAGTTGTCTATCTGCCTCTGCATCCTTCCCATCGTGCTTACCTGAAAAAGCACCTGAGAGGGGAGCCCGGGATGTTCATTTCCCATTAATTAAAGTGGGAATCAGATATCCAGTCTCTCAGGTTGCTGTGCAAACAAGACTGTGAGGGAGTCACCCTTTGCAGGGCTCAAATGGAGAGATGACAGACCAGGGGCACCCATGTCCATCAAACACACACACACACAGAGTGCTCTACAGCACCTGAAGTAGAAGTGGAAACTCCCCAAACCATCAATTCTTTGCATAAGTTTTGCCGACTTTCTCATCTCCAACTGACCCCAACTAATTTTCTGCCTTTGATGGATATTGATTTCCAGCGTTGCCCTAATCTATTCCTTATCGTCTTTGTTTACTTGTAATGATTATTCTGTTGTTAATTGATATCTCTGTTGTGTTCCTTAAAAGCCTGATTGAAAACCAATCCAAATCAGAGGCAAAACTGTCACTGATTTCAGTGCCTTTTCATGTTACAGTTGTTATTTCCCCCCTCTTTTTGTATACCAAAGGGGGAAAAATCCCCACATAAGCCATTCCTTTAAGCTGCATAGCTCTTTCTGGAAATATTCTGTACGTATGGTACCTTCCCTAAATCCTAAATGCTTTGATTGTCTTTGGGTTATCAATCACAGCGGTTATTTTCTGTTCTGACTTAAGAGGATTATTGGGACTGGATTTTGTACTTTGTCAGTATTACGGAGTGACACCTCCACACTCGGGGCTGGGCTGCAGCCTGGCAGTGAGCCTGCTTGTCTTCCCTTTCACCAAAATTATCTCGAGATGCCGTCGAGCTTGCGAAACCTGTGCTGGCGACAGCGTCTTGGAAACCTGTCGACCCCAAGCAGAAAATTCAAATTAAAGACCCTGGAAGGAAGAGGAAAGGGTGAGAGGGACGGATTTCAACCTGAGGAGCAAATGATAACGCATGTTTTTTTTTTTTTTACGGTCCTGGCAGAAGCTGGATGCCTACAGTAGAGCAGTTTTGATATCACCTTAACTCATATGAGTAGCATGAAAGCAAAAAGCTATTTCATCGTGTCGAACCAAGGAGTGGATTTGACCCCATTACTACTCTATAAAGGAGCTTGTAGGCTGTTTCTCAAAGAAACATATTATTTTAAAGGCTTTTCTGCTACATACGTAGGCCTGCATTTCCCTTCCAATTGTCTCTCATCTTATTTACCCATAGGGATGTACCATGGATTTCTGCAGCCTGTTGACCAAGCCAGAGGCATCAAGTGCTCTTTGACTGTGTGGTTGTTTCCCTCTTAAGTAAGCAGGAGCAGAAGTGGCCTGGACGCTGCTGTCTGAGGCTCTGGGACTACCTTGCATCCCTCTAAATGCTCCCTTTCTGCTGCCGAGTAGAGCAGAGCTGGGCTGCTTCTGAACTTCTTGAAAGCTCCATGTCTATCAGGTGCTTTCACCAAGGGCTGATGGTGCCAAGCATGTCTGCAGGTCTGCTCCATCAGCCCAGGAGCTCCACTTACTTGGGAGGAGTATTGCAGCTTTTGCCATTTAAAAACATCCTGCCATGGCCGGGACTGCCGTGTTAATTGAGCTGCAATTGCCAGGCTCTGAAAGGCAGCAGGATATGGATACATTTTGTTTAGGGTTGCTATTAGTTTTTCTGGGTTGCAGAGAAGCCTCGCATGGAAATTGAGCCCATTATGTATTTGGGTCTTGCTTAACGAGATGCAGTGCAAAAGGCAGTCCATTACTTTGGAACTAGAGGCTTTGCCTCCTTTCCAAGATTGATTTTTATTTCACAAATTATTACTGCATGGATTAATGATCTCTCTGCATGCAAACGCTCTCGGCTGCTACCCAGGTGCATTAACCTTTCATAGAACAAAGAATTCCTCCTCCTCGATGTTGCTTTGGCCAAAGCATTTCTCTTCTAGTGAATATTAAATACACAGGCATCACTACCTTGCTGTTACCAACAGAACTGGAGATGGATTCAGAAATCAGGGGCCTGTGTGTGAACCTGTGGCCTCCTCCAAGTGTTCTCTTCTTCACTGGACCACTGGACTAAGGCTCAAAGTTAAAATTTTTACCCTCTAATTAGTAAAGTAATACTTTGCACTTACAAAGCATTTTTGGCGCCTGAGTGCAGCAAGCAAGCAGGCATCCCAAAACCTGCAAAGGCTGCTGTTACCTTTTATAGGCAGGTGCTGTGGTTTTGCATGGCTGGGTTCTGATGGAGGAGGAGGGGGGCTGCAGGAGAGGCTTCTGCAAGAAGCAGCTAGAAGCCTTCTACAGGCCCAACAGAGTAAATGCCGGCTGGGCTCAAGGCCTGGACCTGCTGTTGACTGGGCCCATCAATGATGGGCACAGTGCCTCTGTGATAACATATTTAAGAAGGGAAAAAAACCTCAAGCAACCACTTTTTGCCACCAGAGAAGGGAGTGAGATGTGAGAAACTGTGCAGTGTTCAAGGTCGGGTTGGTTGAGGCTTTGGGCAGCCTGGTCTGGTGAGAGTTGTCCCTGCCCATGGCAGGGGGTTGGAACTTAATGATCTTTGAGGTCCCTTCCAACCCAAACTATTCTGTGATTCTATGATTCTGTGACACCAAGGTCAGTGAAGAAGGGAGTGGGGGAGGAGGGACTCCAGGCACCAGAGAGAGATATTCCCCTGCAGCCCATGGAGAAGACCATGGTGGAGTGGGTTGTCCCCTTGCAGCCCATGGAAGATGACAGGGAGCAGATATCCCACCTGCAGCTCATGGAGGACCCCACAGTTGATCAGGTGGAGACACCTGAAGGACTCTGTGACCTGTGTTGGAACAAGCTTCTGGCAGGACCTGTAGCCCATGGAGAGAGAGGTCCACGCTGGAGGAGGTTTACTGGGGGGACTCTTGACCCCATGGAGGACCAGGCTGGAGCAGTCTGGGTCTGAAGGTCTATACCCCATGGAAGGAACCCACACTGGGGCAGTTGGTGAAGAACTGAAGCCCTGTGGAAAAGGACTCATATTGGAGAAGTCCATGGAAGACTGTGTCCCATGAGTGGAACACCATGCTGGAGCAAGGGAAGAATACAAAGAGTCCTCCCCTGAGGAGGAAGGGGCAGCAGAGACAGTGTGTGATGGACTGACCCCAACCCCCTTCCCCATCCCCCTGTACTGCAGTGGGTGAGGGAGAGAAGTGGGGCTGGGGAGTGAAGTTGAGCCTGGGAAGAAGATGGGAGGTGTTGTGGTGTTTAAGATTTGTTTTTATTTCTCATTATCCTTCTCTGTTTTCATTGGGTACTTTCTTGGGGATGGTGGTGGTAATAAATTAGATAAATTAGATGCATTTTTTTATTCCATGTTGAATCTGTTTTACCTGTGACACTGATTGTGGAATGATCTCTCCCTGTCCTTATCTCTACTCCTGAGCCTCTCAGTATCTATTTTCTCCCCTGTCCAGCTGGGAAGGGGAGTGATAGCGCAGCTTTGGTGGGCGTATGTCCTCCAGCCAGGGTCAAACCACTGGGTTAAGTCAAATGGCACTTAGATGTGGAACAAAATGAAGGTCCCAGAGCGAAGAGTCTTGAACCTCATCTCCATTCTTAGAAGAAAAGCAACATGGTTTTACTAACTCAAACTGTTCCACTAAACCCCAGTGTCTTCGGACCTGCATGAGGATGCACTCAACACATAAATGCATAATAAAGGGGTCAGTCCTGCAACAGCTTCTGCAATGACAGTGGTCATATGTGCCAGGAGAATATTTAAGCTGTTGCAGGACTGGAACCTCTTATAATTTAGGTTGACTGACATCCTTAATCCAGTCCCCTCCTGGTCACTCATTCCTGGCAACATGCTCATTTAGATGTGAAAAGTCTGCTCTGCTGCCAGACTGCTGCCTACGCTCAGTAAATAGCATGAAATGTAGCCAGCTTTGCTGTATTTGCGAAACTTTCCCCACAGCTCTAATTATGCCTGGGTAGTACTAACATTTAGTCAGCTTAAATTATTAAACTCTTGCAGCCCCCGCAGGTAAAAACCTGTTTAATTAATGACTGATTAGTTAAATCATTATGTGTCCTGATATGAATCACAATAATTTTTATAGTCCATATTATCATTGTAAAGGCATGTTAATTTATTGAAGGACTCTTTCCTAAACGGAACAGAAATAGGTGTACCTTAGAGCTTAGGAGAAACCATCTCCTTTATAAGGACAAAACATACCAGCATGTGTCTAATGTAGAAAGATACTCCCTAGACAGCTCCAAATGCTCTTTAATCCATCTGTAAGCTTGAGATGCTCTGATTGTAGAGAAAGAGACCTTCAGATTTGGATATTTATGCACTTACCTTGCATTTTTTGTTATTTTATATGTTTGGGGGCAAATGTTGGCACATTTGCACCATCTTCGGTGGATGTTTTCAGGGGTGTCACCAAGTGTGGAGCCCATGACCTCTTTACATAATTGCCTTTCTGCTCTATTGGTATGGGCTGCCCACTAGAACCATCTCTCCTGGGCAATAAAATCCCATGTACAACAGCAGTGCCCTTCAGTGTTTGGTTTTGATTAAGTTGAGGCATCACCCTTTGGATGGATTCAGGCAGGAAGCTTTCAGCTCTTGCCAAAACAGTAAGTATTTCGGAGCCACGCTGGCTGTTGTGCTGAATCTGGCAGCTCCCTGTTAGTCCATGGCACCACAAAACCTATCAGGTCTTTATGCTTTCTAGCATATGACCCTGCCTGCCAAATGGTTGGCTAATGTGACCTTTGGACACGGTCATGAAGTTGAATACTGGTCCTGGGGCAGTCACAGTTACAGCTGTGCCAAAAGAGTAAATAAATACCCCCTTCCTTCCTCCCATTAACCCCCTTTTTCTCAAGGATCTACATGACACGTATCTCCTGCTACTTCTGACATATCATTGCTCCTGGACCATCTGTGGGTGCTCAGATACCTGAAATCCCTGACTTATTGCTGAAGGTAACATGGAAAATCAGGAAGTTCCATGTGTTGTCTGTGACAATAATCTCTGCAAGAACTACAGATTTGTTTATAATATTTCTCACAGCAGAACGGTAATGGCAATAATCTGTAATACTTCAGCAGCTGAGCCGAACTTGCTGTGATAGAGACAAACCCCTTTTCCAGGAAACAAAGACATTTTACTGTTGGGAAGCAGAGATACACAGGAAATTGCACATTAAATTCGTGCTGTCTTCTCCAAACAAGAATGGCCTTGGCCACACCCTTTTCCAGGAGTGGAGGGAAATGTCAATTTCCTTTTTGAGTGGAAACAGTGGGCATAAACACCAAACTTCTCCTCTTCAATGCTCCATGTGCCCCACACATAGACAGTCCTTATTCTCTGAGGCACAGCTACATTTAGGCTCTTGGAGACTGTAGCACTCAAGATTTGCAAGCCCAGGTGGAATCATGGTATTTCTGAATCTTGCAGAAGTTTGGTTCAGCATCTCACTTGAACCTTGTTGGTTCAGGTAGGTCAGGTTGTCATTGGGATGACTCCCCAGTGGCCTCTGCAGGACCTTTGGAGGTGGCCTGCAAGCAGAGTGCGCTTTTGAAGAGGAGGCAGCTGTAGGGATGGCTGTAAAGACATTTGGAGGTGGTCTCTTTTTCCAGCTCTTTGCCCAGCTGAAGGCACCTGTGCTTTCCCAGCAGAAGCATGGAGCTCCCTGAGGAGCCAACGGGAAGAGTCAGACCTTGCTGCCATTCAGGGTGACAGGCTTAATGATATATATAATGTAGGGCTGTCTCGCTGCAGAAATCTGGGACATCACTTGTAAAAGGAAAAGGAGAAAAAACAAAGGTTATTTTGACTAAATACTCACAGAGGAGCGTAATTCACTGCAAACCATTGCTCACTTTCTTCCGGTTCACCTAAGTGCTGCAGTCATGGTTTGCAACAAATGCACTACAAAGGGAAGAGATGGCATTTTTTTTCCAGCTTTCCCTTTTTCTCTCCCTCTTTCCTATCATATTGAATCATCAGGGTGTGAAATATAATAAAGCACTGTACCATTCAATCTGTCGGCTGTACCTTACAGGTGTACTCCAGGTAAATATCCCTTTGGCTGATGAAAAATGAGCTTACCTGAAACAGATGACTTTGATGAACTTCGGTAGCTGGGCCTCTATCACTCTTTTCCAATTGGCTTCCCCAGCAAAGCGTGGTTACCCAACACAAATTTGTCTTACTGAAGGAAGGATATTCTCTAATTCACTTTGTTCCCAGCATCTTGCCCTCTCGCTGACGCCTTCACTTCATCCGGTATTTCATAAAAGTATAAATGGCAGGGCTTGTCATCTCTTCCACTGGGCGTCTTTGAGAAACAAATTAATTATTTACCAGCCTATTGCATGCCCCATTGCTTTGATAAAACCGTAATATAAGTAAAAATGGCCAAGTATTAAAAGGTGCAGTTTCCTGGATGCAGCAGTGTCAGGTACAGCATCACAGAAAAAGCTGCTGCCCCCAGCCCCCTCAAGCTGTCCCTGCTCATCACCAAGCAGGCAGAAAGGACTAATAGCAGGAACAAAGCAGACATGTATGCAGATGAGTTCCCTGTACCTGCAAGGGCTTTTCACTGCTCACCATTTTAATTTTAGATAAGTGCCGAATGCCTCTTTACTCTCAAATACAAGAACATCTAGAAAATTAAGTCCTGCTGGACTAGTAATAATCCAGGGAAGCCATTCCAGGGGGGTTTTGGAAGTTTGTTTTCTTCTCTGGTTGTTTTCTTGTTTCTAAATTTATTCATTTGGTTTTTATTCCTTTCTAGGAATAGACCCCTGTGGTGGTTGGAGCCTGGCTGGAGGCCAGATGCCCACCGAAGCGTCTCTATCACTCCTCTTTTCAGCTGGACAGGGGAGAAAATAGATACTGAGAGGCTCAGGAGTGGAGATAAGGACAGGGAGAGATCATTCTGCAATCGGTGTCATGGGCAGAACAGACCCAGCACAGAATAAAGGAAAGAAAACTCTCTAATTGAGGGCCCTGCCCTGCACCCCCAGTGACACCAGAGTCGGGTGCAGCTGGATCTTAAAGCACCTTACCCCACCCCTCCCTCCTTCGCAGACTTCACTTTAGTCAGACTTTCGCTCCCTCCTTCCCCCCACTGTGGCACAGGGAGGGGCAGGGACTGGGGGAATGGGGGTTTCAGTCAGTTCCTCAAGAGTTGTTTCCTTCTCAGCTGGGATGGGGTGGGGGAGGCCACATTCCTCACCCCCTTCCCCTGCTGCACTGTGGGGTCCCACCCACAGCAGACAGTCCTCCACCAACTTCTCCAACATGAATCCTTTCCCACAGGGCTTCAGCTCCTCCCCAGCTGCCCCAGCGTGGGTCACTGCTATGGGTGCAGTCATAAATCACAGAATGTCTCTCAGTCTCTCAGGCCCAGACTGCTCCAGCCTGGTCCCCACAGGGTCACAAGCCCCTCCAGCAAACCTGCACTGGTGTGGGTCTCTCTGTCTCTTGCTCATGTCTGTGTCTCTGTCTCCAGTGGCTGCAAGCGCTGTCAGGAGCTTGCTCCAACGTGGGTCCCAGCATCTCCTGCATGTCTCCCCTTGCTCCAGCCTGGGGCCTCTCCACAGGCTGCAGGGGGGGTCTGGGCCTTTTCCATGGGCTGTGGGGGGACACCCGCTCCACCATGGGTTTCTCCAGGGGCTCAGGGGCATCTTTCTGTCTGGCACCTGGGGTGCCTCCTCCCCCCTTCCCTGCCCTTGGTGGCTGCACAGTCTCTCACACCTTCTCACTCCCTTCTCTGGGGCAAAATGTGTCTGCTTGTGGTTTTTTCTCCTCACTGTGATTCCCAGAGGCGCTGTGACTGTTGCTGATGGGCTCGGCCTTGGTCAGCAGCGACTCCGGCCTGGAGCCGGCTGGTGTTTGCTCTGTGGGGCCTGGGGGAAGCCTCTGGCTGCTCTTTGCAGAAGCTGCCCCTGCATCCCTCTCCTCTGCCAGAACCCAGCCACACAAAACGATGACAGAAGAGGAGTATTCTGGAGGTGCCTTGGCTCAGAGAGATGCAGTTGTGTGCCGTGGCATTGGCTGGCTCCTCAGTGGAAAGGTCACATCCTTCTCCTTTGGCAGGTCCAGCAAGTGCAGGCCAGGGAGCAGCATAGGACACTTCTCTTGCTCTTTCCTCCAGCAACTGGTTTGGGCAAAATCCGTGCTGTCTTGCCTGAATGAGGCTGTGATTTTGGCAACACGGGAGATTGTTTCTTTTTTTGTTGGAGATTTAAATAAAAAATCTCTTTGAACAGTTCAAAAAGCCCTCACACATTACAAGTGGGATTGGCTTATCAAGTGGTATGAAATGACCCTTCCACCGAAGAACCACTTTGTTCATCACTAATTGTCATTTGCAGTAGCATGTCCTGCTTCTTCTCTTTAAATGAGCTACAAAAGTTAAACACTTCTTCCTTAGAGGCCTTTAACAGAGATATATGTAATGTTTCCTGTTGTCGACTGGAGAAGGGGAAGGTGATGAAGAGATGTGTCCACAGTTATGAAACCGAGTTGTGAACTCTTGAGCAACTGCAGTGGTCACAACACTCACCCTGGCTCTGACTCCTTTTCCCTTTGAATGCCGTGTTGGTCCCATCAGGTCTCCCACAGAACACATAGACTTCATAGATTTTACTCATTCATCTATCTCTCCCACGCGGATAAAAGAAACTTGAAGCTGTGAGCACCTGAGTTTACTTCTTTCCCAAACTGGAACCTTTGTGACACTGGGGAGAATTTCCCTGGTGATGTAGAGATGCTGAGAGAACCAGACAGGCTGGGTCAAAAGAAAAGGTGGTTTGTGGTGGGAGGTCCCCATTTTTTTCTCCATTTTCTGAATTTGCAAACCACCAAAAATGTTTTCACTAAGTGGTTGAAAAGACAGAGCGATGAGGCTGTCAGTGTAACTCCACATGAGTTTGTTCATGAATACAGCAAGTTACTTTGGAAGATACAGAAAAGGCAGGGTGCCAAAGGATGCCCAGAGGAGAACTTCCTAAAATCATCAGAGCATAAGCAAGGTTATTGTATCTACTTAAAAGTTAAGTGATCTGTAAGGTGGCCAGAGACCGTATTTCCCATCCCTTCCATAAACGTGTACAATGCCCCAGTAGACCCAAACCATTAAACAGTGCTTCCCCAGGACCAGCAATAATCTTACTGATCACAGAAACCTTCTTTCTTGCTGAATCCAGTGCCATCATGAGGGTACCTCAACATCTCCCTTTGTTTCTTGTTGGCTTTCATTCTGCAAAGCAACGGCCAGGGAAAAGAAGCCCTTTCCCTTACCACAAACTCTATTCAGACTTGAATAATTACAGCAAAACTCTGTTCTGGTTTGGTTTGGTTTTTTTTACACTGAACCATCAGAGAATATATTAATCTGAAACCACAACACAACCTAGAATATGTTTTAAAAGTCTTCAGAACAGAATAGCACTCATGTTCAGTGGCTCAGCTTTTGTTTCAGGCCAGGTTATATTTGTGTCTTCCTCTTCCTTCAGCCTTTTTTTTTCTAAATGGTACCACCAAGTAGTAAAAGCACCGTCCATGTTTCAGATGCATGCAAAATAAACCGTAGAAGGAAAGAGGCAGATAAATTTAACAAGCATTAAAGTTATATATAATTTAAATATGTATAAAATTATTCGGTATATCGATTAGAAAATGGGTTGTTGACCATTTAAAGGCAACAATCAATTTCATAGTTCACAGGTCAGGTCAAGTTTCGTTCTAATGATCTAAAAAAGCAAATAGCATTAGGAGATAATGAACTCCATAGGATTACAGATGTGATCTATAGCTCTGTTGTGGCACAAGACCCAGCAAATGAGAGAGGGCATCATCTGAAGTGCCCTGGCCTCCACAGACTAAAACCATGTTTTTATGTCTTGGCAAGGTGTCAATTTATGATGTAATCAAAGGCAGACGATGGAATTACTTTGCTCCTAATACACCACATGGTTAGGCTCAATGTCATCAATGAGCAGGAGAGGTAGATCCCCATTAATGTGGTCTACAAAGTTATCTTCCCTATTCTGGTAAGTGAATGTCAAGCATACCCACCCTGTTAATCAAAGGGAGTTGATAGCTCTCTCTGCTCCCACCGAGGGGTTGGGTTACGCTATGAAAACACTGCAGGGCTACCATCAGGTTGCTTTCTGGTACAGTGTTGTAGAGCAGAGAAGAGGCTTCCCTAAATGTTAGTGAGAAAAAGAAGAAAAAAAGAAGCATGAAAGAGGATGAATTTGTGTCCACAGACACGTAAACATATGCACATTTGTGTGAGCACGTGTGTAGGTAAGCCACTGGGACATGAAAGGGAGAGTTAGGCCATGTGAACTTTTAATAATAGGAGGAAGTCGTAGTGACTTTTGAAAATACTTGTATATATTTTGAGACTATTTAGGTATTATATTTAAGAAATGATGCAACCTGTTTTCTCAAGAGCCATCAGCTTTTAGCTTGGGTCTTAAACATTAAAATCTTCGGTGTGTGTTTTCTGGACCATATGATCCGTGTTTTTGAGACCCTACTGCTTGCTTTGCCTCAAAACTTGAACTGAGGGTCAGGCCCATCTAGATTCATGCTTGAGATGTGTTGGATTTATATCCAGGCATCGTCCATATTTATGCAATGTTATTTTCCCACTTCCAGCTCTGTTCTGGATGCAGAAGACATTTCCTGGTTTCAGAGCTGGTGTCTGAAACGTGAGAAAAGCTTCCAGGAGGCCCAGGAGAGATTCGTTTCAGGATCTGTTAGAGGGGAGCAAGGGAGCCAACTCCTTTGACAAGAGGGATGTCAGAAGGGTTCTCCCACCTTTCACCTTTATTCATGAAGGTGCTTTGAACACACCTGAGCATCTCGAATAGCTGCAGGTGCCTTCATTTCAACAGCTAAGTTTCACTTTAAGTGTTTACACAGCTTGTATTGACTGGGCATATGATTTTCTGTCTTTGTGCTGCACACCAGCCTCCATCTCTGCCTTGAGCTTCTTTAAACAGCCCTCACTTCCACACTGCTGTGTCTTCTCGGCCGTTTCAGTGTTAATGGGCTTACTTGGATTATTAATTGGGCTCATTAGACTTATTTTCTTCTTTAATATAATGAGTGTGTAAGCACTAAACTAAGAGGCATGAAACTTTGATAAATGAGAAAATTGAGTTATTGTACAGCATCAGCGCTGTGCTCGCAGGAGTCTTCTTAAAAAAAATGGAAGAGGGAGAAAGGCAGATTGAGAGCAGGCAAAACAGAGAAAGAAAAGTGATCTAGACTGATTCTTGAGCATCATCATATGCAATTTGTGCATATCAGAATGAGTCAGCTTGGCTGGGATTCAGGTCCCTAAAATAACACCCCAAGGTATTCCAACCTGGTTTCCACCTCTCCTCAATGTCAGTGACAACAACATGCAGGCTACAGCTGCAGGTTTAGGCTCTAGTTCAGCACGTCAGAGAAGTTTATCATGACTGAGTAAGCATGGGCACACTCATCTTAAGTGACAACTCCACTACCGAATAGAATAGGGCCAAATTCGGCATGTCTCATGCATCCAAAATTCCCATAGACTCTCAGATAAGCAAATGAAATCAGGCCCAGGGCTGTACCCTCACAAAATTCAGCAATATAAAGGCAACAGTAATCCCAAAGGCAGAGAGAAAGCAAGGAAACTGAGGGTAGGAAGCCTAGAGGAAAAGATACTATTCAAAAATGATCTCTCTATGAGTGATTCTGCCAAAAAAAAAAATCTTACATAAGCAAACATAGTTCAGCTTATTATGGCACAATGGCAAAAACAGTTCTGTGATGCTGTACTGTTCATTGCAGTCCTGGATCATTGCTTAGCTATTTTAATAGGCAAGAAATATAACAGCTAAATTATAATTATATACTGTACACAGCAGTGTTAACAAAATAACACGATGCTTGGTACATTTCCCATCATCTTCTTAGGAGGTACAGCAAGCTGCAGGTTTGTAACAATCTTCTGTTTCTTCACCTCATTAATCTCCCAAAGTGGAGAGAGAGCGATACAAGCAGAGGGAGCCCAGAAATGTACGTACATTACTGAATTAACCAGGCATGTAATTAGTGCTCAGGTGCTTAGTCAAGGAAGAAACATGCAGGATTATTTAGATTTGGATTTAACACCCCAAAGTTTGAATAGTGGCAGTACATTGTACGAGCGTTTCAATAAACTGCTCCAGCTGCCTTGGAAAGAGAGATTCATGCCCCCTGTTTTTGCCCGTGGCATGGGGTTGTTTTCCAAGCTTGGCATTATTTAAGGGAATATATGACAGTGTAAGGATGCAGTTTGTCACAGACTGTCCTAGGAGGTCCTCAATGCCAGGAGGACCTCTGTCCACTGAGGAACATGAGCAGTGCTGCTCAACCCGATAACGGAGCTGGGCACAACCCACGGCACCTGTAATGCCTGTGTCTTTCTTCCTTGACCTCCAATGAGAAAGGCAGCACAGGTGAGGATGGGGTTTGCTTTCTCATGCTCTTGAGGGCTGCTGCTTTGCTGGAATAAATCATTTCCATTGCAGTGCCTTCTGATTGACACTGCCTGAACATCTCCTGTTTAAAGTGCATTTAGTGTCCATGGGGTCTTGAAGGCAGATGAGTTCTGCTTATCCCACAGGGCACTGACAACATTTCCGAGGTGTACCCTGGGATGCTGGATGTGTGATCCAGCCTGACCTCGGGCTTGGCCTCCTGTCAAGTGCATTTCAGGCTCTGCAGCACCCTCTGTTTCTAAGATCACATCTGGTGAACCTTTTGCCACCCTAATCCAAACCACACTAAGCAGAGCTGACCAAAGTGCACATCCTGATCAACAGCAACCACCACAAGCAGGTAATGGTCAGCTTTGCCCTATAACTCCTCTCCAACCCATTTCAAACCCAACTTTCACTACTTCTAAACCACTCCCTCAGTCCATCACTCTGTGTCTTCACCATCCTGTTGCCAGCACAGGGCTCTACGTGCATTGTCATGCTGCTCTGGGTAAGCACAGCGAGAGGCTGCATTGCATATGGTAGCCTTGAGTTACATTTATCTAAACACCACCAAGAAGCAGAGATAAGGGAAAGAAGCCACATTCGTGTACATTGGCTCGCCCGGGTTATTTGCTGCTCATAGCTGAATGAGAAGGGAGGGCTCCCTGGAACACCAGCACGATGATAAAATTGTGATGAAAATACTTTCTTCATTGTTTTTCATTGAAATATTGCTCCTGGGCGGGAAGCAGATTGGTAACGTCAACAAGCAGTCGTAGAGAAGGGGGTCTTAACATCCTATAAGCTCATCATGGCAAGCTCAGGCCATGATGTGTTAGGCGAATAGCCCTCCTGTGCTTAATTTTGAAAGCTCGGGGGGAGATTTGGCTAGAATAGTATAGGAAATGTAAATGTGTGAAATGCAGAGTTTTGTGGGAACAAGACTTCCAAGACTGTCAGGAAAAATAAGGTAGAAACCATTAAAAAGAATAGCTTAAATATTTCTCCCACAAAGCTACTGTTTTCCTAGAAGTGTGCATAGAAAACTTCAGGGGGTTGTTCTCACCTCACTGTTGGGAATTGGGTTACACAGTGGAGAGAAAGTTCTGTTAGTGCCAGATCTCAAAGCAAACTTTAATCCATGCAGACCTTCTCTGGTGCAGGATTTGCTACAGGGCGACGACTTCCATGGGCATCAGATGACCTGAGCACATGCTTTGGCATGCATGCATATACATTGCCCATAATGACCTGATAAAAACCCTTTTAAAGCAACTAGATTAAATAAGGACAAAAGGAAAGGATATTTTCTGTGAATATGGCTAAACTTACACAAGCTATAACTTTGTTTACAACTGCAGAAAAGCTAATTTCCTTCACTGCTCTCGTGTTAAAAATAATATTTCTGCTGAAAGACTTAATATTTATTTTTATTTAATTTTATTATTTTATTTTATTTTGGTTTATTTTTATTTTGTTTTATTTTATTTTGGTTTATTATTTTATTTTTATTTTCTTAAGCAGACATGAGGCTGGGGGCTGGGGGGGGACGGGACTCACAAGGCATAGTTCCAGGGCAAAACCCCTGCCTCATGCTTATGCTCTCAAATCTTGTCTCCTCTGCTGGTAAAACAAGCAGGATTAGCACACGATAAAACCAGGGGAGATAGTAATTACACCGGCTATGAGCGAACTGCAGAACCATGGAGTAAATCCCCGAACAATTATTAAAATGGCTCAATGCATTACACAAATTGGAAAAGACTGGGACATTTTGGGAGGGGCAAAGGGAGGTAAGACACATTATTTAAGTGTTCTTGTAAGCCTTCTAAGATATTAATGTTGCAAAGCTTCTTATGAATATTTAAGAACATAAAATGGAGATACACTTCAGCCCAGCATTACCGCAGAAGCCTGTAATACAGTTGAGTCCACTTAAGAAGGCAATATCTGACATCTGTGACAGATTTAACCATGATAAGGCAAGGGTGGTGTTTATAGCTGAAAAACGCATGTAAACTAGTTAAATACTGCTGCAGTTAGATTTGTTAGAGTTATTTTTATGTATTGATAGATGCGTTTATACAACTTCCTTAAAGATGCAGTTTTACCTCCAGGTGCCTGTATTTTTGGGAGGGCTTTAAAAAGAAAATAAATTTTAAAAATTACTGAATTATTCTGATGTTTTCTGGAGAAAGGACAGGCACCTTAGTGCTAAGAAGGAAATGGGCTTTATTTCTTGCCCTTTGAGCAGATGCCTGGGAGATAAGCCCCAAAGTTGACACCTGACACAGATTAGTATTTAGTAGGACTAGTTTCAACAAAACTTTTCAGGAGTAATGGTTTCACTCAGTTAAAAGGGGTGGGTGAAGGAATATTTCCTTCAGTGGTACCAAAAAGTTTATAAAACTCAAGAAAAAGGCTTTTCACCTCAGACCTGACTTTTTTCCCTCAGTTTTTAGTGAAAATATTTTAATTAATCAAGTTTTGTATTTGGCTAATTTTCTTCCCTTTCTGTCAGCGTTGTCCTTGAGAGAAAAACACATTTCCCTAACTAAGAGTGATACTCATTGTGCCTGTTCAAAGTGCCTGATATTAATAACTCTGATATTCCTCTTCCAAGAGACTGATGAAAACTTCTGTGATTATGGGTATTTTTGTATTCCCTCCAGCAAAACCGAGTCTCCTGCCCATGGAAAATTGAATGACTTTATTTTAAAGGCAAATACCACCTCAAAACAAAGCTAAAGGATTGAAATCAGAAGTGGCCTCTGAAAATGAGCAAAAAAAGGCCAATAAAGCTGTTGTATTTTACAGGAAACTTGACTGTAAGAGAGCTTTATAAACAGCAGATGGCTCCCATATAGAAGAGGCTGAGCAATCTGAGCAAACAATAATCAACATGAAAAAGCAAACTCGGTTTTGACACACAGAGGGAAATTTAAGACACCGAAATTAAAAGATATATTGGAACATACTGTAAAGAAAGAAAGGAATGTCTCTGTTTTGGTAGTTCGGGTCTTGGTAGCTTGTCAGGTTTTACATGAATGTTTGAGTGGTGAAAATCTTGGTGATGGACCATACCTGGTACCCATACAGGTGATGGGATCTCAGGGTCTTGCTTTTGTTTCTATCACCTGTGTATATATGGAAGAGAGGTGATTAAAAAGAGCTATGGCTTTGCACAGGCCTGGGGTCCTGGTTGGGATACAGGTGCGTTGTCACCAGAGATCGTCTCTCTGCATGGCTACTCCAGTCCTGTCTATGAGGTATTGATTTCTCCCTGTACAAAGACATGGATAATAGAAGTAGCTTCAGAATTAAATTAGTGAGAACGGAATATTTCAGTCAGTAGTTTGGTTCAGGTTTTGTCCCTGAAAAAATGGATGGAAAATGCAGAAAATTTAACCTACGTTGGTTTTTTTCCTTGGTGGTTCTCTCCTGTAGAGTCCCACTCAGCTATCAGCTAGAAATAGCTTAATGGCTTCTATTTACTGAAATTTTCCAGTGTATTTCTAAGGATCCAAGCAGATGTCAGGTGCCAGCAGGGAGATCACATGCACAACTATTGCACACACAAAGTGAGAAAAGACCAGGCTAGTGTCACAGTGCTCTGGTTTCCACATATTACCAGCAAGATTTCCAGCACATGGATTTTTATGGTGCTTATCAAAATGATGCGTAAACAGAGAAATAAAAAGTAATTAAGGAAGGGGGAGATGGTAGGGAGGGGGAAAGGCAAAGTGGGGGAGGGAATGGGGACAGAGAGGTTGGTCGGTCCCCTTTCCAGGCTAACCTCCTGCGGGGATGTGTAATGAACCAGCCCCAGCAAAGTGTCCCAAGTAGACTTCAATTTTTCCAGGGTTTGCTGTGGATTGTGTGTGATCCTTTCCTTCACACTCAGATGCACGGGTCTATTAGAGCTGTTGGATGAAGTATTTATTTTATCAACATAGGAAAAAAAAAACCACTTGTGTTTTGCAACCAGTAAAGCACTAAGGGAGCCGCCTTCTTTGGTCTGGCAACTGGTTGCCTTCCCTGAAGGTACGACTTGCTTCCTTGGGTGAGCACTTTGGAGCTCCATGGAGTCTCTCCTGTGACTTGGTCTCTTCCATCTCTATTATCAGACTAAAAGCTGGAAATGAGTGTGGCCAAAACAGATGTGTGAGAATTTTTTCCCTTCTTTTAAGCTCCGGTTCAGTTCAGTAGGAGCAGAGTTAATTTTGTAGGACTGAAATAAATGAGATGGAAGGTCACAGAGCTAAATGTTTTCCACAGCCTCCTACCATGCATTGCTCCATTTCACTGTGTGTCTAGGACATTTGTTTCCTGCTTTAGCTACTATTTTGATTTCTTAAGTTTGTGCCACTGGGGAGCAATAGGAATCTGTATTTTGAGGCTGCTATCTTGCAGAAATAACACAATTTCCCTTGAAACTTAGGGTGTATTCCAACCGTAGACTGCAGGGATAGCTCAACTGAATTAAAATTCTTGTGGCCATTCTTTTATTAAGACATTCTGGAAGGGAGAAAAAAAAATAAATCTATATTTGATATTTCTCCTTAAGGCTACTGGAGACTATCAGGTATTTTTACAGTCTGATCCAAGCGTTTTAAGGACCTTATGTGAGTACCCCTGTAACAATGCATGAAAATTATTTTATTTCTTGAGTCAGGTACAGACTGGTCTTCTTGAGAAGAATGAATTTAGTCATCATATGCAACTGCATTTATCAGGAACAGACATTTCTTGATGTTTCTTCAGGAGAGGTACCTCTTGGCCAGGTTCTTGGCTGCAGTTGGTGGCTGCTGCATAAACACAGGTGACACAGGGGGTGTCTGCACCCTCATTGTAGTCAATAGAGTCGTATGTTGCATCATCACAGATTAGTACTGTGAGGGACTAGTCTAGAGAAAAAGAATTGATGACCCTTTTGGTACCACCCTAGTCATTCCTTGCCCTTTTAATGAGACACAGACAGTAATTTTTTATTGTGATGACCAAATAGCCCATTGGCTGGTCTGAAGGTCTTTTAAAATGAGGTTAGTTAATCTTCCCCACTGTCATTGTGCATTGAAACCTGTTGACAGGGGAATTAGGAATCCGAAAATCTGTGTGTTTAAGGAGGATTAGCATAAAAACCTTCTTTGCAGACTGAAGCATCTTCTGCTTAGAATAACAAAACTAAAGAATATTTGAGCTAGGGACCTCGTGTCAGTGAGAGGCAGGGAAAGCATCTCTGGAGTGCAGGCATACAAAAATTTGATCATAAAGCCCTTTACTATTGTTTGTTCACACTCTAGCAAGGAATTCAATATCTAGGGCTTGGAGCTCAACTGATTTACTCATACCAAGTTTTCCCAGTTGCAGGTTAGTTGTGATTTGCCTTCCAGGTTGATTATCCTCACGATGTTGCCTTGCTGTCTGATCCAAGTCACACCGAAGGAAATGGGAATCTTTCCATGGACTTTAATAGGTTTTGGATGAGGCCTTAGCTGTCTCCACAGCTATTAGGAGAGGCACAAGCTGTACAATGAAGTGCAGGTGTTTGTGCTGCTGGGAGGAAGACCTTATACTGTATTTAATGTTCCTTAATTAATTGAGCCCCGAGGTATAGAGTGGACTTACGTTCCCAGAAGTTGCATTAGGGTAACAAAGCACCTTCCATTTGCAGCAATCCAATCACAATATTAAAGTTTTATGTTTATTGAACAAGGTCCAGGAATCCGCATGCAGGAACACTTCACCTTCCACTGGAAGGCAGCCACCTTTGGAGTGAAACACAGCCATCTTTTCACAGGGATGGGCAAACTGTGGGAAGCAAAAGGTGTTAAATTCCAGCGAAAGCATCAGGTTTCTGATCTGAGCTTCCAATAAGGGACCAACGTAACAACCATAACCAGAATTTTCCCAACACCCTGACCTTGCTGAAGGAACATTTTATGAGAGCTTTGTGCAGCTACCATGCCGCGAGGCTGGTCCAAGAAGTCACACTTCCAACAGCAGTGTATCTTCACGTCATGTTGGAAAACTCAGTCTCGGTGTCCACATTTCTGAAGTTACACAGGCAAGACTAACCTGGCAGCCTAGGATGCTTTCCTAATCAGTGGAAAGAAAGAGGTTCTCTGAGAGCAAGGGTGATTTATTTTCAAGATAGGTGACACAATTTGATTGGGTAAATCTGCCTCTGGAGTTGTCTTTTTCTCCCTGCTGACTGCAAGAGAGTCCAGATGACTGGTCTGGCCTGAGATCCCATTTGTGTGTGAAAGTGAGGTAAATCCCACCTTCAGCTAATGAAGCCTCATGGGAAGCCTGCCTCAAGCTCTTCTGATGCCACTAGCTCTGAGGTGGGCTGCCAGATGGAGAAGGGTAAGGGAAATGTTCTTGAAACTGTGAGTGGGAGAAGAGGTTTGCCTTTGATAAAGCTGTAGAAAAAGAGCAAGCCTGCATGCTTAAAAAGGAAGATGCATTTTCTGCAGTGTTCAAAATCTTTTGCAGACTCAAAACAATGATGGAAGAAGAAGATGGTCTTGACTGACTCAATACATCTGGGAGGAAAGGAGGAGTGTGTACTCCTAGAAGGAGATGACAGCCAGCATGAGGAGGAGAGCAATGGGGTAGGGAAATGCTAGGCACAGGATGGTGGGAGGCTAAAAGTCAGCTGATAAAGCAGGTGGGAAACCATGCAGATTCAATTGCTAAGGGTTTAGCCCTGTGCAGGAGGAGTTTGGGGTCTGGGGGAGGCAGGGAGATAGCACATGAAGGGTGACAGAGGAGGTGGCCCTCAGTGATGTGGTGAGTTGTGCATGGGCAAACCAGGCATTACAGAGACAAGTACTTTGAGGTTTGCAACCTTTGTCAGGAGTCCAGCCCCTGTGTAGGGTGTCTGCAGATGCTAATAAAGTCTGCATTGGTAGGCAGGAGCTCAGAGCACCATGCTATTGGGGTTATGCTAAGATATGTAAGAAGACTTCTTAATCAGATTATGAATGTGCTTCCCTGTGCAGAGCAGCCCAGCCATTCCTTCTCAGTGATATTTATTGCAAAGTCAGTAAGTCATTAGGTGGCGGAGTTCAGATTTCCAAGTGCATGTCTGGTATAGACAAGTCAATATGTTTTTGTTTTTTTTCTTAATTTAACTTCTTGATTGACTTATTATGTACATTGGCACTTTTAAGAGCTTCAAATAAAACACAGTGAGAGTTCAGAACAAATGTAAATGGCCTAAAAGAAAAGGAAAAAAAAATCCTATAATCTTTTTTAATGGCTATAAAACGTGGGAAGGATATATCATAAGCTCCCCGCATGGGGTCCTTGTCTGCGTTCAATCCAGTATTGTAATTTAGACATGACTTTTTATTTAATTTCTGACTGAGAAAGGGAAATTAGAAAACAACATTATCTCAGCTGCTCCGTTATAATGAACAATATTTCACAGTGCCAGTATAAGTTACCTTAAGAACTTATTTTATGAGACAAACATTGGCTGAATTCCACGAACAACTGGGTTTTCTGGTGTCTTTTGTCTGCTGAAGCACCCAAACTTAAGTAAGGCTTTTAATTATGAATAAGCCTGTCAATATAGTGATGTGCATGTTACATGTGTGTAACATGTAGACCTCTGCAGTGATGGAAGTGATGGCAGTGGGCTACAGGTTAGCATTAGGGTGCTGTTTGCTGCTGAAGTGCAAGGCAGAGGCTGCTTTGTTTCATGTTAAGCATTGGTTTCTCATTTTTTTCCTCTAGCACGTGTACCTGTGTGTGTCTCCAGAAGTGCTGGGTAGTACAGGTATGATAGAGCCCCATGGCAACATCTCACTAGGTTTTCATGGATGTGTAGACTTAAAAAAATAAAAGTCAGGACCTGCTGTGTCGAAAAGGATGGAGAGACATCTGCTACTGATAATGGGGAAAGGTGGAGGTACAAGTGCCTCAGACACCCTCAGGTTAATCCACCCTTAACAGACTCCTCCAAGCATTTCCAAGGACACGAGCTCCAGGCTAGGAAGCTGCCTCAGATGAGCGACCAGCTCTGCTTGTTTGTTTCCAGACAGTAAAAAACAGCCTCCTCTGTCCTGCTGCTATATAAATGTAGACCATGGATGTAAAATACTGACTTTAGTAGTTTTTCTGTGGGGAAATCCTAGATCAGGATTATGCAGCTGAATGTTTATTTAGCTGTAAATAACACATTCTCCTGTTAATCTCTGGATCTATTTTATCAATTTATTTATTTCTTTTTAAAGTCACGGAGATTTATCCAGTCTGTAATTAACCTTTTTGCATGGCAAAATGCAGGATTGTCTCTTTCCCCCAGCCACTAAATACATAATGTTCTGATAAATATTTAAGCAGTAATGAGGGACATAATGCACAGTAATCCATTAGTGCCACGTTCCGGGGGAGCATCGCGGTGCTAAAATGGATACCGTAAGTGCTAAAATCCCAGATTGAGCAGAAGGCCTGCTGACCACTGTGGGATTTAGCTTTGAACTGTGCCACAGGTTGGGAAATACATGTGAAGGTTCTTTGCCTGCGAAGAAAAGTTTCCTGAAAAATAAAATTAAAAGAAACTCAAACGAAATCACCTCCACCCAACAATAACAAACCCAGCCGTCTTTGTGAAGGGTGCAGCCAAATATTCCCCAAATAAAAGACTCCTGAAAGCCAAGAGTGGGAAGGCAGAGCCCGAACCTTCTCATTTTGGGTAGGTCTATTACCTTTTTCTGTTTCCCCCCCTCTTTTGTTTCTACTCATTAGGCCTTGCTGCTTGCTTACAATTACATAGCTGATAGACGTCTTCATCACGACAGTCCCCTCAAGGACCAACACAGCGATAGCCAAGGTACCACTTCCTCCTTTGCTTTTCACAGCAGGGTCTTGATTCCCACCAAAGGCAGGAAAAAGGTGAGGTTTGGTACCCAGCTCTCTTTGTGCTATGGGGAGCAGCTGCAGCTAATGTGTGTGCTCACTTCCATGCAGAAAAAACAGCTATGCTCTCTCCACTCATCTGTGTACAGCGAGCAACAGTAAGTGGCTCTGAAGAGACGTCCCGCTGGGGTATATATGGCTGAGCAGGATAGTGACTTAGTGCCTTAGTAGAAACCAGTGGGAGTTGGTAGAAACCAGCAATGTTTGTTTGAGGTCATGGAAAAGGAAGTTTTCTGGAATATCTGTGTATTTGCACCTGGACCAATAAAGACTTTTTTTTTTCTTCTTTTTTTTTTTTTTTAAATTGTTATTCATTTTACACCTCAATAAAGCTTAATTATAAGTAAGCAGTAAGAAAACCAGGAGACATGTTCCAATAATATTGCACTTCTCTGAATCATTCCTGTGGGGCTCTGGCAGTTTTGTTACCATGAAGCTGAATAAAACAAATTAAGAAAACTATTCAAAATTCATTTAAAAACATCATCCGAGGAGCATCATAATAAAAGCACAATGAAAGAGACAAGCTCACTTGGCTAATTTCCTTCATGTGCTGTGCATGTTTATAGTGTGTCTCTTAGTATGTTTTAATTAGCATCACAATCATCAACTGGTAACTAACAGCACATACTGTTCAGGTTGGGAGATGCAGGCCATCTATTTGGAGCAAAGAAGAGGCTGACAATCTGATCTTGACTTTGTGGATGCACAGGTCAGCAGGAGATGCTGCCAAAGCAGGGCTGTAAGGCCCCAGGTCTTGGCCAGAGAAAACGTACTTGAGCAAGGGGTCAACTTCCAGATCCCCCATCATGGCATCCGGCTTCTACCCGTCTGCTCAATGGGGCAGACAACTGTACTGATCACCCTGAAACTCACTTTGTTTTGCTTCTCATGGACATAACCTGACCGTGTGGTCTACCCTTGGCTGACTGGTAAAGCACCTTCTTAGTGTTTTCACCACTGTGAGCAGGTTGTGCAGTCTGCCTTTGACTTGCCCTCCCCTTACAGCAGTCATTTGCTTGGCTGGCTTGTTTTATTCCAAAAATTCTTGTTTCTCTTGCCTTTTGAGGTTTTTTTTTTTTACTGTGGTGCTCCAACCTCCATCTGAGTCCCCGTTACCATTGTGGGAACCACTCCAGATTTGTGAGGTTGAGGCTGTGGCTGAGAGAGGTGACCTGCACTTGCCAGGAAAATTGAAGTGAACATCTTTCTTAACAGCTTCCAGAGCAGGTCTGACTTGCCTTTCCCAAGACTGGGACCTGGGGTGGGCTATTCCACCAAATTTGGCAAGCTGTGAGCTAACATCTGCCTCCAAAATAGAAGAAATTAGGCTATGCCAAATAGATCATGCTTAGTGACCTTGGAAGTTTTTACAACACCACTGACTCTGCTTTTGGGTACTAGCTCTACCTGGAGAAGTATGTCTCCACCATGCCTCTGGCACAAAAGCATGCTCAAGTGTTCCTCCCTTGATAAACCCATTTAATAAGTTTTTTTTTCTGTGCTTGAATTGCTTCAGGTAGAGTCTCTGGAGTAGTGGACACTGGTCTGCAATACAGATTCACAACTTTTTGCAGCTGTCCTGTTGGTCTGGTGGTTTGTACTCTGAAATAGTGTACTTTTGCACCTGGAAAGGCAGGAGCCCATCAATCCCAGCAGGTTAGTAGAGGAGGAAAAGATTTGGGCTTGTTTTCATCTTAAAATACATTTATCTGAAGTTTTGGCTCAACTACATTTTGTTATTATTGGAGTTATCTTGTCTGATTCACTTTTTTTTGCCTTAAAAAAGCATTTCTCTTCCAATTAAGACTATGTTATGAACTGCTGCTCTTTAGCAGTGTGATAGTTCATAACAGAATTGAGAGGAGCATGAATTATGTCAGAACTGCATTACTAATGTGTAATCTGCAGCATTGGTTAATTTGTTTTGATATTAAAGTTTTAATAGGAAATATAATTTGATTGCATTTTAAAAATAAAATCTGATTTTCTGTATTATAGAAAAATATTATGAATAATAAGCAAAAAAAAAAGAGGGGCTAATACAGCTAGTCATTTCTATTAACAAAATGAATATGTTTCATACGCTCTTTGTGTACTAATTGAAGTCATCTGACGCCAGTTTGAGCTGATTTAACATAAACTACAGCTTCGTTCCTTTGGTCTGCCTTTTGCAACACTGCTAGCATTAACTTGAGAATGGGATCAAAGTTGCAGGATCCACTCCTCACACACCAGTCATAACTCCATCATTAGCAGAATTAGCACCGTGTACGGCGCTCCCGACATGCCATCTGGGTCTGGTTTGTATTTCTAGGTGTTTTCCAGCTGGACTCAGAATGATTAGCAGCCTGATTGTGCCAGCGATGACCTGCCCCACCTCTGAAATCAGTGTAGGTGGCTCAGGCTGGTGGCAATGTGCTAATGGGATTATAGCAAGGGAGTGACATATCCAGAAAGGAACGCAATGGGATGATGTGAAAACATAAGAGCAACCCCAGCTGGGTCAAATGAAAGGTTCAACTAGTCTGTTTTCAGCAGCAGTCCCCTGTAGTGCCTGGGGAAGAGGGTAAGAATGGAGTGTGCATGTGGGATCCTTCGGCTGGTGCTTTCTGACTTCCAACCTCTACCAGTGCTGCATCAATTTCCATATTTAACAACTTCCAGTGGATTTCCATGCTGAAGCTGAGACTCCAGAGGGCAAACTGTTGCTGCAGTGTTTTGGCACCTTTGATGAGCTGCTCAGAACTCCGTCCTTACGCTGTATTGCTGGTTAAAGACCTCAGGGTGTTTTGATTGTCAAAGAACGCGAGCTTAAAGTAATGCAAGGGTAAAAGTTGGACTGTAGTGAACAGCTCAATCAGAAAGCTTATCAGAAAGATGTACTAGAGAATTGATGGGAGAGTATATTTCCTTCCTGCATATCTCTGTGAGTACCAAAGGGCTCCTTGGTCTAGTGGGGCAAGATGCGACAAGACCCAAGGACTAGAGACTAAAGTTGTAAGATGTCAAGTTGTAATCAAAACACACATTTTTCTCAGTGAGAATAAGTAACCATGGATAATAATCATCAGGGGAAGAAGTAGATTTCTGGTTTTGATGGCTTAAAAAAAAAAAAAAAAAGAATTGCCTGTTTTCTTGGAAGAAATATGTTAAAGCACAAAATATTGAACCAGACCCGTGTGAATGACTGACATGGTTAGGTAGGATATTTGTTATAGTAGATATCTAAAAGGCCCTTCAGATTCCAGAAATATTCGTTACATGTAGGACTGTTGTGTCCAGAATCCTTGCCTTGGTAATTATATTTCATCAGCCTTAGTATTTCCTCTGGCTTAATTTCTGGAGCATAGGAAGTTCCACACCAACATGCGGAAGAACTTTTTCACAGTGCGGGTGACGGAGCAGTGGAATAGGCTGCCCAGGGAGGTGGTTGAGTCTCCTTCTCTGGAGATATTCAAGTCTCGTCTGGATGCCTATCTGTGTAATATGAGATAGGGAGCCTGCTTTGGCAGGGGGGTTGGACCCGATGATCTCTTGAGGTCCCTTCCAACCCCTAAGATTCTGTGATTCTGTGATTCTGTGAATTTACATTTCAGCTGCACCCTGTCCTCGACTGTAGATAGACCCTGGTTTAGGATGGCTCTTACTATAGATCACAGCTTTCCATATTCTAGTTGAAACAAGGAGACACAGGTAGGTAGAGTTTCACTTTAGAGGTAAGATGGGATATTCCATAATCCTTGGGAAGGAGGCGAGGTGGTAGTTTTGGATGTAGAAAAGGGGGAAGAGCATTAGTGGAACAGTCAAAGAGTGCACGTCTTGTGGAAATGCTGCATCTCAAGGATTTTTTTCTTGTTGTTATTATTATGGTTATTATTGGTATCATTCATAATTATGTCAGCACAAAGAAGACTTCCCATGTCATTAGCAGCAGGAGAAATGACCCCTTGGTACTAGAGGGAGAAGGTGAAAACTGTGCAAGTTAGAGGCATGAAACTTTGATGAACACATTCAGAAGTTTTCCAGATGAACATTTCCTCTCCAACTCTTTCTTGCTGCTCTTTTTCTTGGCTGGAGCACCTTTCCAGTTGACGTGGATCTGTTTCCGTCTTTCTGTTAATGTGCTTTGAGTGCTTACACAACTTTAAATACACACTTGCTAAGTAAGGAATAAAGAGATTCACCTCTGGCAGAGGGTCTGATTAAGCGGGCAAGTGTCAAGACCTGTGGAAGAACTTAGAGGATGATAAATTCCTTACTCCAGTGTCACTGGTGAGACCTTCTTTTTGGGTGAGATGAATTCCAGCCCTTGCCTTTACCTGCTTACCTCCTGCCTTCACCCTTCTTTGTCATTACCAAAACCCCCAAAACCCTCTGTCTCTGTCAGTAAAATGGATGTTGTGTTTGATTTCATCACTCATGGTGTGGTCTCGTCTGTGTCTTATTTTTTTTTTCCTATGATATTTTCTATTCTTCTCTATCTTGGCACAGCTCTTCTTCCATTTTTCATTGTTCTTTACCCTCTGGCAACCTGATGCCCTATGCGGAGAAAAGGGCTTGAGCACCTCACCTCATCATGGACAGAGGAGCTCACGGAGAAATACCACCAGCATTGGTGAATGGACTGCTGGAGGGATGGATGTTTTATTAAGCAGCTCGATTCCTGTATTTCTAGTTTGTATTTCTACACATAACAGAGTTGCTTTAAATTTTGTGAAGTGTGAGACTAATCCTGTCAAACCAAATTAATAAATATGAGCATATAAATCTAGCAGAAGAGAAGGAATTATATCTTTGGTTATCCTTGTGGTACAGAAAAAAATAGATGCCATTCAATAGTCCTGTACAAAACATGGAAGAAAAGGCAGCTCAAGCCCACAACATTACTTCAAAGAAGTCAATGAGAATGGGTGGTCCTCAGTGGCAATATGGTTGCTCCATCTCTAAAAATGATCACGTGGAATGAAATACTAAACAGATTAAGAGACAGCATAAGATTTGCACATCAGAAGCACCTAGCAACATCCAAGATGTCATACTTTGCCAGCCATCAATGTTGGGCTGGCAGATACAGCACAGGAACGAGAGCCAAAGTGTAGGCAGGATCTGTGAGTCTGCCCAAAGAGGAATACTTGCTTATGAATAGGTAAAGAAATGGTCCCATTGTGATTCTGCAGTCTTGAAAAGAGGCAGTTGAAGGAGGATCTGATAGACATGCACATTTCTGAGAGGCACATAAGTTCTCAGATGAACCTGTGCATTTACCAGGGTTAAGAGAAGACAAGACTGCTATTTCACTCATTGCAAGATAAGGTTTTGGGAGCCAAAGTCTATAAACAGGTTAAGAAACTAATCAGGTGAATGCATGGAAGAAGGATCTCTCCATGGCTATTAACCTCCACCTCATGATGTGTCTAACCTATTGATGGCATGTCCTGGGAGCTGCATCCCAGAACGCATCCTCTGGATACCCCTGTTCTCATCTTACTTCCCGAGCACCCGGGAGTGATTATCTGCTGTCAGGCCCTTCATCCTGTGAGAGTGCAGAAATGTGCCATGCTGGGAGAAGGCTGCAGAGGTCCACCTGCCCATGGCTTGGAGAAAGAAGAAATATGCTTTCCTCCTGAACTGGAGGGTAGGAAAGTGGCAGTGGGCCCTGGAATGCAGTTAATGAAGAATTTTCTGTGCAAGCATCACGAAGATGAGAGGTAACGAATAACAAACGGTTACTTAGAGGTGTATTGTGGTGATGCACTCACAAGCTGGGATTGCTTTATGGAGAGCCAACTGTCTTATCCGGCCACTTCTAGGTAGTTCTCTGAATTTATCCAATTTCAGAAGGAAAAACACCAACTCCCAGAGGACCAGGCAGCTTTCTCGCAATCCCCTTTACACACGGCTCTTGTCCTCTTGGGAGATGCACCTCGCACCAGGGATCAAAGGGCAACCCCCTGCCCATTTTTCAGCATGATTAAGAGGTATCTTGAGGCAGCAATGAATTATGGTGGATTCTCTTGTCTCTCCACCAGCTTTGGGCAAGTGGAGGACAGCCTGTGCCTGGCACATTGCTGCCAGCCTGCTCTCAGCCCCTTGGACTGTCCTGATGGACCCCTTACAAATGATGGAGCTTTTCTTCACATCAGTTGAAGCTACCAAGGAGCACCACACATCCCTTCTTTACAGACAGGCCCACTTCACACAGTTGATGTGCTTTTACATTTTTTTTGGTCTTATTTCCTAATAACTTCCTCCTTTTTGCCACCCATGAGTTAAAAGTTGACTATTTCTGCTATGACTGCTGAGTTTTTAGCTCTACTTTATCTATCTGAAAACCATATTATGTTTCCTCTTTTATATACACAATCCTTGCAATAAAGATTGTGGCACCAGAGCTCGCAGTGCCTTTATCTCCAGCTGTATCAGCTCTGCAGTTGTAAAATCTCCATTCCCCTTTTTTCCAGTCTCTCAGCTCTGCTGAACCACCTTCTTGGCCAAAGGAAAATGAAAAGTGGCTTTTGTTTTTGAGTGGCCCTGAGCTGGAGGGAGCAGGAGGAGGATGAGGAACATCCGGGCCCCCTCCTCTGGCTTCTAAGTTAAAACAGGGCAGGAAATACTATCCTTCTCATTCCTTGTTCATCTTTAATTTGATAGGATGTTCCCCTGTCAGCACCCAGCACAGCATTGCCTTGTTTTCACTGGCAGCTACTAGACATCACTGGCAAACAGACATTTATTATAGGGCATCTCCTCCAGCCAGGTGAAAGAACTGCCTTTCATTTCATAGCCTGTGGATACAGTAGTTTAATTTTCAGAGGTATGTCCAAGTCCTTCTTGGGAGAGTGTCACACCTGAAGAGGAAGTTAAGACAAATATAGAGGGTGTGGCAGGGCTTTTGGAACACTTTGCTGTGCCCCAGCTCTCCCAACACCTTGAGTAGGTTTGTGCATGGACCAGAAGATAGTTTCCTTAATGCTTTATGGGGATGGCCAACTAATGGGAGAGGGGCACTGCATGCATGTATGTCATATAAATATAATAAAAGTAATTGGGCAAAATTACTCAGAGAAGAGAAGAACAAGCCAAAAAGAAAAATAAATAGTTATGGCCACTGAACCGATGAATTGCTCAGGTGTTTGGCTGGGAGAAATGGTGGTAAATCTGATAGTAATCTGGATTATCCTCAGAAAACAGCCTGGCAGCAGATCTGATGGTAGCAATAATTTGAAAGCACCTACAGGTAATCTGCATTTGGCATCACAGCTTATTTGTCACAGGTACAGTGGCGCCTGGTTGAGTTCATCGTTGTCTGTGCGTGCATTTTAACCACACCAAGGCACTATGCACAACCCATGGGACCATTCCTGGAGGAGACAGGCCAAATCCTTCGCTGTCACTCTGGGTTTCATAATCAAGTTTGCAAGCTGGTCTAAACTTACCTCCCCCCAATAAACTCTGTCAAGCCAACTTGAGGGCTCTACACCAACTCCCTGGTGATACTTAACCCAGTCATTCTGGTTTACCTGTGCAGACAGACTGCAAAGATTAATTTGGATCTACAGACCGAGCTTAGGCAAAAACTTGGCTCTGAACTTCGGAGAGCTCTGCTTTTCATGAGTTAAATGGGAGCCCCAGGCTTGGTCAGACCAGCACCATGATGAAGTGTGGGTTGGAAGCCGAATGCCTGAATTATTAAGTTTGAGCTCATCTCTTCCCTGGGTTGTTCAGCAGGGCCACGCACAGCTTGATGGATTCAATTGCAAATCTGGGCTGTGTTCGTGTACATTTGCCTGTGTCAGCTTCAAGCTGAGCTGGAAGTTCAGTGAAAGGAAAGTGATTCAAAGTGAGACTCCAACTATGCTGCTGGGTTTCTCCAGCTAAACCAAAGAGTTCCCTTGGTAAAGGGTGAAAACTTCTTGATGACAACCAGTTCCACAGTGAACCACCTGGAAAATAAATACCTGCAGGTAGATTAGGCTGTAGTGAGAAACAAGTTGATGCTGAGGCTCTCCACCAGATATTAGAGGATGTCTTGTGCAGAAATGTATGGCTCCTTCTGAAGAGGCTGCACCACGTGCAGGAAAGAAAAGCTGCCATATCCTGACTTGGGCAGGAGAGCCAGAGGATAAAAAGGTGCTGTGGAAGGAAAACACACCGTGTCTTTTTTCAAAAGAGGCTATGAATCAAGGTCGCATGCCCAAGCCTGTCCCAGGGCTCAGTTCACACTGTGTGACTACCAGCATCCTGCTTTGCTTTATCACATCCCTTTTTGGATTATTTCACATTTAGGTCCTCGAAGGCAAAGATTGTGACAGTGCTTTAAAAAAAAAAAAATATATATATATTCTTTTGTCTCCCAAACCATGCAATTTTTGCAAGGACAAACATTTTACAGCACTCAGCCCCCTGACAAGGCGAGAAAGAGCACATAACATTAAGTTCACATAGATGCTCTCAGTACAATTTTAGCTCAGGGCTTTCATTTCCTTCAATACCTGCCTCACAGGTCCCCATTCTCTGTGGCATCGCTAAGTAGAAATCACAGCCTTTTTACATCTCGTATGAGGTGACATAACATAGTAGCTGATCACTCCCCTTTGTTCCTGCTGGAGGAAACACTCTACAAAATTCCTTGGCCTGTGTTATAATGGAGGTCAGAGTGGAGCAAAATATCCCCTCCTGGCCTTAAAATCTATGAATAATATTTTCCTTTTGAGACTTCAGCCAGGATACAGCGGGAAAAGCCTCTGTCACACCTGGGTTTTGGACTCAGGCTGGGCGCAGGTTGGATAAACCCATCACATGCACATGGACCGATCCGGAGCATCATCCTCCGTCCTCCTGTGCCTCTGTCCCAGCCCCATGGGGCAGCAGCATTGTGGTGTCGCATCAGTAAAGCCACTGTGAGCGGGGATGGCATCTCACATGTCTGCCTCTTGCTCGCTGATTTAGTATTCAGAATTTAGAATTTATTGAGGATTCTTCCTTTGTCACATCATCTATCAGAGGCAGACACCACAGAGATGGAAGGGGGAAAAAAAAATTAAAAACCTGTTTATTGCTCAACTTGCTCTAGGCATGTTTTAGTTTATTGTTCAGCTTGGTTCATTTCAGTGTTTCAATTTGAACGGTTCGCTTAGTTGCTGTGGCTAAAAAAAAATAAATTAAGAAAACCATAAGAAAACCTATTTAAAAAAAAAAAAGAACAAAAAAAAAAAAAAAAAAAAGAAGAGGCAGAGCAGCAAAAGTTGAGATTTGTGGGGCCCCCACAGCACCTCCCAATGTCAGAGGTGTCAGCGGATAATTTAAGGGCACAATCCCGCGTAGCCAGTAAAGACGTGATCCCAATTGCCTATTCTGCGCGTGTTCGCCCGTCGAGCTGCTATTGGCACCCCTGGGAGGAGCTCCCTGTGAGGAGAGACCCGCATTGCAGATACCCTGCCCAGCCCGGCTGTGGTTTTGCTGCCATGCACGTTCGGCTTTCGTTACGGAGCCCTTCGCCGGGGCGGGCGAGAGCCCAACCACTGCTGCTCACTCCTCCCAAGTGATTTGCACCAGCGGGAGCGGGTTCGGCGCACAGGGGGTGTAAATGGTGGTCGCGTCTCTTAGGGTCACCCAACGGCGGGTTCAGGCCCAGCAGGTTCCTGAGGACGGCATCATCGCATGTCGCCTCCCTCTAAACCCAACGTCGCTTACTTCATCAGTGCTAATTACGGCTCTGTTGATCCTCCAGACCTCGCCTCAGGTATCTCTGCCTCCAGCGAGGTAGGGGCTTTCCAAGGAAAACAGGATCCAGCTTCTCCATGCAGCTGCTTCTAGCGTTTGAAGAAACCTTCTTCTCCAGCAGCAAGTGTACTAATCTCTATGGGAGATAAGTCAATTACAGCAAATTGAGCTATTTCATTTCTGGCTGCAAATGGCTTTCAGTTACACAAGTAGACACATTAATCTAATAACTAATGATCATATATTTTACTAATCATACAACGCTGCGTGAGGTATTATATCTAATTATATTTAAGATTAAGACATCTTTATATGTGTATTTTTGCTGGTTGCCAGGCTGGTGCAGATGGATGAAAACAGCAAAAAAAAAAAAAAAAAAGAAGCAGGAATATTTCCAACAGTCCTCCCTTAAGAAACAGGAGGTCCCTTTGAAAGATGGGAAGATAAATTCAGAGAGGATTGGTTGGGGTTGTCTTCAATTCAGAATAGAACAGAAAAGAATAGGAAGGAAAACCATGGATAAAATATTCTACTATACTGCTGTGTGTGTGGGGGGGTGGGTTTTGGTTTGGGGTTGGGTTTTTGTTTTTTTTAGATGTAAGAGAGATGAAAGATTTGCTGCTAATGGCCTTGGTGCAAAAAAATTAAATGAAACATCTCCTGCTGGTCTTATCCTCCTAATCTGGCCTTTAAGCCTACCTGCAAACTGATGAGATACAACCAAGAGATCTTTCCCGCTAGCTGGACTGGCAGAGAACCCCACTGCTTTGAGATGCTGGGCTTTTCCAAGAACAGACAAGGTGATCATCCAAAAGAAGCTTTGATGCCCATCCCAGCAAACCTGAAGGACACAGACTCCTTCCGAGGGCTCAAGGACCTTGTTCCATACGGGAAATCTCAGGTTGCCACCTTGGGCATGTGTGTGCCCATGGATTAGTGAGACTTTGTTCAGTGATGAGTACACTCAAATGATGCTTGTGGGGCAGAACAGCTAAGAAAGGGCTCATAAAAAAACATTCCTTGTCTGCTTTTGCAGGTCTGGTGTTCTGCTGTTGACCTCAACCACTTCTGCTGCCCACAGCACCAGCTTGGTACTCCCCATTTCTTCATTAGATGAGGGTGGACCATCTCCTGTGGCCAGGTACCAGCTGGTGCCTCCAGAATGGGACAAAGTAGTGTGGTATGAGGAGCTCATGCATGATATAGCCTTCCCCAGGGAGCTATCATAGATTTCTCCCACTTTTCCTCCAGGAGGGCATAGCCATTTGCTCTGTGTTTGTAACAGCAGAGGCTGGCAGCAGCAAGGTGCCCTGCACTTAGAGTGGCATATTTAATTTTCCAGTCTCAAGCTAGCCACCAAGAAGCCAAGAGACCAAGTACCAGCCTGAGTACCCGAAACAGGGTCTGGAATGCAATCTCTTAGCTCTTATCCTCAAGGATATTAGTTATGTGCTAACATCACTCCCTGAGCTTGCCTGGGCTGTCGGTCAGTGTGATAATGTGCCATAGAAGCAGTTATGCAATCACTGGTTATTCTCTTTGGTAAATATTTTTATTTGTGTGGGTGGGTTTTTTTTTTTTGCATCAGCCTCACAGCAATCCATCACACGTGAAGGTCTCGTGGCAGCTGCCGTTGAAATCAATACGTGTTAGGATGCCAGAAAACTGGGCTCGTTTTTCTCCTCTTTGACATCGTAAGTAAAGATCATAATAAGAGATAATGATAATGATGCAAGGCAAATGATTAGTGATACTCCGTTAAAGCAAAGGGAGGAATCAAGCAAAGAAAGGGTGGTAAAGTAACAGGAAAGGACCTTACTCTTTCCCTGGGGGGAAAGTGGAGCTAATTGCTAGGGAGGCACATACAGAAATGACAACTAATGTACCCTTCCTTCGTCCTCGCCCTATCATTCTCAGACAGATGCCTTACACGTTAAATTGTGCATTTCTGCCACAACCATCAGCAAATCCTGAGCCTGGGCCTTTGAGGAGCCTGCGAGCAAGTAGTGCTGCCAATGTGGTCAGTCGGTCCAACAGGCCTCCTGTTTATCCAGAGGGAAAATCCCATCCCCAGTTTGCGGCAAGTGGTGTGAACATGCTCAGCTATGAGGCGCTGTGAGGCTGCAGCACAGCCTAGGTTTTGTGGGGCTGTTCCCAAGGCTGGGTCTTCGCGCTGTAGCCAGCTGTGACTTATTCTGTGGTGTGTTTGCATGGGAAAGAGTGCTCAGAAGGAAGTATCCCTCATTTTCAGTGATGTACAGATGTGTGCGTGCACGAATGTCTGCACGTGTGTACCAGCACCTGTCATAGAGAGGCTGTGGGTGCATATAGTCATGTCTGTGAGTGTACACAGGCTGTATGCAAAGGTAGAAACAAGCCTGTGCTAAATGAGCACACGAGCGATGAATGGATAGGAAAGGATTCAGGAAGGCTGAGGATATTTCCTTACTGAAGTGTAAGTGGCTTTCAGTCTTCACCCGAGCAAAGCTGCCACACTGCATAGGGATCAAACAACCTATAATATAAGGAATGCAGCACAGTATAGTGTATATACACACATGTGTATAACCCCTCTCTCCAACTATCCCCATGGCATAGTAGGCATTATATGTGTGCAGATTCTGTGAACCTGTGAAGCTCTACATATACGTAAATGCATGTGTGCATCTCTATGTATACATAAATGCATGCATGCACTCACTTATAAGGAATAATATAAGGAATATACATTATATATAATATATATTATATTTATACATATGTAAAGCTTATATAAAAATATATTAAAATTTTGTGTATGTATACATACACACACACAAAATTTTGTATGTATATATTTATGTACATATATATATAAAAGGAATTTTGTAGGGAGAATTCCACCTGTAGAGGTGGAAAATCATCTACCTCTCAGGAACAAATTAGCATAAACACATGAGCATATGCATGAACATCATACATCATCTTTCTGTCCAGATACACAATACATGTGTATATTTCCATGTCTCTGAAGTCTGCCTGGAATCCTCAGAGTGATGTAAAATCTGAATAGTCCAAAAAAAAAAGCCCCAAACCCACGCATTTGTTAAACAGCAGGTAGAGAAATGAGGCACATGCATAACCCTGTCACTGAAATCCTGACACCGAGTCTGAGGTAAGTCCTCCTGTGTAGCAGAAACCTCGAGATCCTTTATTTCATCAACGTAGCAGGCTTAAGCCCCCAAATCCATCGCCAGAAAATCAAGCTCTGTGCCGCTATGAACATGCTCCTCCTGCTCTGATTGCCTCCCTGTAAGCAAAGCCGCAGTGGAAACCCCATCCCAGGAGGCGGACGGCATGTTCGGATGACAGAGGGAGACTGATCCTCCCTGTGCCGATGCCTTAGGCAGGTGCTCTCTGTCGTTCACTTCCACTAATCACACCGCGGCTCTGACATCCCTCCCAATATTTAACTTTCCTGGGACCTCTGGTAGTTTATTAGCATTTTCAGGCTACAGGTACTGGTGTTTTCTGCCTTCAATTACGCGGCCACTTTTAGCTGCGGGAGAATTCCCTGCCCCAGGCTAAGCGGCGACTGCAGTGATAGGAATAATCATTTGTGGGTGATATTTCAGCAACGCGCAGAGGGAAGTGGAAGACAATCTGTGACAAACAAAATGGATAGTATCAAAAATCAATTCCACTCTTGCTATAGGAATGAGCAAAGGAAAGGGGAAAAAAAAAAGAAAGAAAAAAAAAGAGGTAATTCAACAGCTTTTAGAAGTAGGGAGGGCTGGGAGGGAGGAAAGCAACCTGCTTAAGAGAAATATTCACTTTGCTCTGGTACAAAGAAACGTGCCAGTTGAAAAAAATATTATTTTTAAAATATATTTATTTTTATCAGGATTCACATGCATCTATGAGTATTTCTAGCATCAGTTTTGGTGTGAGGAAATTTGTGCAGCGTCAAATCTCAGGTCCAAACCTTCCTCCTTGACCTCCTTGACCTCCTTGACCTCAGCCATACCCTCTCAAGAAGACTTGATCTCTAGTCCAAAGGAGTGAAAGCTAATGTCTCTCACACCCATCAAGAGCAGTGAGGTTTTTCCTTTAGTTGAGGTGTCTGCTTTGGCTATAAACGCAGTTGACGTGTGCAGACTTGTGCCTGTTATAAGAGCGGGAATGTTGGAATTCCTCCAGCATTTGGAGGGCTGATCGTTGCCATGAATTTCACTGAAGTGGCTTCCACCATAATTTGAAACAGTTCCTTTATGTAGGAGCAGAATATCCATCGATGGGAAAGGAGAAAGAGCAAACACGAACGAAAGGAAGAGAAAATGAAAACAGAGACAAGCTTTCTCCTCACCCTGGCACTCTCTCTCTCTCTCTCTCTCTCCACTGAGTCTGAAATCATGGAAGTTAATAAAGGCTAAAACCCAGAGCCCTCAAATCCTGCATTAACGGAAGATTTTACCCTGAATAAATAACTTTGAGAGAGAGGCCCGGGTGTTGACTGGGGACTTAATTACTGCTACAGAATCCATCTGAAGGCACATGGAGGTGTAGAAGACATGTCATTTCCATCACTGGCAAACAGGAAGAATTCGCTCCTGCCAAAATACTCGTGACAACCAACTGCATCATTGATCTGGTTAGTAGTCTCCTTCCCTCCTCTGCTTCTAAAAGGAGGTTATTTCATATATTTCCATCTCTGATAATTAGAAACCTTCTTTTAATTTCCAGCCTAAATTTATTCATGGCTAGTTTAGGCACATTTGCACTTCAATAGCCCACTCCCAGAGGGAGGATGGGACTGCAGAGATGTAGATGGAGGTGATGGGTTTGACCCAGAGAGGAACAGAGTTCCTGCAGCCTCCACAAAAGTCCCCTGTGACTTGGCTGAGGAATGGGCACTCGCTGTCAGTGTGAGGGGACTGCAAGTGGTTAATTCAGAGCTGGTCATCACTTTTCAGATTAAAAATTTGGTGGTTCAAAAATGGCTGTTACTTTGAGCTAAGAAATCATGCCTCCCTTTCCTTCAATATCTTTCATTTTTGATGAAGCTGTAAGACAGGAATATAAAATATTTTAGTTTATTTTCCCTTAATTTATCTCATAAAGTGTGATTTTGTACCTTTTCTTCAGTTCTGGAAGAGAGAGAAGAGGATGAGAAGTGCTGACTAAGCCATTTTAACCCTTAGTAGAATAAACCCTTAGTTTATACTTCAAAAACATTCCAGGAGGAAAACCATGGCACAGTGCACCTTGTTGGGCACCTCAAACACTCCACACTGTACAGAGGGTACAGGAAACATGGTCCTGCCTGAGCAGCTAATGAGAGTTAGGACAGAGAGAGGGTTCTTGGAGGACATCTAGTACGTGTGAACAGAAATGAACTGTTGGCCCTTGAAGTGCTGAGCTGACCACAGCACCCATCTTAGAGAAATAAAGTCTCTGAAAACGGATGGGTAGTTGTAACAGAAATACCACTACCTCCTACTCAGGGCATTTTCTAGTCAGCGTAAAATCCTTCTCTGAAAATTCATCCTTCCCTCTCCCTCTGACAGTCAAGGAAAGAGATATGAGATGTGCAGAATGAGAAAGTCTTGGGCAGGTCATCTGGCTGACTGCCACAAACTCAGGATGGGGAAGGACGGGACACTGCACCATCTCTGTCAGCCAACATTGCTCTGGACTCTCCCTTTACTGTTTCAGCATCCCCCTGTATTGCTGCAGCATCCCTCCTGCATCTTCCCCACACCGCTCTAGCAACCCCCATGCACTCCTGCAGCATCCCCTCCACACTGATCTGGGCTTTGGATGATGCATCTTCCCTCAGGGACAGTGCAGGCACCAGCAGCTTGCCCAGGCTGGTGGCTCATGGGGCTCTGAGGAGGGTCACTAGTGAGGAAGAAGAATCTAACGTGCTGATACCCACCTCCAGGCACAGTTCCCATCAGCTGGAAAGAGCTCCTCAGCATAGCTATTAGCCACGTTCACCCTGCTGCTAAATAAAGTTCATAGCTGCTTAAATAAATGACCAATAAGCGTTGCAGAGTTTTTTAAGTAAAAGCCCATCGCTGTTAACACCCCAATTCCACTAATGATTTGAAAGCAATTAGTGCCTTTCCAGGTCATGAAGACCGTTGATCGTCTTCACCCAGATTTGGTATTATTTACGTCCTTCTCTTTTGTCGTCTTGACATTTGCCACATGAAAGTTGGGAAAGGCTGGGATGGGAAGGCTAAAAGGAAGCAATACCTGATCATGTAAACAATTAGACCTTTATCCATCCTGCCCAAAGAGGTCCTTTATCTGATGACAACCTCTGCAGAACGGAAGAGGAGTAGGTACCTCCCTCTGGGACTATCCTAACTATTCAATCAATTCTCCTCAATTACTAACAAATCTAAATGTGATTTATCTGCCCAGGAATCATTCCAATATCAGGCGAGGATCTATCAATAAAACCCCCCAAGGCAATCTTTTTTTCACAGCTGTCAATAGAACCTCTGAAGCACAAAGAGAGGGAGCCGACAATTGAGATATTTTGCCTTTTTTTTCTTCTTTTTTTTTTTTTGAGCACTTAATTAAGTCGACAAGAAGCTGTCAAGGATAATTTTCAAAGCACACGGCCTCAGCATCTGACATTTGATAATATTACACTCCATGTTGATTGAAATTGATTTTTTCTTCCTTTTTTTTTTCTTTCTTTCTTTTTTTTTTCCCTCCCTGTTGGTGGAAAGCTGCAAAAAAGGGGGCATTTGACAACTTTCTTGCCCATAGATCCAAGGACAGCAGGCCAGTTTGTTAAGGTCAGTCATGACAAACAGTATGATGGGTTTTTAAAACCAGCTGAGTTTAACAATAGTAGGGCACGGGTATGTTATTTCAGTGTCAATAAAGCAAGCTGCTCAGCAGTTAGCAAGTATCTCAGCAAGATCAGAGGCAACGGGATTAGAAGTAATAGTAAATTTATAGGGTCGGATTCTGATCTTGGTTAATACCATTGTAAATCCAGAGAGAAATTCATTGACTCCAACAGTTTTTTTTGATCCAGAATAGTCCAGATGTGGTCATTTTCTGAACTTGTTACCGGAGCTGCCAATTGCACTCTTGCTTTGGATTTATTTGTATTTATTTTTCACCCTGATAGAAGTTGAGCACTTCCCTTTTCCCCCTGTAAAAGTCACTACTGTAAATCTCTCCAGATGATCATCTGCTTAAGCGCCTAAGCTACTTTGCAAACCCACACATGCAATAGCTGCCATTCCCATGCCTTCAAAACTGAAACAAGAGCAACTCTGCAAAGTGGAGGAGAACGCAGCCCTTGTCAACAGCTGAGAAATAAAAAGTGCAAATGGCAAAAAAATCAGGTTCCAGGCTTATCTTGCTATTTGGCTCTCCAAGCGGTGCTCAGTATTTACTATTTGCTTCTCAGCACCCCACGCAGAAAACAAGGCAGCCTCTCAGCAAATTGATTTGAATGATAATATTTTATTAAAGTTCTGTACTTAGTTGCTCTTGCAGCTGCAGCTGAGCAATTATGGCGTTTCAAGAATAATTTATTGGTTATTGGAATCCAAGATGTTATTTCTTTTGTCTCGGCTACAGAAAAAGACCCTGGAGTACAGGAGTTGCGTAAGAGGCTGGGAAACCTGATGATGCTCTCCCTGGTTTCTGGGCAGAACAGCAGTAACCTGTCAAAGTCAGTGGGATTAAGAGGGGATGATCTGATGAAGGATAGGGACAGGGATGTAAAAGCCATGTTCCTGCACGTGGAAAACCCCAGCTCATGTCCACACAGAGGGCAAGTCATGGTACTGGCTCCACCACGTTGCACCATGGGTCCACAGGACTTGGAAGGGCTTGGCATGTACTCGCTTCATCCCTCCTCAAAGAGAAGCTCCAAGATGAGATCAAACCTTTTTCCCTGCTTTTATTTATTTCTAATTCTTGCAAAGGATGAACCTGAGAAGCATCAATATCGTGTTGCAGCAGGTTTCAGAAGACTCAGTTTTGGAGGGAGTGGGGCTTCAGCAGAGGCAATGGGGCCAGTCTCATCTGAAAACAAATATAAAGTGGCATGTCTGTTTTAAACAGATAGATCATCCCTCAGGAGAGCGTAATTTAGACACTGGGGAGGTTTTACCCATCAGAGAGCAAAAGGGAGCAAGCAAGCTGAATTAATTAATTGAATTGTTCAAGGTCACTGAGAAAAACTGTAGCAGAGGACAGAAATGGTCACAAACATCCCTCAACTCAGCATCTCCATCACTACAGGTATGCTCTTAGCAGGTACATGGCAGATGGAGGGTTAATCTGGGCTAGATTGAAGAGAGACATAATTATCCCAGGTAAGAATTAACTTGCCAGGAATTGGGAGCAAGGCACCACCTGACTCGAGCAAAATGATCTAAATCTGTATGTCCCACACTGATCCCCACGTGGCTCTCCTGCAAATGATGCACCAGAATTAACTGAGCGTATTTTACAGTAGGTACATTTCACCCCTCAGAGGAATACTATAAATGTTGGTCTCGCGGCCGCCACTTCTGTGGCACCATGAGATAAAGAGAGAGAGAGAGAGAGAGAGAGAGGGGCTTAAATCCAAATCAGTGTCAGCACTGCCTCTGGAAAGCTCTCATAACAATTAAAGCAGAATTATAGCGGGTTCCCGGGAGTGACCACAGTTTGGGTTTGAGGGGTGAGGGATCCTGGTCTCTCCACCTCATTTCAGGCTGATGAAGCTTGGGTTTTATGACTTGTGGGACGTGGTGGCTAGGAAAAGAGTGCCAGGGGTCACTTCTGGGCACTGGAACGTGACTGTAAGGCAAATTACTAGCCCAATCTGAAGGCACTTCTGCCCAGGGGCAGCTGGCCCTCTCCCAGTCACCTCCCAGGGATGCTCCTGGGGATAGCTTGGGCCAGGCACCATCCCTGACTGCTTATTTGGGGTTCGTCACCCTGGGTAAGGTACAGATGAGGGGTTTTGTGCCAGAGAATGGTCCAGAAGCTTTGCTTTTAGCAGTACATCTACAGCCTTTATGTTTGTTTTTTCCTGGCCTCAGAGAATTTGCAACTTGGGCAGGTCACAGCAAATAGTATCCAGATAAAGCAGTATAGGTGGAAAGGGTCAGCTGGTCAGCCTAGCAGGGGTGAAGCTCTTTGGAACGGTCCCTAAAGGGATCCAGTGGTGTGCCCCAGTCTGCTCCCTCCATGGCTGCCTGTACCCTGACGCTCATAGACTCGGTGTGCTTTGTAGCCGATGTTCAGAGGTCAAGATGACCTTGTGGCCATCCCTCTGCTACCCTGCAAGACCATGACATCCTGCTCTGCAATTGGTCTTCACATAGCTAAATCACAGAGGTTATGCTTGACACTGGCCTGGGGCACGTCAGCAGGGTTTCCCAGGGCTCCTTTGGTGCGTGGCAATGAGTAAGGTCTTCTGTCACAACTTGAGTAAACTTTTGGTCCAAGAGTATGATTGTTCCTTTCTCAGTCTCCACTTGTGTGAGCAAAGTGTGAGCACCAAGACATTCCTTGCTTTTGCTTTCTCCTGTTAACCCCTGACTTCCTGGAACCTTGGGATAATGGGAAATTCTCAAGTGTTTCCTTAGGAATAGCTGTGCCCAAGTGAGGGCTGGACTTTGATGATCAGGAGAACCATGGAGGAGAGGTATAACTCTCACACATTGCCCAAGCTGAAAACAGCAGGCTTAGGCCATCCTTTGGCCTTAGGGCACACAGTATGGCAGATCTCTCTCCGTGCAGTTAATCTCCCTTCCCTCTCCATGCCATGAGGGCTTCCCCTTACCACCTTAGGGGAATGATCCCTGTCTGTTGTCTCCCTCAAAATGTGTAGGGACTGTCGGTGCTGGGCTTGCTGGGATGGGATGAAACCAAGATGTCTGGAGCACTGTGACTGCTGTCAGTCCTGCAATGTGACCAGCAACCCCTACCTTCCAGCTCTTGGCCTGAGTTTGGTGTGTCTGCATCAGGGGGAAGGAAGGTTTGCATGCCTGCTTTTCCCCAAAGATATGAGTTGATCTAATTAAAGATACTGCCTACTCTCACAAACCCAGCTCCAACCCAGAGGCTTAAATCAAATTACAAAGCCACTTGTGCAATGTGCCAAAGCAGGACTTTCTACGAAGCAGCCTCAAGCCAGGGTGGTGTAAGCACGCTGGGCTGAGTGCTCACTACCTTCCACCTGGGGTGCTCATTTTGGCCTGGACCCAATGACTCATTTAAGCTCCAAGGACGGTGTGATAATTGCAGTCCAAAAACATCTTTCCCCATTGAAACACTGCCTGGGATTACCCTGTTCTGTGGCACAGCAGCTGGATTGTTCAGGGGTTTACAAACACCCTTGGGTGCTAAATGGAGCATCATCAGGCTCACCAGACCCCAGCTTGACCATGGCATGGTCTGAGCTTTGGCAGAAGCAGCCTGAGTTTTTCCTTCAGGTATAAGACCAGGGGCTTTGGTTGCCTTGTCCCACTGAGGTCTTGGGGCAATAAGGACAAGTGGTGCCCAAGTAAGTTGAGCTGGTCTGCAACCAGGCCCGGGGATGCTGATTTTGCCTTCGATGCTTTTGCTTCTGGCAAGTCATTTAACAGTGTGGTTTTCCCTCTGTGTAAAATGGGTAGAATAATCACTTCCTACCTTGCAGAGGCGACAGGAAGCTTAATTAATTAATTAATTGTTTTGGAAGTAATTAAGTTTCTTATTTCATAAAGAGTGCTTTTTTCTTTTTTTCTTTTCCTTTTTTTTTCTTTTTTTTTTTCTTTTTTCTTTTGAAAGCAGATGTGTTCCTTCAGAGAACCTCGAGTATCACCATAGGCCTAAGCTGATGGGTGCTCCCCTTGCCCGAGAGGGAAGAGGGCAGCTGGGGTCCTGAAACACCATCAGAGTTGCATGCTGCAATCATAATGCTGTGTCTCCTCTCCTGTGCCAGCTTTAAAAACCCAGTGGTGGCTGCTTTCTCATTTGGAAAGGCCAAATTCTGCCAGAACCAGGCTCCTCTAACACCTGGTCGTGGGGGCCAGGGCACATGAGTTGAGGTCCTTGCCCTGGGTACGTAGGGTTGAGTCCCCAGTCCCTCTTGTGTGCCCAATCCATGGGACTGGTCTCCAGTTAGTACTGGCAGCTCTGACCTAAAGCTCCTTGCTGAGACTGTGGTGCTGGTAGAGTTTCCCCTGTGGATATGGGGATGATCACTGGAGGCAGTGACAAGTGAGTCTGCACAAGATGGTCTTGGTTATCTTTCCCTAATGCAGCCAAAAGGTCTTTCCAATCGCAGTCAAGACAATTGAGGAAATATCTTTTCCTTGGGAAGTGCTATAGAGAGTACTTAAAACACATATTCTGAAGTTAATTTGGTATCAGAACTCATATGTTCAGATTGTCCTTAATTAATCATTTAGGATGCAAAGTTCCATTCAGAGCCTCTTGTTTGTCATCGTTTTCAGACACGTTGCAGGAAACAAGCAGTGACGGATGAGAAACCCAGCACTCTCTGATGGCAACAGACATCTGACAAAGTAATAAGTATGGCTAATTCCCCTGGGCATTATTTGTACACAGTGCATAGATATGGGTGAATTATTGCTGTCCCTGATTGTCTAATGATTTTTTTTTTCCTTCTCGTATGATCTTTTTTTTCTTACCTGCTATTTTTGACGTCTGAGAAATTCATATTGGCAGGTTGATCTATATTGTCTAATATAACACGGAGTGTAATCAATCACAAATCCTGCACAGCCTTTTTCAGTAACTTCAGTTACAGTGAAAAGGCAGAGGTCTATCCCAAGGTAATGAAGACTGCATGACTAATTTCCACTAAAAATCTTGCCACATAGACTGGATCCATTAAAGAAATAATTAGTACTAAGGTACTAAGCCCTTAAATTACTACTCAGCATGTGTTACTGCAAGACCAGTCCATCCCAGAGACTTAAAGAAGCTATGACACTTCTTTCTCTGTACAGTGTCCATTCAGAGAAAGCCAAGCTTAGACAAACCTTCATCTGCTGCTCTTCACCCATGGAACCTTTGGAGTGGAGATCCTGCTGACCACAGACAACTGGGTTGTAACAGGGCCAGATTAATTTCTCAGACATAGAGGGTGACATGGGGACTGTGCTCCCAGGTCAGGGACACCACAGGAAAGCCCTTGATGGACTGGTCTTGAGTGGGTCTGGTGTCCCAGCCCAGGAGGTGCCAACAACACAGGAGACAAGAGGTGCTGCTGTAGTATTGTTTGGGGAGGAAAGGACCATGGTCTTCATGAAAATGTGACTCTCTCAGCTTCTTCAGAGAGGCAGCTCTAATTAAGAGTTGAGAAAATTATGCATGATGAGGTATTTTCCTCAGGAACTGAGAAAGTTTTGAAGAGAAGGAGAAGAGGCTTTGCCAGAGTATAAGTGAACCTTGCAACCCAAATGTTTATATAAGCGTTTTCAAAATTACAACTCAAGGAGAGTTGGCAGGGGACCAAAATCACAGACTTCAGGATGATGCATGCTGTTGGCGTGAAGATCCGATGAACATTTCTTATGTTGAAATAGAGGACAGGCCAGAAGCAGAAACACTTGTGGATGAAGAGTGCAAATCAAATCAAGTAATATTTGAACAGTGCACTTTAAAACAGGCAAATGGATTTTGTATGAGATGGGGTGTCCTGGTAAACCAACCACAAAGCTTCAGCATGAGCACCAGCTTTGTTCCATTTCAGAAAGGGGGACCAAGATAAAAATGGGACAGCCTTGTAAAAATGAAGCCAAGAAGAGCCAAGGAGAAGAGGTGAAAGGCTGGTAAGATTCATGGGAGTTACTTAACAATGTTATTTCAGAGATGGACAGTAAATCTCTATCCCAGATCACAGCAGACTTTAGAAAGACCCTGCTGCAAATCTGGTGTGAGTCAGCAATAGCTCAAAGGAGACTACGAGGAGTTACGTGTCCTTCAGCTTCAAAAAGATGACGGTTTGTCCACCAAAGGGAAACAAAAGTTATCACAACTGAAATCTAAAAACATTACAGGACAGAAAAATAAAAAAAAATATTTTGAGGAAAAAAATTGCTGATGATGCAAATTTTGTTAATAAATTAGAGGTGGGAGTTTGCAGAGGGGTTTTAGGTCAACGAGAGCACAGGAACAGTTGCATTGTCAGACTAAAGTGTCCTTTATCTTAGCACCCTCCCTCTGACAGCAGCTAATAGGTGTTAAGGAAAGCATAGCAGAGCATTTAGTCACCCTTTCTCAGCACCCTTTGTCAGGGATTGGCAGGTTGGTAGCTTCCAGTAGACCTCACCAGGGACTTCAGATGTTCATGGTGCAACAGGGATATTTAAGGAAGATCAGGCCTCAATGGGGAAGCTAGGTGATTTTTTTTTTCACATCTATAGTCAGAGCAAAGAGACCTGGAGACTATCCTACACTTGTCTATTTTGTGGGGTTCAGCAGAAGATTAAGTCAGAAGTTGACGTTTGAGTAAGGAGACGTGCAGAACAGCTTATTGGGGTGGGATGATGTTCTCCTCTGAGCTGTGGAGAACTTGGGCATGAAATTGGTCACTATTACCTGTGCTGTACCCTTGCATGAGGTCAGCACGAGTCATGCCCATACACATTCTTCCCAAAGGCATCTGTGGACTAACAGTGTCTGAGGTCTGTATAAAGCGAACTGCTAGATGTAATGATGGAGAAGATCATCAGGGCATACATGCTAAATCTAACACGATGGAGAAGACTCAACCCATCCTTCACCAGGGGAAGCCAACCGTATAAATCTGTTAGACCTCTTTGAAGGTCTTTTTAAGCTTATAGAAAACGTCAGCCTGGAAATAGATAGGGACGTTTTCCATGGGGTCCCACACTGAAAGCTCATACAGCAGCTGGAAGGGTAGGGCCTTTAATCAGCTAATGACTGGTCAGAGAGAAGAACCAAAACGCAGGGGACAGAGCTTGGAAAGCTGGGCATGCTTTCACAAGTCGCCAGCAGAATCCCATATGTGTCTGTAGTGAGATCCAGGCTGCTCAATGTATTCATAAATAACCCCGGAAGAAGTGCGGGTAGTGAGATGACAAAGCTCAGTGATATGACTGAATTATTCAGGGTAGTAAAAAACAAAAGCTGACTGCTGAGATTTGCAGAAGGCTCTGAAACCCTGAGTGACTGGAAAATAAAATTGAAGATGAAGTTCAGCATTGCTAAATGCAAAGTAATGCACACGCATGGACTCTGAATTGTCTATTACCATCGGGAAAAGGAATTTGGAGCTGCAACAGATAATTCTGAGAAATAAATCGTCAGCTCACTGCTCAGTGATGGGCAGAAAAGCAAACCGAATGCTGGTAATTATTAAGAAGGAGTGGAGAACAAGCCAGGAATGTTATGTCACTGTATGAATTAATGCTACACCTGCATCGTGCCTTTCTGGCCTAAAAGGCTTTCCTCTAAAGGAAAATGTAGGAAAAAGACAGGGAGGAATGCCCAAGAGGAGAATGGCTTCACACAAAGTCCAAAAAAGCCCACAAAAAATGGTGAGCGCTGAGACAGAAGTGTGTGAAGCCAAAGGAAGTATATCCTTCCTAATGTGGTCCACAGATCAGCACGAGCAGATGTAGGGAATGCTGAGAGTTGATGTGGTTTTACAACACAAGGAAACAAATGCATGGAGGAGAAATCCATGAAAGCCATTGATACAGAGCTAGTGCTTTCACCTTGGAAAACCCTTGTGCAGGAAATTCAGAGAATACACCTGGTACAGACAGGTTTGTACTTGGCATGTTCTTGTACTTGTCTCTAGACTTTAGCCAAGAGCGATGGCTGGAGATAGAGCACTTGGTCATGGGGTCCTTTGGGTTGATGCAGGTGTTTTTTGTTGTTTCTTTGGTCACAGCAAAATCCATAAATCCTGTGGCATCTCAAAAAGCCCTGGGCTCTGCAGAGACATCTGGAACAGCTCATGCCTTCCCAAGCTACCTTCTGAGGCTGTCTGCACACTCAGGCAACATCAGAGTCACACTGCCCCACTCCAGGGTTGTTTATCCAGAAATGAAGGTTAGAAATGAATTTTTAAATGAAGGCTGAGGTTCTCATGCTTAATTCTGGGCCAGGACAGTTTCACAGTTTGGGTCAGTCCAAGCGTGGAGAGTGTTCAATCATTATCTCCCCCATCCACCCCCCTGCCCCCCGGGGCAAAATGGTGGACAGGAGGCAGCTTGTATGAATGACCCAAACAAGGTCATGTGATGAGTACACTTGGGTTACCCAGTCGCTTTTGGAAACCCAAACCTTGCTGCCTCCACAGCGAATAAAGAGTAGGACCCCAGCTCTGTGCTGGCAGAAATACAGCCCCCACTGACACACCGCTCCTGTCACCGCCTGCATTTAAATCTCACCAACCTTCCTGCTCTACCTTAAACCGCCAGCTTTAGAGGTCCCCACTCATCAAACTCTTGTCAGGCAACAAGAGGGGGAACAAGGAGGGCTTAATTGATCAGCTTCGAAAGTAGCCTTGAGAACTTGATTCAGATATTGACTTCCAACGAGCTGGTTTAACTCCAGCTTCCAGAGCCAGCAATGGCTGAACATCAAAACTATTAACCTCTGCCCTTACCAGTTGGTGAGACATCACAGCAGCAGTAATTAGGAAGTCAATCGGAATCACATGTCTCACTTACACTGGCATGTCAATCAATAGTGCCAGTGACAGATTCATTAGGCCAGGCCTTGCAGCACAAGCTAGTAACAATCTCATAAAATACGCTTTTGAGGCAGGGCAAAGAAAAATCTGCTAGGAGGACTTGACTAGATGACAATATGTATTGATTAGGGCTCAAGCAATTTATGAAGTGCTACTTGCTCTGCAACCTTTCTGGCTCGGTGCTAAATTTTCCCAAGTAGTTGCTAAATAAAACAAAATATTACACTTTTTAAAGCCATTTTCTGACAGGGCATTTTTTATGTTAGTTACAACTAACAAATAATCTAGCAAGGTAAAACTTCAATAGTTACTTAATGTTGAAAGGTACCTTTCATTTCTCTGGCCATCAGGCTTTGCAAGAAGACATCCATCTGGATGAGGGGGAAAAAAATGAGTAATTTGAAATGTGACTAGGAAACTCTCCTGCCTTCTGGAGACAAGCTTCATTTTAGCATGCCACCTTCTTTAGAGCGTTTTAATGGCCTTTCTTTTTGCCAGGACAGAAGAAAAGTGAATACTTCAGTCTTTAAAACTAAGTTGAAAACTCATTTTACATTGAACAACGAGATCTCTACTGCCTGTTGCAAGCAGAGTACCTTTTAAAGACAGAAGCACTGTAATTAGGGCCTTGCAGTAATGCTCTCAGCTATGCTGTTCTTTTAATTGGATCTTTTTTTCCTTACTTTGCTTGTAAGTTCTGGCAGGATTTTCCCAAGGTTCTTAAGGACTCTCTGCCCTCTATTCATTCTGTCACTGACGGTGGGATTTATTTCCTCTTGCCCTGCATGGTGCAGGAGCATTGTACGTTAGGGTAAAGGGTCCCTGCAGTGACAGCTATCTCTCTGGGATTTCAGGACTTGTGTGCTTTGACCCTCTTTCCAAGACAAATGTTAGAACTGGCACATATTTTGTCTCAATGGCCAGAGAGACCAAAATGCAGCCATGAAGAAAGTGGGCAATTAAAGGATTACTCAGAGATTCTTTCAATACCTGATGCCTTGCCTGTGTTTCTTATTATAACATACCTAGTGAGGTGAGTGTCTTGTTAATGATGAAACAGGACTTGGGACCATTCTTGCAGAAGAATCCAGAGAGATACTTTTGGCACCTAGGTGGGAGTGGAGAAATTTGTCTTTGGTCTAAGATCACTGTAACTGTTTGGCTGCACATTTTGAAGGCCTTCTGCTGATTAAATGCACTTTGTGGTGTCAAAGATTGCACAAAAAGTAAAAATAAGAAGATCACTGGGTTTCAGCAACTACTGGAAAAGGGTCTAAGAAAGATACAGGGGAGACAATCTACCCTTCCCTTCTTGCCTTATGTCCCCCCTCCTCTACTCCTGCATGGGCTAGGTGAAGGAAGAGGTAAGAGTGCTATCCCTTCCCTTCCCTTCCCTTCCCTTCCCTTCCCTTCCCTTCCCTTCCCTTCCCTTCCCTTCCCTTCCCTTCCCTTCCCTTCCCTTCCCTTCCCTTCCCTTCCCTTCCCTTCCCTTCCCTTCCCTTCGGGAGCACAGGGATCTTTCTCAGGGTGGGAAAGCCCAATGCCTGCACTCACACCATGTCCAGAGTAGGCCCTGGCCTCTTATTTTCACCTCAGATGAGCACAGCCACCAAAGCAGCCACTGTGGGGCAAACACCTAACATTTTGGAAGGACACTGACTGAGGGTTTGATTATTTTTAATAACAAAGAGTTTTCCAGTTAATCAATTTAGGAGCATTATTAATGTTAATAGTACAACTGGGCCAACAATTTACAACGATTAATTTCCTCACCAAATTCAGATCTTCTCTGCTCTTGAACTGCCCAAGAACTGGTCCTACTTTTTTTCTCAAACCAATTCAATTCATTACTGTAAATGATTTGCCAGATAACTTCTGCAAATATCCCTGGGGTTGGGTGTAGTTCACAACCAGTTCGCTGTCGCACATTGCACGTGGAAACTGAACTGCAGGGTGGCACAGGCAGGTCACACTAAGTTTGGCTTCCCAGTATGGTGGACAAAACATTTTCGCCCCCTTTCATCGCCAAATGTCTGCAAATAGCACATTAAATTGCCCTCTCCAATTCCCTCCAACAGTCCTGCCAGTAAACTCCTTGTTCTACCAAACACTCCTGCCAGTAAACTAAAATTCATTAGAAAAAAACAGGAGAAAGGGCCATAAACAGGGTCTAAGCAGAAATAACTTGATTTTAAATTCAGAGTGAATACACACGGCCATTCCCTCCCCCATTTCTCTCCATTCTGTGCCATTTAATTTCTAAAAACTGTAATCATCTCTCTTATAATAATCCCAGGTGGTTCAATAAAATCCAGTGGAAAGGGAAGTGTGAACTGGGTATGAGTTGCTGAGTGCTGGGAATACTTTAAATTATTTCTAGCATGGAAAGTTTTGGAAATGAGGGGTATACTCTCCACCTACAGACTGGGAGAAGGTCACTATGCATATGGTTTCCTCTGTAATAGCAGCGTGTTTCACATAGTAAAGCGAAAGCTTTAATGAAGAAGTAATAACTGCTTACGTTGGCAAAGAATGAAACCATCTGTGTTTTTGTGAAAAGCACTAAAATTGAGTTTGTTTCCTCCAGTAGATTAACTTTTTGTGACTTTTGAAAGGCCCTTTGGTTTTATCCCTCAGTAAAGTTATTTTAAAGGGTCTAACGAGAGGGCTGAGTACTGCTCATTATAAACTCCATGCATGGAGAAAGGCAACTGCTCTCCCTTTGCCACAGAGTTCCCAACAAGCCCTGGGTGAAGCTGATGGAAACCTTTGGCCAGTCTCATGGTCCATCCAATCCCCCTTTGGAACACTCGCCCAAGCCTAAGGTGGCAGCAAGAGGTGAATGTGAAGATGGCCAAAGACATAAAGATGCAACCAAAGCAATCCTACTGCTGCCACAGCTCAGAGCTGCTGAAATGGACAAACTCTGCCTGTTGCTGCCTTTCTAATTGTCCAGTCTTGGTGTTTTGTCCAAGCCTGGCAAGCCCCTGAAGCTCTCTTATGCTTCAGCTAGCACTTTGCAGAGCTGATCTATTCCAGTTTTATCAACTCCTAGAGCTGGAAGAGGCAGCTATTAAATTAATACCACAATTAAAATTCAATCACTGCAGCACCCGGTTGAAATCTCTGAATCAATGCAATAGGTCATGAAATCAAATGATGAGATATCAGAAGGAACAGATTTGCTGTCCTGTTGGCATCCTGTGCTGGCACGGCTGCTGTAGGAACACACGTGCACACAACCTTGCTGGTTACACTTCTGTTTTGATCTAGGACAGTTTTAAGGCAGTAGGACAAGCAGGAAACACATCATGCATGTTCATACATATACCAAACATATGCCAAATGACTCTGCTTTTTACATTTCAGAGCTGTCACTTGTCAGAGGCTTCTGGTGTTGGTTCTCGAAGCATCAGTTGTTTCCTTACCATCACTGCAGGACTGAAGATCCACTGTGATTGTCCTGTATCAGAAGCTTTGTGCCTGTTGGGCCGATGGGCTGTGTCCCTGCACCCCCCATGCCTCCATCCCTGTGTCCCTGCTTCCATCCTGGTACTTCTGCCCTGCAACTGTGGCTGTGAGCTTGTGGAATCCTGCAGGTCAACAGCACATCGTGTGAGCCTTCAAAAATATGCAAGGAAGAGAAATAAAGGGAAACTTTTGTCAGGAGAATTGCTCTTTATCCTGTGTTTTGCATAGTGGACATAAAGCCCCCAATGAAAAATATGAGCAACTCTTTAGAAAAATATCCCAAGGTGTAAAGAAGACCTGCAGCCCACATATATGTGCTTTACATGGGCTCAGTATGTTATAAAGTGTCCTGGACTTTACAGTGGCAATGGATTAGGGAAGGAATCCACAGTTGCCCTAAAATCAAAAGTTGATTTTGAAGTTTATTTTACTAGAATACATTAATTCATAATGTAATCTGACAAAGTTTTCTCCAGCTGGGCTTAGGTCTGGCCCTCTGCTTTTATCCCTTCCTTCCTTGCTCTGGGACGGAATAGCTCAGGGACCTTTAGTGCCACTCTTCACTTGATTGTGTCATCTACTGCCAAAAAAACCCTAAGGGAAGCCAATGAGCTAAAAAAGCAGCAGTGAGCTCACCAGTTGCTCACCTACCTGAGAAACAGATGTCTCCAACTCAGGCAAACTTCTCCAGGTGGTCTAAAATCCCTGGGATATAGGAAGAGATCCATTTTCCTCTTCCTGATCAACGCTACGCTAACTGTACAGGTCCTTGGAAAAACTTAACCAAATTATCCTCTTGGATCTGGGCTGGATGAAGTGGGGAAAGTGCTGCTGGTAGAGCATCACGGACATCATCAAATTGCACCTCATGAGTGGTAGTCACTAAGCAACTCATTCATTGTGAAATTCAGGGTCTGGAAAGATCGACCGCCTCAGGCAGAGAGGGAATAAATTCAAAGGACCACAATACAGAGGGAATCCAAAGCAAACCAAAAGCTCCTGCAAGATGGTTTCCAGCATCCTGTCCAATCTGGATTTGCCTATTTCTAATAAAGGGGATTTTAAGTTTTTCTTCTGAGATTCTTCCACAATCCACCTGAGAACTTGAAATCAAACAGCTGTTTCTACCTAAAACTCAGATTATTTTTTTCCCCTCAGTACACAACATTTCTACATCAGCTACTGTCTCACATAACCTTTGGGAGGTTCTGTAAGGACCTCAATGAATTCTGATAGGAGGTGTTTGACTTCAACACCTTATGAAGACAGGTGTTGACACTCAATTTGGGGGTCTAAAACTTATTTTTAGAGATCAGATTCATTTCACACTGGAAAATTCTCTTGAATTTTATCTGATGGAGGTGGTATTTTTAAATTTATTTTTTTTTTTAGCCAAAACCAATTTCTTTTTTTTCAGGAAAGCAGTCTAGGTTAATCTGCTTTTAATTTGCAGAATGGATTAAGAGAGAAAAAGAACCAACTACTTTTAGTTGAAAAATCTTGAATAAAACACTTTGCTTTTACAGTAAAATCCATTTTGAAAATTTCCTTAAAAAAAAAGTTTCATCACAAGGTGAACATTTTGACTAATCCCTAATAGATTTTTTTCCTGAGCTTTTAATTTCTGAAAAAAAACCCCACAAAATTATTTGCATTTAACATCTTCTGCATCTTCTCCTGAGATCTGCATTTCCAAAATACTGTTTTCCCCTAAATCCTGGGGAAAACAAACAAACAAACAAACAAACAAACATTAATGTATATGGTATTGGGTCACGGTATGGCATCCATAAAACATCTGAATTATAAATATTGCATCCATGTGAGAATGTGAGACATCAGATTTATACATAAATACTCTGAAGGTTTATTTATTATACCCATAATGCTGTGGAGCAGTTGGGTTCCTTCTTGGTGTACTCAATAGGTGCAAAGTTTAAGATATTATATTTATACATCCTCCACCCCAGAAATGCCTTTCTTTATCACATAAATGGCCCATTTTACTGCAAATAAAAAAGGGCTCAGTGATCCATCTACTACTCAGTGAGGCAGAAATATCTGGAATGTTGTGTGCAGTGATGGGCTCCCTGGGTCAAGAAGGATGACAGGGAGCTGCTGGAGAGGGGACAAAAAGGGGACACAGAGGTGATGAGGGAACTGGAACGTCTCTTTGACAAAGAGAGGCTGAGAGATTTGGGACTTTTTAGCCCAGAAAAGACTGAGGGGGATCTTATCAATGCTGATAAATATTTGAGGGGTGAGGTGTAGGAGGATTGGGATAAGTCTTTGTTCAGTGGTGCCCAGGGACAAGACAAGGGACAATGGGCACAAACTGGACTAGAGTGAGCTTCACCAAAACGTGAGGATGAAATTCTTTCCTGTGAGGGTGGCAGAAGCCTGGGCCAGGCTGCCCAGAGAGGCTGTGGAGTCTCCATCTCTGGAGACATTCAAACCTGCCTGGATGCTGCCCTGTGCAGCCGGCTTGAGGTGATCCTGTGCTGGCAGGGTTGTTGGACTAGATGGTCTTCAGTGGTCCCTGACAACCCCCATCATTCTGTGGTTCCTTCCAGAGAGGGGTTCTTCCAGTTGGCACTGGTGTGCTTGGGCCAGAAGAAAGAGGAATTCCCTTCACCCATGCCTTCTTGATAGAAAAAAAATTTGGTCTTTGGACTCTGCAGACCCGTGGACAGATGTTGGCCACATATGGCACAGGGGAAACATGAACCCTTGGGAAGCCCATACTCTACCATGATGCCAGCTGGGCAGGTATTGGTTCCCGTTTCAGCATGTGCAAGAGGCTTCATATCGAGCTCTATATGTAACACTCAGCTTTAGTCTACACACTTTAAATAAGAGTAAAGTTAGATTGGAAGCTCCTCAAGAGAGAGGTGGTGCTCCGGCTCCAAGTGCCTCATCCAATTATGCTTCAAGCCTAATGATCCTCAGCAGAAGAGTATCTAAAAGATATACTAGTAAATACAAAATTTGCTAACTGAAAGAGAAAGATTTAAGGCTGTGGCCCAACTTTATGTCATGAGGACATAGTGAAAGTCCCATACTTTGGGTTCCCTGTGGGTTTTGAATCACTGCTTTGTTTTTCATCTATGGGGATGGGTCTGGGATGTGTCAGTGCATTGTCACCAAGGTCCTGGGCTCTGCCAGGACAGGTAACAAACCACAGGGTGCAATGATTGCCTTCTGTTAATGAAGGAATTAGTAGGGAAGCCCTACTTTTTGGATCCCTGCCGTAGGTGACAAGTTGGCACTCTTATTCCATTAGTCCCAGATTCATCAGCATTTCCTGGCAAAATTTCTACAAGGATCTTAGTTTTGTTAATTCTGTTAAGATCCTTGTAATCATTCATTTGAAGTAACAAAAATCAACCTGATAGTTTTTTTGAGGGGGGTGAGGGGGGAGGGTAACATCCTTAGGCCCTTTTTTTGGGTTTTCTTGAAAGTTCAACACTGCTACCTCTTCCAGGCTCGTGCAGACACTGAGAGTGAATTTCACGAGGAGGATTTCCTTAGGAGAATAACGTTAGGAACAACAAGATAAATTTTTTTGTCGATGCAGAGGATTTCTTGTGGCTTGCTGCAAGACAAACGGCAGGAGGACTGTCACTTAAAAGTAGCAAAGCAATGCCAAGTAGCAAACCAATAGCCATGTGGTTTCACCTCCTGTTGCAACTATTTTTACCACCACTTTATGCTTCATTGACCAATGGATTTTTTTATTTTCAGCTTTGCACTTTTATATATATTATCCATATACACACACACACGACTATTATTTTTATCTTCATCATTACATAGTGCTGCTTTTCATGCCATTTAGACATGAACCTCATTTGAACCCTAAAGCCCCATTTGTGACACACAAAAATACTGTCATTTACATTCTGTGCCAAAGTATTATATAAAAGGCATCAAACGGGAGGAGAGGCAGGAAGCTGGGAGTAAAGATATATAGTCAGCAAAGTATATAACTTCTGGCATATTACTGCTTAATCCTAACATAATTATTCTCATCCTTTTATTTGATTAACTTCTAATGGTTCCTCTTGGTGTTAAAGGTCCCAGTCTGATCATTTGATTTTAGTGTCTGCTATAATGTTCTTTGCAAGACAATTTAATGATAACCGCATAATGGCCTATATGAAGAAAGCTGCAGGGTTTCAATGCTTTTGAGTAATATAAAATACATTAGACTAACACAAGCTATCAACATGACAGGGAATGTTTGATTTACACCAAGGACTGTGTTATAGAGTCGTGGAATTTTTTTTTTTTTTTGCCCTTCTTCTTCCTTTTTTTTTTTCTTTTTTTCTTTTTTTTTTTTTTTTTTTTTTTTTGCAACCGTTTACAATAAATGACAGAACAGTTGGACAATCTGCAACTTGCTGAGAGCAATAAAATGTAGCACAAAGTTAGGAATGACATGGAGCTGGGCCCGAAGATCTGCACCGGAGCATCCTGCCAGACTTGGCAGCAGGGTTTGCTCTGCCTGCACCAGAGGATGCGCACAGAGAGACCCCTTGCTTCTTTTAAAACAGAACTTAGGCAAACTTTCCAACCACCCTTGTCTGCTCTGGATAGATGGGTGGCTTGGATTTCCAGGCAGCTCTTTCATTGCATTTGAAACCACCGAACAACAAACAGCGCGCCCCAATATTTATTGACAGGCCTTTACCTCCATTTCCCAAACCTGATGTAAAAAGAAATTTGATTTCAGCCCAGCCAGGCTGCCATTCGCATCCATGTTTTGCTTCACACCATGGTATTTTCACAGCTAAATATTGCACTGAGCTAAGTGGTTCAAGCTTAGCAAACACTTCTTCGCTCGAAATTAAGCAATCGCTCATGGTTCTGGCAAAATGCAGTATAATTTATGGTGTGCACGTAGGAGAGAAAATTTCCTGTCAAAAAAAGGTTAGCAGTGGACATATTACATTTGCTGTTCTTTTTTATTCCAGGATAATGGCATTTGGACAAAAGTAGGCCCGTCCTGTTTATAGTGCTTTATGCCCCATTAGTATTATTGCAAGTCTCTGGACTCACATGTTAAAGCACTTAATCAAAGGCAATGGGTTGAAAATCATGTCCCAGCACTTCTCATATTTGATTCGTTCCTCCCAGATAGAAAGAAGTAAAAAATGCATTACTAGCATCAAAACAGCACATGCATTATCTGCTAAGCAGTTGAGAAGCTATCATTGGGTTTTATCCCTTTGGGTACTAGGACGGACAGGAATTTTCCCCACTCATCCATTCAGAGATCTGAGACTGCTATTTTTCATTTTTCACCCTTTGACAGACAATCCTTTCATTTTCCATAGATCTCTGTTTTAAAGATACCTTCCTGTCACTTATTTTAATTGCAGGCTGCAGGCGGAAAGGAAAGGAAAGGAAAGGAAAGGAAAGGAAAGGAAAGGAAAGGAAAGGAAAGGAAAGGAAAGGAAAGGAAAGGAAAGGAAAGGAAAGGAAAGGAAAGGAAAGGAAAGAGGAAAGGAAAGGAAAGGAAAGGAAAGGAAAGGAAAGGAAAGGAAAGGAAAGGAAAGGAAAGGAAAGGAAAGGAAAGGAAAGGAAAGGAAAGGAAAGGAAAGGAAAGGAAAGGAAAGGAAAGGAAAGGAAAGGAAAGGAAAGGAAAGGAAAGGAAAGGAAAGGAAAGGAAAGGAAAGGAAAGGAAAGGAAAGGAAAGGAAAGGAAAGGAAAGGCAAGGCTTTAGAAAGACAATATTTGTGGTAGTGGTACTTTTATGAAGATCCTCCAAGGATTTTCTCAGAGACAAGCCTAATAATGGGAGAGGAACGTATCTTAAGGGGAGAATTAATTTATACATTTAATTACTTGGGAGCCACTCTGCTTCTCGATGATACATTTTGATTCTCCGTGAGAGCTCTGGCTTCTACTCATCAGCCCTGATGGGGATCAAGGAAGGTGGTGAGTGGGGTGTCTGGGTCATGTCCCATTCAGGACTCCAGGATCCAGCTATGGATCCAGATGTATCTGGTTGCTGCTCAGAGAGGTGCTGGTGCATTTTTTCCATCTGTTTCTCAAAAAAAAGTGAACATAATGTTAAATTCATGTCCAGTGAATTTACAACCTGCAGTTGCATCATGGAGCCTGAGCACAAAGGAGAACAATAAAGCAGTGTGGGAAGGAGGCAGCTGAACACTCTTGGTTGAGCAAGGTGGGGTGGATGCCTGCACTGTGCCGGCAGAAAACCTCTGCCAGATGCCAGGGAACTGGGAGGTGATGCCAATTGTGGCACTGTTCCTACTACTCCCAAACGGTGAATTCAGTTTTATTTGGGCATTGCTCAGCCAGAAGGACTAAAACCTGCCCAGATGCTTGGCAGAAGCAGGGTGAGCTTCTGGCTTGTTGGCGCTGCAAGTTCTGACTTCAGTAGAAGTGGTAGTGATCTTCAGCAGGAGAAAATTAGACCAAACCAGGGGAAAAAAGAGAAAGAAATAATAATTTAAAAAATCCACTTAAGCTATGGATAGTCCCAGGACTGTTGGTGGACATTGAAAAATTTTTAGGTTCAAAGGCCGAAATAACTTGATAACTACTGTACCCTGTACTGTCTTTTCTGGAAAGCCCCATAGTTGGTTTTGCAGAGTAATTTCTTCCTTGAAGAGCAAAAATCCTTGCACTGGCTTTCAGAAGTATTTTGACTCCTGTGCAGCTCCAAGCTACATTTTTGTTTGTAAATAAAATACAAATAAATAGAGCTCATCAGTGAAAGCTCCCAGTTTGATTCATACAGCCCATCACTCTATCTTTTTCAACCTGTGAGATTGTCCTGAAGCCCCATGAGAAAGGACTCACGTTGGAGAAGTTTGTGGAGGGCTGTCTGCCATGGGTGGGACCCCACGGTGCAGCAGGGGAAGGGGGTGAGGAATGACCCCCCCATCCCAGCTAAGAAGCAAAACAACTCATGAGGAACTGACCAAAACCCCCATCCCCATCTGCCCCTGTGACACCTGGGGGGAAAGAGGGAGAGAAATCATGGATAAATGTATCCAGGGAAGTGATCATGCCCCTGTACTTGGCATTGGTGAGGCCACTCCTCGAGTGCTGGGTCCAGTTCTGAGCCCCTCACCATAAGAAGGAAATGAGGTCCTGGAGCAAGTCCAGAGAAGGGCAACCAGGCTGGGGAAGGGGCTGGAGGGCAAATCCTATGAGGAGCGGCTGAGGGAGTTGGGGGTGTTGAGCCTGGAGAAGAAGAGGCTGAGGGGAGACCTTCTCCCCACCTCCCCTGCCCTGCCCTGCCAGGAGGGTGCAGAGAGGTGGGCGATGGTCTCTTCAGCCAGGGGACAGGAGATGGGACAAGGGGGAATGGGGCTCAAGCTGCCCCAGGGCAGGGTCAGCTCAGCTGGGAGGGAAAAGTTCTTCCCTGGCAGAGTTGTCAAGGGAACAGGCTGCCCAGGGAGGGGGTTGAGTCACCAACCCTGGGTGTGTTTAACAGATGGGTAGATGAGGTACTTAGGGATAATGGTTTAGTTGAGGATGGGTATGATTGGACTCGATGATCTCAAAGGTGTTTTCAAATCGAGTGATTCTGTGATTCCGTGATAAAGTTCAGCCAGGGAAGAAGGGAGCAGTGGGGGGGAGTTATATTAAGATTTGGTTTTATTTCTCATTATCCTACTCTGTTTTCATTGGGTATTTTCTTGGGGAAGGAGGTGGTTGTAAAAAATTTGGTGCATTTTTTTATTCTGTGCAGAGTCTGTTGTGCCCGTGATGCTGATTGCAGAATGATCTCTCCCTGTCTTTATCTTGACTCCTGAGCCTCTCAATATCTATTTTCTCTCCTGTCCAGCTGAGAAGAGGAGTGATAGAATGGCTTTGGTGGGCATCTTGACTCTAGCCAGGGCCAAACCACCATAACAACGAATAAAGATGGTCACACAAAAATTTTACCCTTTCCTTTTCCTCCACAGTGAATTCTTTTGCAGTACACTCTTTAGTCCCCTTGTCTCTGGGATCTTGTTCTGTAACAGTGAAACCCAAAGCAGAGGAAGGAAACTTTCTGTCAATATCTAAAGGAATGCAATAGCCTTGTGACCAGATAAAAGGGAGTTTATTTTCCTGGGCATGTAAAGCTCCCCCATCCCCTTTTCACTTTGTGAGCAGATGGAGAACCCAGACCATTTTTCCGATGGCATGGTGTGAGTTTTACAGCAGAATGGGGAGTCCCTGATTTCAGAGTGTAGAGTATTTCAACATCTTTGCCTGTCACCTTGAGCAGAAACTCCTACATCCAGAAACTGTGGTGTGTACATTGAACACTCCCTGTACAAGGACCGTTAGCTGTGTACCCTGTGTGCTATGTTCACACTTTGGTTGACACAGCTATTTCCTTTGGAGCTTCCCCATTCCTGAAATCCCAATTATTTCGCCAGTCTCTCTTCCTTGCCCTGTGCTGGACAGCCCCAATTTTGGGCCAGCTGGCTAAGAAATGCAAGCTGCATTTAAAGCAAATGCTGGATCATTTGTGCATGCAGCACAGCCACAGCCTTATACTTGCTCTTTATTTTCTCTCCCTTTCTAACAGAGCCTAATGCCTTATTTACTTTTTTGACCTCTGCTGCACATTGAGCTGTCAGTAGCAATGCCTAAATCTTGTCCCCGTGAGTTACAACTAATTCAGAACCCATCAGCATGTACAAGTAGTTTAAACTGTTTTCCTTCCAGTGTGCATTACCTACATACTGCCGGTGTTTCTCACCTGCCACTGAACTGCCCAACTATAATTTGGTAGGGCCTTCCAGTAATTCTCTTTCATCTTTACCAGCCTTAACAACTCTGGGTGGTCAGCACAGGAGTCCCAGAAAGAAGAAGGAAGAGCTTATTGGTGACAACAACGAGGATTTTTCTCCTCTTAACCGTGTTCTGACAGAGACGGGATCTAGTTGTTTAATCTCCTCGTAGTTCAATAACCCAGCTGGGTGTATGAGGATTGTCTTGGTTTCATCTCTGGCTGTTGACTTATGATCTGGATGGAGCAGTCTCTGATGCCAAAGCAACATGTGTATCTAAGAATTTGGCATGTGCATTTGTAAAGATATTGTCAGCTGTGTTGGTCCAAGTTTACAGCTCTCCACCAATGTCACTAAGGATGCTTTGGAAATGAAGGGTTGCAGTCTTGCTTCTCCTGATGCCTGTGAACCTTGCAGAAATGCAGTTTCTTTTCTGCCCAGAAACGCTTTTTCTCTTTGCAGCGTGGTGAGTCCTTAAAACCTGCTCACGACCGAGATTTGCTCTGGATCTAGTCATCATGGCTCCCACTGCAAGAAGACTGATTTAGAAGATGATTCAACTGATGAAGAGGATGTCTAAGATCAATGGAAGAATAGCTCTCCAAGGATACTTTTGTCTCTTCACTGGCTGGAGGAGATATCTAAATAACCACCTTTTCTGACATTGAGGTGGCTAAGGCCAGCCAAGATTCCCCTATTTCTTCATAACAGAGAATCACACCCCTACAATAATTTTTCATTATCTCTCTGTAACTTCCCCTTGCTCTTTTTAATGTTTCTTATCTCTAGTTAATTTCAAGACAGATGTTTAGAAATTGGTTCACTGAAAGGTCCCTAAGACAGCCAGCCCAAGGCCTGTGGCTGCAAGGAGGTCTTGAGCAAACGGAGGTTGTTTGGCCCAGCAGAGAGGAGTGTAAAGGGAGAATCAAACTGAAGATTACACAGTTTGAAAGGTTATTTCACAGAGTTGTGAGTAATGATGAACGAGACAAGTTGCAGCTTGGAAGGTTTTGGGTTGGACCGTAGGAAAAATGTATTTCCTACAAAAATGGTGAAGCCTTGAGCAGAAGCACCCAAACTGTTGGATGTACTGCACCCAGAGAAGCCCCTAACAAACTGAGCTGATACTGAAAGATCCCCACACTGCTGATGCCTCAGGTTTCTCTTCTCCCGTGGTGGCAAAGCACCCTCTGGAGAGACAGAGACAACTAAGCAACCCTTTGCACAGCCTGGATGGTTATTCAGACATGAGATCATTAAGAGATTCCCTACACATATCCTAATTAAAAACTCTGCAATGCAAATAGCAAGATAAAGGGATTTCTGACAATAAGCAGGATGAAGTGCCACTCGAGCTCTAATTAAATATGATGGCAGTTAATCAACGTGGAGTGTCTTGCAACACTTTGGTAAAGTCCAAAGACAAATCGGCAATTGGGGCAAGGCCGAGGTGGGAATTTGGCATGGAACTCCTTTGATTTACAAATACAAAAAGAGATAAAACATTTGAGTGCTAAGGTTAAAAACTGCATGGAGTAACCGATGGTGCCGGTATTTATATTGCAGCTTCATCAATCAATAACTTTAACAACAGGCAATTAATCAATACCTTTAACAACCCTGGGAGAGGATGACATCTCTGGTAAATCTGAATGCTACACTGTAGATCCATGCCTTAAATACTCATCCCTCTGTCACAGATGAAATATTTGATGGAATTGTGGAAGGTGTTGGGCGCCTGTATTCCTCAGGAGGTGTCTGCACTCTCCAAAATCTCTGCTGCCCTGGTAGTACATATAGATGTGTGGTTTTCATATGGGCAAATGCAATGCAAACAGATTTTGTGACTGACAACCTCTTCTTGGTGCTGTCCTGCCAAGCATCCTGGTCACACCAGACTTCAGAGAGACTATCTCTGATGAGCAGAGTTGCCTTCTTGGCTCAAACTCTATATTCCAGGCACTTGCCAAAGAGTCTATATTAAGTTTCTTTCACGAATAGATCTGTAAATGTATCCCTGCTGGAATCCGACCATTTCAGCATCTTTAAGGAGGAAGGCCAGCCGCCCCCAGGCTGTTCTCAGCACCGCTCATAGCTTGCTGCTAATTCAGAAAACAATCCACAGCATCAACTGGCAACAGCATCCCTGATTAATCCGAGTTCTCTACCAAGACGCTCTGTACTGTGCAAAAACCTTACTGAACAGTCTTGTACACAACATAAGCCCATTAAAATGATGGTCTGATTCTCTAAAGGTTTGGCTATATGGCTTCCCATAAAAAGTTTCATAAACCACCCACAATCAGCCGCTTTAATCCTCAATTCCTAAAAGCATATTGTGCACAGAGTGACACGCTGAAAAATGAGAGGAGTTCTCTGGGCACAGCACCAGAACTCGACTGCTAATTGTGGAAATAAATAACAACGGCTCCTAGAGGCCCAGTGGTTGGGTTGTTTGGTTGGTTGTTTGTTTATCCTTCCTACCAGCAAGATTTCTCCATGGGTGGAATATGGAAGTATGAAATGAAACAAACAAACCAACCCACCCTCCACTGCATAAGTTTGATTAAATGCAATACATTGTGTGGGTTTTGGGTTTTTCTTTTTTTTCTTTTTTTTTTTTTTCTTCTTTTTCTCTGAGAGGGTCATCAGGAGATGGGAAAACCAGGCTGCTTTGAATTTGAAATTCTCTCTTCTACAGCCATCCAACAGCGGCCAGCAGACAGCTTGATTTCTCTGCTAAATATGCCCCTTTAGGGTGATGCAGCATCACAAGCAATGCATAGCTGACAAGGAGACATTCTGCAATTCAAGTTGATCTAAAATCCTGCCCCATTAATTTCCTAGACCCTGTTTTAGTTCCTGCTAGCTGCTAAATGGTCATCCTGACGAAGCCCACTGGTTTCTGCAAGTTTGTCAAGTTATCAGGCCTTGCTCTGAGTGTAAGGAATAACCTTCAGTGCAGTTCTTGAGTGCCAGGTGGAGACCGTGGTATACCCACTCCTGATCTGCTAGGACAGTCCCACATGTCCATCACAGGGGATGCATAGGCACAGCCCTCCAGAGGATCTCTGGATGCTTCCTGGAGGAAATCAAGTCTCCTTGTAGTCTCTTGACCTCAGAAATTCATTGTGGCTTTATAGCCTGGTAAGTCCAAGCTGCACCAAGGCTAGTCCAGAGGACTCCAGTGAAAGGCCATAGCTTTCCACTCTGCTGCAAAAATGGGACCAGGATGTAGGAATTCTAATCTACCAAGCTCCACTGTTGGGATTATCTATTTTAATGCATTGATTGGGATTTATATAAAAGTCTATATGAGTCTGGACATAGCTTAAAATTATTTCTCAAATTGAGTGAGTGTATGCACTTTCTCTTCAGGCACATCCTCTCACTTTGATAGTGGAATCAGGGATCATAGAGAGTCCTAATTGTCATCAAATCACCTTCTGGTTTGATCCACCAGTGCTTAACTCGGCATGGGCTGCTGGGAAGCGTGTGGCAGACTGGGTGACAGCTAAGCAAAGCTATGTTTTCTGAAGCCTCTTTGCCAATGCACACAGGTGGATGAAGCTGGACACACTGAAGATAAGAGGCAAAATCCGCAGCAACAAATTCTTGATGAACTCCTTACTTTACATACAACCAATGGCTTTGTAGCCTGGGGAGACTCTCAGGGTATACTGCATCCCCATGCCCTGTGTGTGGGGTAATATGGATGAAACAAATACTTTGGCTGAAGGCATCTGTTTTACTGCTGGCCATAAACTGCAGTTCCAAGGCCATAGCTGAGAAGGGAAAGATTTAATTTTGGATGACAATGGTTGGCACTGTTAACAAAAGCCAACTTGCCCAGCAGCAACAGTCAGTGAACAAGTGGCATATGCCTCAGAAAAGAGAAGTGATTTTCCACACACCAAATTAACCATTGACCACTGAAGTGTTTTTTTATGTCAGTAGGATCAGTCATCAGATTTTTCTTTTATTTTCTTTTTTTACACCCATCCTGTGTGTACAAACAGAGGGTCTGGCATTACACAACAGGCAGAGAGAGCTCGGTGAGATTCAGCTTGTAGTCACTTGTAACCTCACTAGTCATTAACTTTTGAAGTGGTAATTTTCAGAAGATGCGCCCAAGGCTTATTTGGCAGGGTTAAGAAATCCAGTTAGTTCTGTTTTTTGGTTGGTTTTTATTTTTTTTTCTCTGCCAGTGGGCATTAAAGGATGTGTAGGGAACAAGTCCAGAGAAGGAGGTCTAGAGAGTGTTTCTTCCTTTGGCATCTCCTTCAAACTTCTGGCAAGGATCTGCCAAGAGACTGCTTGAGTTGAGAGTGCATTTATTACTACTGATACAGTAACCAGAGAAGTATTTTCCCTCGGTGGATTTATTTATTCTCTTTTTAAAACTGTTTGAACTTTTAGCCTCCAAAATATCCTGGGGCAAGAAGTTCAGAAATTTAATTAAGTTCTTCGTGATAACTATTTACTTAACTTATTTACTGTTAGACAGCTATACAGAGCTCAGGAGCTATGACAGTTAAGGAGCTATGACAATTAAGGGCCATTAAATTTTCAGAGGAATATAATAAACAGCTCTGAAGACTTCCACTGTAGCTTTCAAAGCTTTTTCTATCCTTGAGAATTAAACTGTGAAAGTTGTGACCGTGGTCACGACATACCTAGGTGATACAGGAAATTAGCAGTAAAGCAGAAGCATGTCTCCAGATCCCAGTTCTGTCACACATCCAAGCATCCTTCTCTCCAAGGCTGTAGTCCAAAAGGCAGCTTACTGCTTTTCGCATCCGTGCTTCCCACACTGTGGAGGTATATAGCATCTTCATAACTTCACCTCTGAGTACATCCAAGAAAACTTTGCCATAAAAAGAGCAGTCCAATTCCTATGACAGTCTTTGAGTTTGGGCTACCAGGTTTCATTGGAAAAGAGAAATAATTAAGAAAATACTAAACCACCTTTTTTTAATATTTTTTTTTTATTTAAACAGATCCCTTGTAGAGTCCAAACATCAGTGTAAAGCAGATCTTGTCAACTATATGTAATTTCCATCTTAGTTCCAAGTAGTAGAACCTTGTTCTGCATGGAAGAGAATATCATGAATAGGCCAGGTTACATTAGTGAGTGGGTCCCATCTGTCCCCTGCTACAACTCAATTTGATTTCATTCATTCTCTTTTGTCTCTTTCACTTTGGAGCAGATTTTTGAGAATCTCACAACAGGCACCAGGGCAAATGCTTAGTATTCAAAATTGCTATTAAGAAACTACAGAGATATCTCACAAACAATAGGACTGACCACTTTCTCCAGGTATCATTTCATCAGGCTCTTTAGAACCCCAAAATAGAAGGCAAAGACATTCAAACAGTTATTTAGTGAGGTTAAAATATCTGTACAGCTTGCATCTGGCCAGTGTCAATGGGATTGTAAGAGCTTCTTTGAGCTTTTACTTGTTCTTTTCTTGTGACAATAGTAAGAGAGTATAGATATAGAGGGAGCTATTCTGCCTTTGTTTAAATTTTAAATAGGCCATAGAAATGCTGCTCTGTAGAATTTGATTAAAATTGAACTGAATAAAAAGCTTCTTCCATTTTTACTCACGTAGACTGGCATTGCGCACCATGTAATAGAGGTATCATTTATGTAATGCTCGATCTGCAATATGCATATTCAGAAAGGATGATTAAAACCCAGCATTTCATTGGCACAGTTTTAAAGTTCCAGCATCAGGTCCTCTATTTATGGTGACACCTAGTAACTCCAGCTCCATTTCCCTGCACATTACCACCACCAGAAAGTAACACAGAAAATTGATTCTTAATGTGGAGAGTGCAAATTGCACAGACTGAGGGTGAACTCACACTCCTACTGAAATTCATGGCAAAAATCCCCATAAGCTTGAAGTGGGCCAGTGTCTCTCTATAAATGCATCACTTCAGCACTCACAGTCCGTGCTGATCAGTGGCCGTGCCTAAGCCAGGGAATGAACACTATGTATGTTGGCCGTATCTTCATCACTGCTGCAAGGAGGAACACAACATAATTCATCCCTATGAGCTCCATCTTCATCATGGAACTCGTAAGGATGAATTATACTGTGTTCCTCCTTGTACATGTACATCATGGACCTCTCTGAAATTCCTCAAGAACTTCTGCCTTGCCTGCATACACTGGTACAATGGTATCATCATTGCCCCAACACCCTTTTGACACTTAATGCAGGGGCTCCAGCCAGAAGCTGAGTCAGAACATGATCCCTCAGCTGGAAGTAGAAAAAGATGGGTCCATGGCTTGGTTTTCCCCACGTCAGCCAAAGTCTGAAAAACACTCAAGGAAACCTGAGCCTTTGCTGAGAACAAAAGGAGACTGCTTTTCCACTGATTCCTGAACACTGCAAAGGGTAAAGCTAAGTGGGCTGATGTCCTCAGCTCTTGCATGCCTCCCTCATCAATGACTACAAAACTACCCTTAGTTTTGCCGAGCTTCATCGTATCTTACGTAGGAAGCTCATAGCTGTTGTTGACAGCTCTCTGAAATGTGAGATATGCTTGATTAATATAGGGTCAACATCATTCTCTGCCAGGGTTTGGGGATACTTTAGTTACATGTTGATTTCATCCTGCAAGATGGGGTTGAGTGCTCCAGAGGGAGAAAGATGACTTTGTTCTTTTACCAGTTCTCTGGCTCAATTTTGTGAAGTTTGTTGTTCTCCTTATCACTGTTAAAAGAAGGTCGCTTCTAGAGATCTCCTTGGTCTCTTCCTTAAAGACCTGATCAGTACAAAACCCCAAGAAACACAGAGGTAAAAAAATCCCATCTGCTGTGGCTACTGTATGTGAATGCAGGGAAAACAAAAAAGAAAAGGATTAGTATTAAAGACCTGTGATTTGGTGATGAATGAATGGCAGCTGTGTTCACACGCGGTACGTGATATCTGGGAAATGTGATTTGCTTTCCATTAATCATACTTGTTCCTCCACTGAAAAGCTACCCACAGACCTTCAAGGGTCCGTGGGATACTTGGGACTTAAAAAGGAAAGAAGTCACAACCAGCTTAAAAATGATGTGACACCAAGTGAGAGATTGTCCTGTGATTTCTCAGAAACCCATAGGGTGGAATATGTCTGACTGGATATCACTGACTCATTAGTCCCAGTCAAGAGCACATTCCAAGTTTCAACTACCCACAGATCTCTATGGCGCACACTTAATTTTAAAACAATTAAAACAGCTGGTTAAGAAGTTGAACAGCAGTAGAGGGCATAGAAGCGGCAAGATCATAATTTATTTTTTAAGAAACTATCAGTCCTGTCAGAGGGAAGTTCTGCCTGCAACAGACTGGGCTGTTGTGACAAAAAAATGAGAACATATGGGAAGCCAATATTTTATGGTTTAACAGCTTTTCCCTGTGGATGAGACCCCATCCACTACAATCCAAGAATATAAAATACCCAATGAGTCTCACCTTGCTCTGTGGGCCACAGGGAGGGATTTAATGTATGGGAGGTGGTCCATAAGGCTTGTGACCTTCTCCCCATCCCTGATGGCTTTGTTGTCTGAGATGGATGCTCCCCCAGTTCTCTGCTGCAGAAATGGCACACCTCTGGGCAGGCCCTCCTGACCCACACTGCAATGGTCTGGTCTTGGCATCACCATATTGCAACTCCCTGTCCAGGTTCCAGAGCTCAGGTTGGGCATCCAAACTCATATACATTGCATACAACCAGTGATGTGGTGTATTGCTTGGTTCCTACAGGGAACCTACCAGCATGAAGTAAGGCCAGACCCGTTAAGTGCCCTTGTTGCCCGTTAAGTGCCCTTGTTGCCCCTGTCACTGAGGGGAAAAAAATAAAGGTAGAAACCACTTACCAGCTCTGTACATTAATGTTATCACCCATTTTTCTTAAAAAGTTGAAATCTCTTCAGCACAGCTCCCCAGATCTTCCGAAAAGTGGCTGCCAGCAGAGAATCCAGCTTGAGCTTGCTCTGATGTGGCCAACTGGTCTCCACCCACACTGCCAGCTTCCAGGCACTGACCATCACAAGTAACCTCCTTTGCTAAGCTTGCAGAGTTCTCCCCAGCAATGTCTGCTTGCTTGCTGGAGTAAACACAGCACAAAGTTGACGTGACGTTCCCTAAGTCAGTAGACAGGACAGAGCAAGTTACAGCCCAGCTTTTGAGGCCAAAAGCATGGTTCTAGCTTGTGAAGCATCATCTCCCATCATCGCTGGTTTTGCCCCTCTCAAATTTCCCTACTGTGTATTTATAGCTTTACAGATGAACCCTGCCATGGGCTTTATTTCCTTCTTCCAGATTTAATCTTTTTTTATTAAGACCATTTAGCGCTGATCTATGTATCAACCCCGTAATACCCTGCTGACACAAAAAATGTTGACACATCAAGTTGAAGTGCTGGAGCCACCATTTTCCAGTGGCTTTTTGAAATGATAACAAGCGACACTTATCATTTGCCATCCGACCTGCTTGTGCAATAAGCAAAAAGCCGAGCGAACGGCTTTTCCCCTGCACAAAGCAGTAATTTGTGTGGCACAGTCAGACCGACTCGGGCTGCACAGGGAATGAAGATCAAAGGGGAAATTCACCTGCCTGTCTTGTTTGCTATTGATCTGAATCGTAGCCACTTTATCAGTAGCACTTTGCCATCACCCCTCAGAGATCAGAGTCTCCTATATCTTCCCAGCTCTTTTATTTATAGAACCATTTAATAAATACATTTTCTTTCCCCGGTCTCCTTTTTTCTTTGTGTTCTGTTTTGTTTGACCAGCAGAAACAAAGGGTTGCCCGCAGTGTCAAGGAAAAAGAAGGGTATGTGGCCCCAATTCAGCAAAGCATGTAAATACGTGCTTGGTTTTGAACAGGGCAACAAACACATGCCCTTCCTCTTAGAGGCATGTAAATACGCATGGGGTTTTGAAACGCTGCTACGTGACACAAGCAAATGCCACGAGGGGAAGAAACGGGTCAGGCAGATATTTGTTTCCCACCTGTGCTTCCTCCCTCCTCCTCTAATTCATTATTGCTAATTACTAGGGTGATTGAGGCAGGGCAAACAGCGGCCTGGTGAAAGCAAGGGAGCTAAAGACCCCTTGTACATTTTGTATTACCCTTTGAGTGGTAGAAGGAACAGGGAAGACTGTAAAAACAGAGGAGAAAAAATGAAATCCCAAACCATGCAGCTAAGAAATGAATAAATGACTCTCCTCTTCACGCTGCCGGTGTTACACAACCTGCCTGCATTGGATTGAGACCTACGTGATCCTCTTCTAATTGAAATCACTTTACCTTGACCTCCAACAGTAAACTGAAAGCTTGTTGCTCTTGCTGCCAGCAAAGCATCAGCAGTAGGTTGTAGGAAATCCCAGCTGGGGACATGAGCTGCATTCACATGGCATTAATCTCGCACTAAGTGGCACTAAGTCAGGAGGTACCAGCAAGTCTATAAAACAGCCGTTGTGCCCGTCTGATGCTGCTGGCTGTGTGTCTACCCAGGTTGATACCTCCCTTGGCTGCTGTCTTGTCTCTTCTGCTTGAAGTTATAGAAGTGCAGCAAATAAGGCTGGAAGGGACCCTAGAAAGTCACTTAATACATGCCCTTCACCTAAGGTGAGAGGAGCTAGACTTAAACCATAGCTGCGAGGTATTTGTTAACCAGTGATGGAGATCCATCAGCTTTCTGAGCAACTCCCATCTGGATGCCAACCTGTGTGACCTGTCCTAGGGACCCTGATTTGACAGGGGGGTTGGACCCAGAGAGCTCTGGAGGTCCCTTCCAACCCCTGCGATTCTGTGATTCTGTGAACTCGTCCCAGGGTTTTGATAGTCTTTTCAGTGGAGGTGATTTCAGCTCCTCAGAGAGTTTGGGGATACCATGGGCACCTGATCGATCCACCTCAGATTTCCCAGTCCCACCACACCCAGTTCAGCTTTTTGCTGGTCTGGCTTTACAGAGAGATGTAGGATTTGCATGTGTGGATTTGCATAAGACCCACAGGGTTTTCTGGAGGGTTTTTATGGTATTGTGATGCTATATGGGAAAAGGCTGGCCTACAGGGAAGAGCAGGGATAGAGTAGGTTATCTTACTCATTGCTGCCCACACTTCACCAGCTCTCTGGAATACAAGTTGTTTTATTTTTAGTTCTGCCAGCTGAGGCTCCCTCTGTGTGCATGGAGTGTTCCTTTTCCAAAGGTACCCCAAAAAGGGCTTGTATTTCCCCTTGTTGAGTCATTGACTACAGTAATACATGACAGTCCTGGCACAGCTGATGCTACCCTTCATGGGGTAAGAGTTCAGAGCAGCCAGGGATGTTCCATGCTCCTAATATCCCTTCCCTTCCCTTCCCTTCCCTTCCCTTCCCTTCCCTTCCCTTCCCTTCCCTTCCCTTCCCTTCCCTTCCCTTCCCTTCCCTTCCCTTCCCTTCCCTTCCCTTCCCTTCCCTTCCCTTCCCTTCCCTTCCCTTCCCTTCCCTTCCCTTCCCTTCCCTTCCCTTCCCTTCCCTTCCCTTCCCTTCCCTTCCCTTCCCTTCCCTTCCCTTCCCTTCCCTTCCCTTCCCTTCCCTTCCCTTCCCTTCCCTTCCCTTCCCTTCCCTTCCCTTCCCTTCCCTTCCCTTCCCTTCCCTTCCCTTCCCTTCCCTTCCCTTCCCTTCCCTTCCCTTCCCTTCCCTTCCCTTCCCTTCCCTTCCCTTCCCTTCCCTTCCCTTCCCTTCCCTTCCCTTCCCTTCCCTTCCCTTCCCTTCCCTTCCCTTCCCTTCCCTTCCCTTCCCTTCCCTTCCCTTCCCTTCCCTTCCCTTCCCTTCCCTTCCCTTCCCTTCCCTTCCCTTCCCTTCCCTTCCCTTCCCTTCCCTTCCCTTCCCTTCCCTTCCCTTCCCTTCCCTTCCCTTCCCTTCCCTTCCCTTCCCTTCCCTTCCCTTCCCTTCCCTTCCCTTCCCTTCCCTTCCCTTCCCTTCCCTTCCCTTCTGAAATACTTTAGTATTTTTAGTACCTGATTTTGTATTTTTCTAGCTGAAATTGTGTACCAAGTATTACAGAGATATAAAAATGGGTTTGTTCCAACCAGGACGCCACGGGAGGAAGATAAGGGGGATTTACCATTCCCTAATGAAGTTCAGTCCTCCTTTACTAACTGGGATTATCTTCAAGCATTTGTTTTTATGAGGCAAAAATAAGTTAAAATAAATATAAGTGAGTATTTAATGAAACTGCAATCCAGCCCTTCATAAATATGTGATTTACTTGAAGACAGTTGGGTGATATTTACTGTCTTTGTGGAGAACAAGTATATTTCAAAGAAGTAAGGCCAACTCTAGGAAACGAAATCACAACAAACAAGCGTAAGGAGAGATCCACTGTGTTTGCCTTGCAGCTCAGAGTTCCAGGCATTGCAGTGTAGGAGCTTTGAGGCTAATTCCTGAAAAAAAAAAGTACCTTTTTTCACTGATCAGTTGCTTGAGTTACTCTTGGTGTATCTGCTGGAATATTGTCGTGGTTTTGGCTAGGATGGAGTTAATTTCTTTTCCAGCAGTGGCTGTGTTTGGGAGTCGGGATGGAAGCAGTGCTGATAACACCCTGATGTTTCTAGTTGTTGCCCAGCAATCAAGGACTTTCTCAGCTCTTCATATTTCTCTGTTCATGAGAAAGGAGGGGAGGAAGCCAGGACAGGCGACCCAAACTGCCCAAAGAGGGTATTCCATGTTAATGACACCATGCTCAGTGTAAAGGGGGGCTGGTGGGAGGAGGAGGGGGCGGCTCCAGGACACATCGTTCTTGGGGGACGGTCGGGTTCTGGGACGGCTCTGGGTGTCAGGGCCTGAGCTGGGGGTTGGGTCAGACACTGCATTGGGTATCAACAGTTTCAGAGATTTTTGCTCTAAAGTCCTGTCAGCATTGTTATATTGGATCTTTCTGTTATCTTAGTAAACTGTCCTTATCCCAACCCAGGGGCTTTTGGTTTCTTGGTTTTGGGTTATTTTTCCCCTTTCCCTTCTCTTCCCTCTGCACCTCCCAACTTCCCCCCTCTTCCTTTTAAAAAGCAAGCGACAGCACGGTGCTTGGATCTCAGCTGGGGCAAAACCACGACAAGTATACTGGACCAAATGGTCTAATTTGAAGTTAAGGGTAGAAACTGTCGATGGCCAGAGGAGCCTGAACTTGACTGGGGTATCACACCCGCCTCACTTCCCTGTAGAGACACAGGTACAGAGCTGCTCTATGCCCTCTGAAAAGAGGAGCCGAGTGTCAGTGTGCTGCGTAGGCCTGCAAGGCCTACTCCAGGCAAAGTAGGAGAAAAGGTGGGGGAAACAGATAATGAGATGGATGAGCTGGGATTGAAGTTTCTTAGTAGATTAAGTTAAAAGTTGGGGCCCATAGAAGTTGGTGGAGAAACTCCCAGTGGGTTACTGATGATGCCCTGGAGCGGGCGTAGGCTTATCAGAACCGACGAACCTTTGCGTTTTCTCCTGTCCTAATTACTTTATAGGATATTATCATACTAATACGTGAGCATCAGATCTGTTTTTTTTTTTAATCTAAACTTGTGAAAACTGTGCAGCATTAGGAATGTGGTAATAAACGAAAAACGTTAACATGCAATTCCCTTATGCTTTTGAAAAATTACTTCATAAATGCAAAGTAAAATATTTTCCTTTTTATTACCTGACAATTACATATTAAGAATTTCTTTTTATGTTTAAAAACATATGCAATACGGGCAGGCAGGCTCCAAAATGTAATTGCTTTCTTTCTATAAGAATCAGATGTCATTTTCTCCAAACTAAACTCTGAAAAGAGATAGGGGAAGCAAATTGTTGTATACATTAAATTTTGAAACATCTGATAGCATTCCTCAATTAAACTATTTAAATGAAAAAAGATTGCTTTACAGCTCTATCATATCCACTGAATAAAACCTCTGTTGAGGCAAATTGGCAGTGGCAGGTACCAAATGCATTGGCCTTAATGAGACTGGACAACCTAATAGAGGTCATTGGTAATTGTTATTATATACAATATTGCACTGTCAAAAAAAACCCCTTAAGCTACACACATTGCTCAAGACATCTGAGTTTCATTGCTGCAAAGGAAAGCTTTTATCTTCCTATGTAAAGCAATATTATTGTTGTTTTTCATCATGAATTACAGTCTACTCTCTAACAGCGCTATAGCAAAGGGAAACAGCATTGGTCACTATTGCCATCTTGTGAAAGACTTTCTGGAGGAGATAGAAGCACACTTGGAATATTTTTCCATTGATTTCTGTGGATTGTGGTTGTAATTACCTGTTCATGCCCAAACCCTGTGGATCTACTGGGAAGAATACTGTTTACTGAGCTGTGCTGGGATCAAGCTCTGTTGGGTTTTTTTGATGTTTGTCTGCTGCACAAGCTGAAGGACCAGAATTTGTCCCTGTGATGATGCTGATTATCTGCTGCTTGATGAAAATGACAGCTCTTAAGATTTAATTTGTTGGAAGGAAGAATTAACTCTTATTGACTCCTTGGCCTGCTCTGCTAATATTGAAATGAGGTCTTATGAAAAGGGGTCGCATTCAACATTTCAGTTCTTCTCTTCCCAAGATCCTCCAGGTCCCTACAAGCTTTCCCACCATTCCAGTGCCTAGTGGGCCAAATTTTATGTGGATCCTCCCCTTTTGGATTCACAGTAAATATTACAAAGATTTGCCTAAATTATTTAATGCTGTTTCTAACAATCTCTGCAGACAACCTCTAACAGTTCATCAACATGTGTTTGGGCAATCTCAGATCCCTGGTGTGTGGGCTCACATATCTTTTGTAGCACACCCATAGCCACGCAATCATGTAGTATTTTTTTCTCCTCAGCATTTCCTGTCAAGGTCCTGAGGTCTCTCATCACACACGGGATAGCTGATGGCTTCAGAAATTACTCTATGTGGCTGGATGGTGCCAGGTCTCCTGACCCATCCCTGGAGGTGTTCAAGGCCAGGTTGGGTGGGGCCCTGGACAACCTAGTGCAGATCCCAGCCTGGAGATTGGTGGCCCTGCCTGTGGCAGGGGGTTGAAGCTCTGTGATCCTTGGGGTCCCTTCCAACCCAGAGCAGTCTATGGTTCTATAATTATATGATTTTATGTTTCTATGATTCTATGATTCTATGATTTTGGGGGAGCAACTAGGTGACCATCCTTCTTGGGGGTGTGTGGCACCAAAATGGCAATACAGATTGCTGGCAATTTGGCAATTTGTTTTCTCCTGCCAGAGCTGGTGTCCATTGATAGAAAAATAACATCTTGATTACTGGGAATAACCTGCAGTTGGAAAGATCTTGATCTAAACCCTACCGCCTACTCCTTTAAACGATGTTCCAAAATAGCTGGTCTCCGCTGAGGATTTTACAAAGTACAGAATGTGTGTCCATTTAACCTAATAAAATATTAAATATCATTAAAGCTATGATATTTAGTTCTCCTTTTTCCTGCAACTTACATAACCTTATACACTCGGGCAGAGTGGGCAGAGGACCTTGCCTGCCTGGTGTAGCAATGCTTTGCGCTTAGCTCTGTGCACAAGCATAGATACGCTCCACCAGCATGAAATCAGCTTGCACTTCCACAGCCTGATGCTTACGGTCAGTGATGGGATCTTCTCCGGGGCCAAATCTCTGCCTGCCCCAGTCCTACATGGCTGCATGAGGCTCTTGCAAGCCTCTGACCTGCTGAACATCCATGGGGCTGGATAGGACCTCCTGGAGGTACCAAAAAAAAAAAAGGTTGAAATTATATCATGATTGTCAGTCTTCTTCTGAGGCTTTAATTCTCATTGGTTAGATTTTACTGCCTATTTTACCTTTATTTTAGAGGCTTGAGCTCCTTAGCTGAGTGTAGTAAACCATTAAGGTCAGCACTGTGGTATTTTAACGTTGCTATTTAACAGGAGCAAGACTTTTATGCCAGTGGAAACTGCTGCAGGAAAAGAAAATTTTATACAGACACCTAGCAGATAATTGCAAGTAAAAATTTAAAAAAAACCCTCTAACTTTGGGTAAGACAAATATCTTTACGCAATTAATGTGTTGGCTCATACTCGCAGACTGATTGAAATAAATCACCCTTTTTCTTTCAGGACAGAGGATTTCCAGGGAAGGACAATACAAAGGTCCTTTCTGCAGCTGAAAGAGACAGTATTCTCTTACTTTTTTTTTTTTTTTTCCTCCCCATACGTGCATGCAGCTGATGCACAAAAAGTGTAATTACAATCTGACATGGAAGTGATTGTCTGAGCCTGAAAATCAGTAATGTTAACTCTTCTCAAAATAAATTTCAATTTGATGTTGTGAATTTTACATTGAAATGAGTTTTTTCTTTAAAACCCTGGAGAAAACAGCCCTGTATGTGCGCATTAACAAATAGCTTTGCAAATCTAGGCTAAAGTGAATATTCAATTTCAGGAGGTCAAATTGAGATTCACTCTCAACAACAAAACAACTAAGCCACATGAGCCAAAGTTAACTCTCTTGTAGACATGACGGAGATTTTACCTGCTGTGAAGGTGGTCATTTGCCCCTGAGCCTCTCCTTTGTGGTCTCAGTGACACTGATAGCCAAAGCCATTTGGATATCCTTTTGCAGTTGGTTAAATGCTTAAACATTTCTACAATTAATATCCTTGATAAGGTGGGTTTGCATTTTTCATTCCAGACTAGGGGACACACTTCATGTGGTTTCAGGATAATAACAAGCAGATCTAAGCTGTCTCTTGCTTTCCTACTGTCTTGTCCATCCATGTAATTTAAAGCCCTGGCGCTGATGGAGGATTTCTAGGAGATACCCACTGGGTAGCAGAAGTATCAGTCTTACTCCACAGGCCTTAAAAAAACCCCAAATCTCAACCCTTTCAACCCCATATGGTCCACATCAAGTCCCTGATGGGACTTTACTCTAACAGTCTGCTGGGGACCTGGGGTCCATCAACTCATCTTCACACTGGTTTTGGTGGTCTTCTGTGCACTGTACCTGCTGGGGAAGCAGTCCCTGGCTAGTGAGAGATTGTCTACTTTCTGTGACCTCTGCTGCAATCAAGCAATGTAGACAAACTGAAGCCAGTGCCAGAGTCCTGTTTTCTTTATCAATGTAGATGTAACCTGAGAACTGATAATACCTAAGGGCTGTTCCCTCCTTAGACAGTAAAGTGTGTGCATGAGCCAAAATCCAACCCCTCACGTTTTTTTAATCTTTGAGTCCCATTCTGGCACCAATGATCACACGTTCGGGGGTTTCTTGCAAAGTTGCTCAGCATTTGAAAATCTTCATGGAATGTGCAGCTGGGGACACTGGTATTTTTTCTCCCTTCTTCTGGGGAGAATGCAAGTTCTTAAGCATCTTGCCAGCAGGTCCAATGGAAAAACTTCAATAAAACCTTTCTGTTCTTATACAACAACAACAACAACAACAACAACAACAACAACAACAACAACAACAACAACAACAACAACAACAATAAAAGGACAAATTTTTCACTTCTTTCTTACTTTCCCAGGTCACAGAGGACAAATCCCCATTCTGCCACGGGGTCATTAGCTGTATAATGATGGGTCATAGACCAGTACTACATTAATACCCCGGCTATGAGTGCACCTGGTACCAAACCACAATAACCACATGCTGATGCCAGTACCCACACAGTGGCTTTGAGCTTTGACTTGCGCTGACTGGCTCTGGGAATTGGTAGGGACATGAGCAGGGTCACCTTGAGGGTTTCAGTAAAATGACACCCAAGAGCTGGCCACAAAAGCCAGAACGTCTATGCTGTCACGGATGGTGAAGGACCTGTGGTATAACCTGTGGTATAATGATGCTCTTTGTAGTGTTCAAATACTGTACATGCTAATACTGGCCCTTCTCTCCTTGTGGCAGCTGACAGGTACATTCAAAGAGCAGGGAAATTTGCTCTTCCATTTCAACCTAGCAACTCATAACTTCTTTTTTCATGTATAGCAGACCAAAACTGGAACTTGAAACTTTGGCATATTTAATGAACTCGCAGAATAATCTCTTCTACCAGTGTTGTGAAAAACAGAAGTAAGGGCTAGTAGTTCCCTGTGGACACGCACCTCTGATGGGATACTGGAGAAGACCTGCTCTTCCAGAACAGTGTTGAAGCCACAAATCTGTGTGCAAAATGTATGTCGCCTAATAAACAATATGACTTGTGCACTAGAGGGAGCACTGAAGGAGGATGGAATTTTCACTTGAAGGGAAACCAGTTATTTCTGGTTTAGGTGGATTTCTAGACTCCTTATTTTATATATTGATAAATGAAAATGTTTATTTAAGTGGTGGTGTGGATGTTACATAACTTTGTTTTCTCCTTAAATTGTTGATAACAAAATTACATATTGCAAATGATTTCCCATGTTAACTCAGACCATAGTCATTTAGTAACCTTTCACATACACTGTTCTTGCAGGGCAACAGAAACTCAAGTCCACAATTCTGGCCCTATACAACCGTAGCCCATCAATGGCTTTGCTTTAGAAGACATGAAATGCAGAGAACCTGAACATGTTGGAGGGTTGATGGGGCCTGATGTCTACTCATATATGTCTCTACCCCAGAAGACAAAGGCATAATTGAGGGGTGATGGTAGAAAACCCCCAGTGGCTCAGGCTGAAGTCTGGAGCTCCTCTTGGATTTAACTTCCAGTGTGGTCACCATCCAACTCCTTCCGAGGCGTATGAAGTACAGGACATGAGCCAGTGTTGGCCTTTGGGTGTGGAGAGGAGCAAAGTGAGGTCAGCAGGAGCACAACTGCATCTAACTGCCTCGCTGCATTGCCAGCAGCCATCTGTGCAAGGGAGGATGCAGCACGGTGTGCTCACCACCGTGACACCCAAGTGAAAGCTGGAGCTGCCGCTCGTAACACTCAATGGGCCATAATTCAAAGTGCTTTACATGCAATAACAACCAAAGTTCCCATGAGTGGGCCATGCTGCAGTCCAGGAAACCAGACTAGAAGATAAGTTTTCAATCTGGCCTTAAATGAATTTGCCAAATTGGCACCTCTGACGTCAGGTTGGAAGTGAATTCTGCAAATCTCAATCTATTTTATAGGGAAGAACTATTGATTTTTTTTATCGTCTTCCTTTGTTTTTTCCAGCTCTCCCCTCCCAGCTCCCACCTTCAGCGGGATTGAATGCTTTGATTTAAGAGAGGCTGTTGAGTGCAAGAGACCCTCTTGGTGGCGAATTAGAGGATGGCGTGCCCCGTGCATCCTAGCAGTCAGACCTCAGAGAGGTGCTTATCCATCACCCACACGCATGGCGTTTACAATACAATTATAACCTTCAAGCTGGTAGCTGGGGCTGCTGACAGCCTCCAGTGCCACCCCCATGCCAGTTAATACGTGGATCTGCCCCTTAAGAAGCCGAATCCATCAGTGCCACCATGTGTGCAGCATGCCACTGAGACAGCAGCTTGAACCGTGCGTTAGCTCTACTGCATTTGGGAGTGCTGCTACTGGGTGAAATCACTGGGGTTTGAAGGGCAATGGCTAACTCTGCACTTGCTCACAATCCGTTTTTCTTTTTGGCTGTGAGAGAGAACAGGGCTTTTCGTGAAGAAATAATGTCCCATTTCTCTTAAAGCCTCCTCTAGCTACAGGAAAGTCACTTCTGTCTGGGAAGTAGCATCTGCTACTCTGATGTCTTTCCTGTCCTACAGAGGAAGGCAATGACTTTTCTGCAGAGACTTAAAGTTATCCTTGGTACTTCTCACTCCAACAATCTAGGATGGGTTTTGGAGGCTCGCAGCATCATCTTTTATCTTCTCCACGTCTCTCTCCAGGACAACTCCAGACTCTGATGGAGTAACCAGCTACCTGCAGGTGGTCATGCGTGCATTACCTCTGCCTGGCAAAATCCTTCTCCCCCAGGAAATCACTTCTGGCATCTGTCGCTCTGGGGGAAGAGCCCTTTGCTTCTGTGGCCTCAGGTAACAGTGCTGATAATGCCACTGTGCTCAGGCTCTGCACGCTTGGCATTTGACTAAAAGCAGCTTTGAGTTTCCAGGGGTGAATGTGTAACTGAGCAGTAGAAGCCAACCAAGGTCTGCAGCTGTGGTAGCTGAAGATGCCAAGGACAGAGGACTTAGAACAAACGTGTATCATTAAGAATTGCAGATCTGTTTCCTAAAAGAGACATAGTCTATTCACCTCCAAGACACACCTTCGAGTTCCAATAATAATAAGTAAGTAAGAAAAAAAAAATTAAGTAATTCCCACTTTTATCACTCCTGGAAACCGCCTTTTTAAAGCCTTCCTCTTTCTGAGGCTGCCAGAGAAATGAAGTTTCATCTTCTGGGACTGAAAAAAATGAACCTTAACTGCTTGGAAGTAAGTCAAATCTATAGCTGGGATAGATGTGTTTGACAAAAAATAACTTCACTGAAGGGACCAAAATTATTCATGTAAGTTAGTAAAAACTGCACCACATGTATAGACAAAGAAAAAAAAAACTATTTCATATTAAAACAACATTTCCACCTCTTTCTTAACAAAACCCTAAAGATTTCGTAAAGATTAAATAACTTCTGAAATAAACATCTCATTTTCTATTGACCAAAATCTTCAGTCTAGTCTTGATCTATAACATTTCTTTTCTTTCATTTAATCAAAATAACAGAAAGAATTTCCTTGGATTTGTCCTGAACAGAAGTTTCTCTGATATTTGTCCTGGCCAACAACCCTAATCTGATTATTTGTTCACATTTTTTTTAGCCAGCCAGGGAAGATACTTGTACGCTGTGAGTTACAGTCTCTACTTAGCCATAAGAAGTTGAAGCCTGGGGCTGAAATCCTTCCTCCTGGGAAGCTCATGGAAAATTTGCCACTAACATCGGAGGAGCCTGAACATCACCCCAGCCTTTAATCTTCCTGTTTGATGTACAAAAAGCTTTTCATATCTTTCAAAGCAGTTAGTTTTCCCAACAGGCTCTGCAACGAGATGAGGCCTCTCTGTTGAGTTGGGGGAGACCCTTAGCATCTCCTGTCCACCTTTTTAGTCTGTGTGGCCTAGTGAGGGCTCACCTCTGGAGGCCTGTGTTCAAACCAGACTTTAAGTCAAAGCTAATGAAACATTTAGATGTTTCATTGAAGTCAGCTGTCTGGAAAGCAACACTGGTATTATCCCACACACAGCCCTAGTTCTAGCATTGATTTTAGCAGAGAGTTTTTAGCTTTGGATATTAATCAGTTTAATCCTAAATATAATATCTTTCAGTGCCTTTGGTCTTCATATCTTCTGTATCCTTAAATATTTTAGATATTGCTTTGCGCAACATTTGTAAACAGACCTCTGGAAGCCTTGAGGCAGCCCCAACCCAAATTATTTCCAATAGAAAAGTGACTCTGGAAAAATAAAAGAAAGCCAAAAGAATAAAATGCCTGTAGCTTTCTATGGCAGCGATCAGACTTCTGTTGAAATTAATGTTTAGTAGACCAACATGGACACAGAAAGCCAGCGTTCTCCAGGCTAACCAGACTCTGGGGTGCTCCTTTCATCACCAGAGCCTTGTGTTACTGTCAGCTTACGTCATGGACGCAGCCCAGACCCATTGGCTTTCCTATCTAGTCCCTGTTAGGGCTTCTCTGAGGACTGCTGTTGCTGTCTTTGCTGCTGCACTCTGCCTTTGCTTTTTGCTTTCTAGTACACTGCTGCCCACCTTTAGAAATGTGTTTTACACACCAGTGTATGTGAACTGTTTGTGTTTGTTCTTCTTGAACCAGGGTTACCAAAGGCACCATCTAACCCTAATTTCATTCAGTCCAAAATGGAATGTTGTCCTTGGGAAAATGATTGGCATGATTAATTTCTCTAACACCACCAACAGTGACCACTCAGGTTCCCTTCCCTGATCACCTCATGGGATGTGCTGAAGGTGGGGTGCAGCCTGCACACCCAGCTTATCTAACACTTTGATTCCAAGCACACTGAGGAGCAGCATAGGTCTTGCTTTCCTCGCTGTACCATGGAGGTAGGAGAGTATGAAGATCTCTAGAGGAAAAAACTGTTTGTAACTCTGTCAAAACCTCCATGTCTGGATCTCAGGGCCTCAGGTATGTCCACCTGGCAGCCTGTAGGGATTTTCAGAGACACACAAGCTTATGTGAGGAAAAGTTTGCTAAGATATCAAAGGTGGTGCAGCTCTGGCAGCAGTAGGCGTTATTTGGGCCAGCCTAGGTCACCCAAGGTGCTCACATACCAAGACTGGCTGCTGCAGACTGCTTATAAATACTCTAAGGTGAGGATGCTGACAGTTGTTCCCATTTTCCACCATCACCCTTGCTCTCCAGATATCCCTTTTTGAGCCCTGGAACTGGCTGTATCTCTGGAGTGTTGTGATAAAACCACAATGATTTCCTTAAATTAACTGTAAAACGATGAGGAAGAACAGAAGATTTCAACCCAAAAGCTAATAGCCTTCATGGAACCACCCTTCTTGAGAACTGCCTCGATGAGGGACTTGGCCACCAGCAAACTCTTACGCAGTTTCAGGCAAAGCTGAGTACCAGGGATTGGCTGGATGGGGCTGAGACCAAGCTGTGAGTTTCTCACATCAGCCCTTCTTCTCTAACTCTTCCCTGTTGTAGCTAATACAAGTTTTGCCAGTTATCTCACCAGGGAAAAACATAGCTCTTTTTGTTGGCTGACATTTCTGGCAGTAGTTACAAATTGTCTTCTGAAATAGCTGGAGAGGTGTAAGGTCTCCAACGTCAGGGGTTTGATGATATTTCTTCTACTGAGACCCAGGACCTGCCCTTGGGAGTTCTCCCAGCCCCCTCCGGCACCGCAGGAAGTAGGCTTGCTCCAGCTCCTTCCTCAAGTGTCAGCTTTCCTCCCTCTAAAAATCAGAGTTTCAGACTCTTCGCTACCTCCCAGAGATCAGGCAGTGTGTAGTAATTAATATCCCAAATACTTCCAAATCATTTGGCCACGTGATTGCCAGCACGAAATCAAAGCGTTCCGGCCCCTGCCGCTGCCCGGATTCGGAAGGACCCGCCTGGTGCTGATTTCCCAGAGCAGAGCAGACTTGATAGGGGGTCTTTGTACGAACAAGTCTGCCTGGAGTAAAGCTCAAAGTAAAGCTCAAAACTCGTTATTTACTTTGTACGATGTTGACATCACAACAGAGACCTGAACACTCGGAATCTCCTGATGAAGAGCAGGAGAACAGCCTGCTTTGCGTGATGGAGAAAACCCTCCGTAGCCATCCGCGGTTCTCTGCGTCTGGGAGGACGTTGCTCTTCAGTGACAATCACACTAACCCTGTAATAGTGTGCGGGTGGCTCTGAATTTATTTCTTTTTAATTTGTACTAAGGAAATAAATGCTGTCCCCTCAATTTGTCTCCCTCTCCACCCTGTGAGATAAAGTTATCAGGAATAATCAGATCATAGAGTGGGGGCTGGATAGGAAATTGTACATTAATACTAATGCATCTGGCGTTGCAGGAGACACGGAGCCTGCTGTTCCCTCATTGGCCTGGGAATGTTTAACAAGCTCACTACATACCTTTGCTTTGCTTTGCAAAAGAAGAAAACCCTGCACAGCTCCCCAAGCATCTGACAAGAATGCACAGACATAATAATTTCTTTGACCTCAGCCACATGAGTTTCTGAAAAGAACAAAACAGCATCATTTCATGGCATTTACAGTTTAAACCTTTCCTATTCAAGTTTCTAACAAAAAAAGCCAACAGCCCATTCTGGTCATGATTAAAATTCATAGGCTTGCTGCAGAGAACAGATGCAGAAGCAATTTTAGGCCAGTCATATCCCAGCTCTGCAAAATTAATTTGACAGGTTTGCATTAAAGCACTGATCAATATCCACTTTAGAGCAGCAGAGGCTAACTGAGAAAAAATAAGTGACCGGAGTGCTACCAGACGAGAAAAAATGAATCTTTGAGACTTTTTTCCCTCTAAGCTTGCACCTACATCAGAAGTCCTGACCTCAATCCATTGATCGGTTGCAGTTAACATGACAAAAGGCCTGGCGGATATACCAGAGCTATACCTACCAGGGAACAATCAACCCTGATACACTAAATGTTTGACAGAGTGACTAGACTGCTGAATTAGTATTTGCTTTCTGAGGTCTGGCAGGCAACCTTTCCGTCCTGCAGTTTCCTAGATGCTTACAAAAGGGATTATATATAGACATGGTTTATAGAACTTCTCTTAAACTTTCTTAAAGAAGCGCCTCTTGGTATTTTAAGTTGAGACCAAGATAATAAAACTCCGCAGCCTTGTGCCGCTCCAGTCATGCCTCCAACGGGGGGGAAAGGTGTATTTCCATTTTCAACTTAATGAGGACAAACAGTTTCATTAAAGGGCTCCAGTGTTTCTTCCTCTGCGGGAGAGCGAGGAAATAACACCAGGTGCCAAGCCTACCCCACACCTTGCTTGGGAGCGGGAATGACACAATTCATATCGGGGCTTGATTGCGGGAGAAATGGCTGCAAATCTCTGCTGCCCTGGGGTATGCAGGCTGAGCCCAGGAAAAGGAGAGCATTTACATAGTCCCATGCACACCCAGGGTATATCCACACCTCACTGCAATACTCCTAACATCGTCCCGAGGAAGGAAGGAAGGAAGGAAGGAAGGAAGGAAGGAAGGAAGGAAGGAAGGAAGGAAGGAAGGAAGGAAGGAAGGAAGGAAGGAAGGAAGGAAGGAAGGAAGGAAGGAAGGAAGGAAGGAAGGAAGGAAGGAAGGAAGGAAGGAAGGAAGGAAGGAAGGAAGGAAGGAAGGAAGGAAGGAAGGAAGGAAGGAAGGAAGGAAGGAAGGAAGGAAGGAGGGAAGGAGGGAAGGAGGGAAGGAGGGAAGGAGGGAAGGAGGGAAGGAGGGAAGGAGGGAAGGAGGGAAGGAGGGAAGGAGGGAAGGAGGGAAGGAGGGAAGGAGGGAAGGAGGGAAGGAGGGAAGGAGGGAAGGAGGGAAGGAGGGAAGGAGGGAAGGAGGGAAGGAGGGAAGGAGGGAAGGAGGGAAGGAGGGAAGGAAGGAAGGAGGGAAGGAAGGAAGGAAGGAAGGAGGGAAGGAAGGAAGGAAGGAAGGAAGGAAGGAAGGAAGGAAGGAAGGAAGGAAGGAAGGAAGGAAGGAAGGAAGGAAGGAAGGAAGGAAGGAAGGAAGGAAGGAAGGAAGGAAGGAAGGAAGGAAGGAAGGAAGGAAGGAAGGAAGGAAGGAAGGAAGGAAGGAAGGAAGGAAGGAAGGAAGGAAGGAAGGAAGGAAGGAAGGAAGGAAGGAAGGAAGGAAGGAAGGAAGGAAGGAAGGAAGGAAGGAAGGAAGGAAGGAAGGAAGGAAGGAAGGAAGGAAGGAAGGAAGGAAGGAAGGAAGGAAGGAAGGAAGGAAGGAAGGAAGGAAGGAAGGAAGGAAGGAAGGAAGGAAGGAAGGAAGGAAGGAAGGAAGGAAGGAAGGAAGGAAGGAAGGAAGGAAGGAAGGAAGGAAGGAAGGAAGGAAGGAAGGAAGGAAGGAAGGAAGGAAGGAAGGAAGGAAGGAAGGAAGGAAGGAAGGAAGGAAGGAAGGAAGGAAGGAAGGTGTGTCACTAAAGGCACATCCAAGCCTTTTGTAAGATGGGCTCTTACCTCATAAGTGATCCAGCGGCCGTGAGGAGTGGTAATAACTCACTAGGCATGGATCTATCTAACTGCAAATCTCTTTTACTCCTGCGGGACGCCGGCTGTCCCTGGATGACATGGAGTCTTGATTGCACCTACCGTACCGCCCGCCAAGCAGATTGCGCTGCGTTGCCCGAAGAAGGGGAGGAGGTGGTTTGGAGGGTTGGCAGAGAAAAGCTGGCGTGATTTCCAGCCCGCTGCTCCTGCGCTGGATTTGTGCAGCACCGCTGGGTGTTGCAGGCAAAGAGGAGGTGGGTGAGAGGCTGACATAGGGTGAGGTGTCTCCAGAGCTATCTTCTTCAGCTACAGCTGCTGCACCCAACACCTCCAACACCTGTGATACAGATAAGTCACTGCTGGCTACCAACCTTAAGTCTGATGGCAAACCCTTCAGATCAGGTCCCTAAATGAAACCCTCTGCATGGATTTGTTCCTCCCTGTCCCTTTTGCCAGAATTTGTTGATTCCTATGATGTATTATCCCAACCCACAAGTCCCTCTTTTCTTCTCTGAAAGAAGACACGTGGCACTCACTTGTAAGGATATTTCACGTAGTACAGTGGCAAGAAGACACATCATCTGTTTTTATTTCTAATTACAGAATCACAGAATCATAGGGGTTGGAAGGGACCTCAAAAGATCATCGTGTCCAAGCCCGCTGCCAAAACAAGATCCTTGGGGCAGATAGCACAGGTAGGCATCCAGGAATCATTTTAGGATTCCTGTCTAGGGCTTTTAACATAGGCATCACAATTTTCTGTTATAAACCTAACTATAGTTCCACATTAATTATCTTTGTCACATACTAATTACGTGGCATTGCTCCACATCAAATTGTGAGGCTTATGACCAACATTTTTGGCAGGAAAAAGGTAAGGTAAAGAGTAATTATTGACCAGCTGTTAAAGTTGTTGCCAGGCACAGGAGCAGGATAGCTGCTCAATTCTCTTGAGGGTTAACATTCTCCAGTCTCAAAAGGTGGCTAAAGTATCCTTATAAATCTTATAAAAATCTGTGTTTTACCCCTACACTGCATGGTGAAGGAACAGGACAGCCTGTCCCATGTTTGAGCACCTGCTTTGGCTGTCAGAAATACAAGATCAGTTCCCTGCATTAATCCAGACCTCACTCAAGCCACCAAGGACCAGATTTCTTAAATCTGAGGTGCCTAATTACCTCTGAGTTCAATGGAAAACTAAGCAGGTCTCTTAAATACCATTTAAAAATCTGTCCTCAAGCTACTTGGTTGCTTCTCCGTCAGACGACAGTCATCACTTTCCCTAAATTCCCAAGGAGTAACATGAATAAATGTATCAGCGCCCCACTCCAGTGATGGAGGGCATAAAGAGCCCACAGAGGGACAGCTAAACCCCACACTGCATTTAAAAAGTGATGAAAATCTTTAATTATCATTTTTCCGTGTCTGTACTAAATATTTGCATGCACAAACAGATCTGCCTGGCACGTAGGCACCAGGTGATATGTCAAGTTGGCTTGGCCTGTTAGAAGGGCAACGAAGCTGGTGAAGGGTTTGGAGCACAAGTCCTGTGATGACCTGCAGAGGGAACCAGGAAAGGAGGCTGAGGTGAGACCTTATCACTCTCTGCAACTACCTGCAAGGAGGGTGTAAAGAGGTGGGGGTCTCTCTCTTCTCTCAGGCAACAAACAATAGGATGAGAGGAAATGGTTTCAAATTGCACCAAGGGAGATTTAATCATAGAATCACAGACTGGTCTGGGTTGGAAAGCACCCCAAGGATCACAGAGCTCCAACCCCCCTGCCACAGGCAGGGACACCAACCTCCAGGCCTGGAGCTACACAAGGTTGCCCAGGGCCCCATCCAACCTGGCCTTGAACACCCCCAGGGATGGGGCACCCACCCCCTCTCTGGGCAGCCTGTTTCAGCACCTTACCAGTCTTAGATATCAGGAAGAATTTCTTTACTGAAAGGGTTCTCAGCCATTGGAACAGGCTGCCCAGGGTGTCCCTGGAAGTATTTGAAAGGCGTGTAGATGTTGTGCTTGGGGACATGGTCTAGAGGTGGGCTAGGCAGGTATAGGCTGTGGTTGGACTCAGTGAGGTTAAAGGTCTCTTCCAACCTAAGTTATTCTATGATTCAGACAATTCTAGTGGCTTTGCAAAGTACCACAGTCAACGGATCCTGAATTAACAGGCACAAACATCAATCTACTTTTCTGAGCATCAGCCCTTTGTCCCTGGTACCTGCTTTCAACTTAGGAAAAGCTCACATAGCAATGTGAAACAAAAGTACCTACCGTCAGATGTGCTGATTTACCTGGTTAGGATGGTGCAAGCCAAACCATCACACAGCCAGTGCCAAAGCAGGACACCTTGTTAGCCACCAAGCCAGATTTCTGCTGGTTTATCATCCATCCCAGGCTCTGAATTAGAGCCACAAACAACACGTGGCACCCACAATCCAAAATGTGTGCCCCATTCAGGGGGGACGCTTAGATGGGCATACCAGATTGCCCATCACCTCCCCAAAGGAGGAGCTGAGCACCTCGGCACTGTCTTTACTAAGCAAAAAGGTTTTCAGATATAACCAATATTTTACAAGTTGTAAAACACAGATCTGTATTGCAGCATGTACCCCTAAATATATGTTGTAGGGCATCAATAAAGTGGGCCAAAATTCCACCTCGCTTGGAGCTGTGTCTTCTCTTCATCTCACTGCAATAAGTTAACCTCTTAAATATTACAACACACTGCTCCTTATGTCTCTTAAATATTAAACAAGGGCTGCACAAAATAGATTCAAGAACACGCAGTAATCAATAGCAGTGATCACGAGGGCAGGAAAATGGAACCGTTTAAGGTTTTGTAATCTAGTGAATAAGCCTGGTGCTTTCATTCAGAGGAAGCAATTCAGAGAAAATCTGGCTGAATCACACACTCTCTCACAGCACAGATTTCTCTCCTTTCTCCTGCTTGGCACAGCTCCCTTTAAAGAAGCAGAGAGAAGTCGCCCAGGAAAAAAACACCCACCAAAAATATCCACAGCCACAGAATATATTTCGTGTACTCGATAGGCAAGTCTGTGGTTCAGGAGCAGGCTGAGGGGTGTCTTTCAGAAGCCCCTGACAGATCTGCATCTCCCAAATCAGGGGAGGGCTTCATTTCTTCACAGCCCACTCATACTGACAATTGTACTTCTCGTGTAACAACTGAGATGCATTAAAGTAGCTTTAATGTATATACAAGAAGGAGATCTTTATGGTCTCAGCTGGTTCTTACACACACAAGCAAAGAGTATATGTAGATATACAGGGTGTTTATAGACTTGCAGAGTACATCTAGACGTATCTGTAATGTTTGTGACTTACAGGGAAAGAAAAAGACATTCTGACTCAGTTCAGATTGCAAACGCGTCTGTGAGAGAACAACATAAGTCATGTGTGCATCTATTAATAATAGAGGGTCCATGACATCATTTTACTAATTACCTGGTTTTAGTGCACTGCATGCAATGATATTTGTTTTACTTTTCTAAATGTAGTCACTCTTCTCTGAACAGTTCTTCTGGGTTTTACTCTCGTGGTGGTTAAGGAGAAGTGAAATGAAAGTGTGTCAATAAAGAGGTCATTACATTAATGCATGCATCTATTAACCTCCCATCTAGGGAAGAAAACAGATGAGTGGCACTGGAGGAGCCTGGGATCCATCATGTATCTAAAAAAAAAAATAATTTAAAATTAATTTTGAAATATTTTTTGTGAATACAGCTTCATGTTACTCAATCGTGTCACACATCTACCTCTTCTTGTGTTGCTGGGGTAGCTGCTCACCTTCCTTTGGCCGAGCACACACGGAGAAATCCTTGTCTGGACCCAGTGGGGAGCAGACCAGAAGATCACAGGATTGGGGTAAGCTTTTCATTCTGCATTTGTACTGCCCACAGGTTCCCATGAACCCTTGAAAAGACCCAAAATCCCTTCCAGAAATGCCCATTTCCACCAAATCACAGACTACAAGACTAATCCAAACAACAATCTGCCATTTATTTTTTTTTTTGCTGTGACTTACCAAAATGGTTTGCATGGTGGTAATCAATTTTACTGTGATAACTATTATTTCTTCACTCATTTTTGTAATTGTGAGCGTGCTGATAAATGGATGGGACAGTTTCTCAATTTCATGCAGGGGCCCATAAATATCCCTCACTGGAGTGTGAGTTGGCAGCTTTGGCAGCAACATTCAGTCACTGTCAACAGGTACCTCAAGCCCCTGGTCCATGTGTCAGAAAACCCTGGCTCTGCTGGGTGCTCGCAGCCAAGAAAGACCAAATGGGTAACTTGACCAAGGTCTTTTAACTCCAGAGACCACTATCCCCATGGAAAATCCAGGCATATCTCCACAGGCTCCTTGCTGGAGCCTCCAAAGAGGATTATCCCAAAGGGGATTTGCCTTAGCAAGGGAGAAGATTCACCTGCACAGGGTTGGCTAGCAGCCTTGTTCAGCTGTCCTCTGGTGAAGAGGTTCTCTATAGTCATGCTGTAACTTCAAGAGCACGAGACACCTGAGCAATTACTATAAATTACCTTTAGTCATGGGAAGGACAGGCACTTTACAGCTGCGATTCACTCCCTGAAGATGTCCAAGACAGGTCAGAGTCATGCCCTAAGGGTCTCTTTCTAGTGACTGAAAGGTCACCTAAGGCAGCCAGCCTGGGCTAATGAAATTTAGGTGAGGTGAGTCCCAGAAACAAGCCCTTTGAACACTGTGATTAATGTTGGCAGCTCCAGCCCATTTCTCATTTTGAGATCGGTCCCTTCCCACACCAGCTGCCCGGGGCTGGGGACACAGTGTAAACCAGACCTCAACCTTGACTCACGCCCTGCAGTGCTTCATCCTGAAGCTACGTGGCTGAAGGTCTCTGTCCTCACTGCATGTTCATTGAAGATCTTCAGCTCTTGGAGGGCACAGGTGCAGACTCAGCATGATGGGAAAGGGCAGCATTAAAGAGGATGAGGACCCACCTCCAGCTGAGTACACACCCCCAGCAGGTCTTGACAAGCCACCACCAATGCTTGTTCATCTGCACGTGGAGGATGAACACACTTTGGGGCTTGGGAAGACCATGCTGTTGCCTGCTCTAGCTTCTTGCCTAATAAAAAACCTATTTTGGTGTATGCAATCCCTTGGTGACTCTGCTCCTGGCGTAACTTATTGATTTAGGTCCAGCACACATGTATAATTTTCCTGTTTCTAGCAGTTCAGGGTAGCTGCTATCACCTTTGATAACTGACAGTGGATGCAGGAAAGTGGAGTTTATATGCTTGTTTTTTGACAACTATAAGCTTGTCCTTTTTTACTGCTTCTTTTGGGTATTTTTTTTTCCCCTGAAAACTAAACAAATTAAATAACTCATCCTCTTTGGTTTGTGTCTACTCCTCTGCTTTCACCTCGGATGGCAGGTTTGATATTCCATGGTGCAACAAGTACCAAAAATTAATGAAATACCAGTCTGGGTTTTTTTATTTTTTCTTTCTTTTCTTTTACTGTGACTCTTATTAAGGTGAAAAAAGAAGAGTCAGAGTTTCTATTCTTCTTGCTGAAATAAGGAAATACTCATTCCATTGCCAGAGGTGCCTTGTAATGTCTTTTTAGGTATCTTCAGTAAAAGTCTCCTTGGCTCCTGTAAGTTAAAGAAAATGTACAAGCTGCCACTTTTATGCTTTCTGAGGGAGAGGGAAGGGAATATTGATAGAGAGCTTGCTATTAAATTTTGTCTGTCGCTGCCTTATGGGAACTTGAAGCATTTCCACTGTAAAATGTGGGTTACTTCGGTACACTACTCCCACTGAAGCTGCCGTTCCCTCCCTCCTGTAAATAAAAATAGTAGAAAACCCAGCAACCCTGTCGTAACCTGGTGTTTAATGACGGCTCGGGCACAGTTAATTTGACTGTTGGCCAATAAATATATAAATATATCAATCCCCCCACCCTCTGAATGCAGAGGAGGCCTGTCAAACTTGGCTAAACACCTGAAGGGGAAAAATGACTGGAAAGAACTTAATTCAAAAAATCCTTTAGGCCAGACTGTTGCATCTTGCAAGTCGGTAAAGATGCAGACAGCTATGAAGAGAAAGACATCAATAAATAATCAGGGGTCTTAGACTTTTAAATGGGAATCCGAGCGCTGCAACCCAAAGGTAAATTGAATCTTTTCCCCATCTTCCTAGCAGGTGCTCATGCCTGTGTAAGCTATAAAACTTTGCTCATTGTAAATGTAGCTTGCCCTTTCAACAGACATTTTTACATGGAAATGGAAAGTCTTAGCTTGAGACCGCTCAAAGGCATCTTTGCCTGCAGCAACTTCTGTTTTATATTTTGCAAAGGCTTTTTTTCTTTTTTTTTTTTTTTCCCTCCCTTCACCTTTTCTTTTCCTCTCTCCCTTTGCCGAGGGATATCTGAATCCTACTTACACATTTTTCTGTGGTAAACAGCTTAGAAGAAGCGAGTTGTGCAACATGCAGCCAGCCAGTGGGAAGGACCCTTGCCACCACAGCATTAAAGGTGAGACTGGGGAGGGCAATCGGTGATGAAAGGGGCCTTATTTATTTTTCGTTTCCCCTCCTGACTGAACTGTGGTGCACGCTAAGCCTGTCCATAGATGCTTACCTGCAAGGTGTTGTAAGACTGTCTCATTAGCTAATCAGTGTTTATAAACCATTCAGATGCACCATCAGATAGTGCCCTGGTTAGGTAGCAGAGCTTTGGCTGTAAAACAGGGCAGACATCTGTTCTTACTTCTATTCTCTGCCTCCATGAGCTGTCAGAAGAGCAAGGCTGCTTTGCCCTTGATTTACCCATAATCTCAATATAAAATATAACACTATAATGATGCTGCTTTGGTTGCCAGTATTTGGAGGAGGTGCCTTTGTGAGCGCTGGTTGCTGTGCCTGGCTCATGATGCAGAGTTGGACCACAGTGGGCTGTAAGACCCTCCCTTATGCTAACCCATCCAGTTCTGAATGACAATCACCTGATATATGCACGGGACTGTTAAAATCCTGATGGAAGCTACAGTGTGGAACCTGCACCGCTCTTGCCCCATGTACCAGTTATGTCAACTGAGTGTTAACTCTGAAACCTAATGATACATTTCTGAGAATGAGCTCACTGTTCCGCAGCAAAACATCCTCCTGCCATATGGGTACGCACTGAGATTAAGGGTACAAAGATGTCTCACTTCAATTCCCAATTTACAAGCCAAAAACTTGACCTTTCATAGTAAAAGGCCAAATATGAACTTTAAGTAGGAGGGCTCCCTTGTGTCACAATCACAGAATCACAAGGTTGGAAAAGACTTTTAAGATCAATGAGTCCAACCGTTCCTGTCCTATGCTAAACCATATGCCTAAGTATCTCTACCTGCCTTTTAAACACACCCAGGGGTGGGGACTCAGCCCCCTCCCTGGGCAGCCTGTGCCAGGCCCTGACAGCTCTTTCAATGAAGATCTTTTCCCCCACATCTGAGCTGACCCTGCCCTGGGGCAGCTTGAGCCCATTGCCCCTTGTCCCATCTCCTGTCCCCTGGCTGAAGAAACCATCACTCACCTCTCTGCACCCTCCTGGCAGGTAATTTTACAATGGGAGTTTATAGCCTGTAATTATATGCTGCTATTCTTCCCATCTTTATTGCCAAGGAAATCTGCATTTATTCTTTGACCACAGTTGTAGGACAGCTGCTGCTGACTCTTCATCACATACTGACCCATTGAGAAAGAGGAGCACCAGTTCAGAAATACTACTGGAGGCCTGACCCCCACTTTCACCCACAGAAGGACTTTGTATGTGTGGACACAAACCTGGCTAGTAAGACCAACGAAGATGCCCTGCTCAAAGCCTTTACTACAGCTCAAACACAAATCCAAACACTGCTGAATTCAAGGGGTGGCCTGAGTTTGCTGTTTCCACTCACTTTGGACTCGATCCCACCCTGTTCAGACCAAAACCAAACCTGTACATTTCCCAAGTTCATAATGAACTGAATCCTCTTTTAACATTGGGGTTTTTTTAAATTGTTTGTGTGCTTTTTGCCTGCTGGTAGCACCTAATAAGTCTGGTACCTGGCTTCGTGTTGGTACGGTACTGGGGGAATGAAACATCCTGCTAATTGTTGGAGTAACAGTTCCCTTCATTTCAGGCAGTAATCTGCCATTGTTTTGTGTTGTTCTTGTCCCATGATATTGATAGACAAGGTACTGTTTCTCCCAGGGGAACACTTCCCCATTAAATGAAACTACATGTTTAGATTCACGTCTGTACAGGATGTCCAGTACCCTTATAAAGACCTTTTCTGGAGGAGAGGATGGGTTAAGAAGCAACCTCCTCTGCCCACCTCAGCCCTGCTCCACACAACTCCTCTGGGAAACAACTTGGTGCAGACTTGTTTCCTACAAGGCAAAAAGGTCCCGTAGGAAAACATGGGAGTAAAAATTCCCTTCGTGTGGGCTCCTGCATGAAGCTACTACTACCAGGCATCAGCTCTGATTCAGAGGGTCCTGAGCCTTGAGCTGTCCCTGCCTTGGGACGCCACAGGTGTTAAGTCTCCACGCAAGCACAAAGCACTGAAGATGAATGTTTAAGAGGCAACGATCCCATTTTCATGCAAATGTCCTCAGCTGTAACAAAGAAATGAAGAGCAATATCCAGTGCATCGGAGGCGCTGGCAGAGCTGTTTCTAAGTAGACTGTTTTTCAAAGTTTTCCATTAGGCTCCTGCTCCTTAAATACTCTCTGTGCGCAGAGCTCTTCCCCACCTGAGGAGGCAGCCTGATCCATATGCATGACGGATCTCCTGGCAAGAGATGCAATCTGCAGATCTGCATCTCATTTCTGCTCACTGTGGTCCGGGGAGTGGTGAGTGTCGGCAAGGAGGCAGCGCTGGGCGGATTGTTCATGAGCATCAAATGGAACAGAACACCTTTGGAATAAAGCAAGTTCTGACTGAAAGCTGGTGAAACAAGGGTGTGTTTGAGGCTGAATGTGGCAGTTTGTCATTTTCTCCATCAGCCCATGAACCTTTGCAGAGCTGACTGCTCAGCAAAGAGGTGTTGCTCCCTGCCATGTCCTTACTTCAAGACTGGAACAATTTTGGAAGTAGCTCCAAAAGCAGGAGCTTGCAGAAGAGGAGACTGAGGGGTGACCTTATTAATGGTTATAAATGTAAATGTAAAGGGTGAGAATTGGGAGGATAGAACCAGGCTCTTCTCAGTGATGGGCAGTGACAGGACAAGGGGCAACGGGTGCAAGCTGGAACATGGGATGTTCCATGTGAATGTAAGGAGAAACTTTTTCACTCCGAGGGTGATGGAGCCCTGGGACAGACTGTTCAAAGAGGTTGTGGAGTCTCCTTCTCTGGAGAGATCTGTGTGATCTAGTCTAGGTGATCCTACTCTGGCAGGAGGGTTGGACTAGATGACCTTTCAAGGTCCCTTCCAACTCCTAACATTCTGTGATTCTGTACAGAGGAATTAGCAGGTTTTGGGTATTTCTTCATGGAGCTGACAGTCTGGGGCCATGTATGCACAGACATGTAGGTTCCACCATTTAATTTTTCATGCAAGGGAAAAAACAGATTGTTCTTTAACCTTTCAGTTGCTTTGGTCACTTGAAGTCTCTTGGTTTCATGGACTTGAAGCACCCATCATGTCAGCTGAAACGCTGCACACAGATGCAGCCCTCAGCAGTGTCCACAGGTCATTGTGAATCACCTCTGACACTAACCAGCCTCTGAAACAGGCAGCAGGAAAGTCCTTGTGACTGGAGAAACTTGAACCATAAACCACTGCGCATTTTTTATCATAAAAAGTTCATTTAATTCTGCATTTGTGGAGTTTTGACCGGAAGGTTTGACAAAGGTTTCACTGGTGTATGGTTTGTTGCATCATTGCAACCCCCTTTTCCCCCAAGGGCAGCTGTAGTTCCCTACATTGACTTAGTTTTGAGAGAGGACATTGCTGGCCTCATACCTCTTTTATACTCCATTTTTTACCTCTAAAATATAATGTCTTGGGCATTTTGATGTCAGTGTGATTGACATGATTGAGGATATTGTCCTCATTTACACTCTTGGCACGAGAGTGTCAGAACATGGCACAGGGCAAAAAGAAGTAGAGAAAAGCATCTTCTCTAGTCGAAAGAAATTTTCTTAATTGCATCCTGAAAGCATCCCTACAAGCTCCTATTTGCATCTGCAGCAAGCAAACGTCTACCGAATGCAGCCAGCAGACCTGCACTTCTCAAAGGTGGTATCTAAGGGGAATTTAGCTGGCCCTTGGGCGCCAGCGAGTTTTGATGGCTTCAGAGAGAAAGCCTAAAGAGCTCTTCACCTTCCCTTGAAACTTCTCTGGAGACTCTTGTTTCAGAGCAGAATCAGCACTCCATCCACTCATGCAGCTTCCCTAGACTGCCTTTCGCACAGCAAGAGGCAAGGACTACTATTCCCCAGTGCTGGGTGTGAAACCCTAGGGGCTATGAGGTCATTTTCAATGTAAATGTGATCTCATCACGATTACTCACATTAAGGATCCCTGTACTTTGCAAGTCACCCTAATAAATTCACTTCTGTGCCCAGGGAGGAGAGGGTCATACAACCTGAAGAGGGGCCACAGATCTGACCTCTGATCCTTTGCCAAGTTTGGGAAAATCCTACCCATCATGTATGGTCTGGATGTTCACTGTCATGAGGTAGTTTTAGATAGCTACTGCTAGAAGTATTGAAGGAACTAAACTATGTGAACTAAGTCATGTACATTAAAGCTATGCCCAGATACAGCTAGAAACCACAATGCCAGAAAACACTTTTTGGAAGTAGCCGTTCCTTGATTTGTGGAGGACAGGGACATATCTCTTGCCAAAGGGAGTTTAGTGGTGACCTCTTTCTCACCAAGGGAAATGGGGGCTTTTGTGGGATTTCTGTCACTGCGTGAGCAGGGGACCCTTCTTCCTAGTTCAAGTTCACATCCCTGGGATCCTGCTGACCCACCGAAGGTGACTATCCGATCTTGATTTCTGGCAACTGAATAATTCAAAAGCAATTTATCTGCATTTCCAGGAGTGTTCAGGGTAGCGACTCCACAGTTATTTATAGCTCATACGCTGTAGTATTGGGGCAGACCCGCTCCCCGTTCCCCTTACTTGATTGATGAGGCTCAAAATCTCAGAAGAATCGTAAATTCCAGAGACAAATAATCATGCATTAGGGAAAAAAAATAAATAATAAAATAAAAAAAAATCAATGCAATTACTGTTTGTTATTTGCCATTCACTATTTTATGCAGTTTTACAGGCATCCAGTCAGATTCCACTTACACTACCATATTTTGGGGACCGGTCAAGTACTCTACACTCTGAACAATCCATAACTGACTGGCTGGAGGAAAATCTGTTTCCAGGCATCTACAGGTGAAAATTTATCACAGAAACAGATTCCTATGCATCAGCATTAAGAAATGAGGAGTGAAAAGGGGAAAATATATCAGACCTGCTGCGAAGGAGAAGTGATTGCCAACACCAGCATCAGCTAGGTTTTAATTACTTTTAACCAGCTTTTCAACCTGGACCTTGAAGAAAATAACTGGAGTCTTTCTTTTGATGTCTCCATCCCTGGATTGGGCTCTTTTTAACTGCAAAGTTTTCCTCTCTGGCACAACTTGGCATGCGGCGTATGTTCTCCACAAAGCGCTTAAAGGAGAAGGTAATTCAGCTGTTTTACTTTCCTGCCTAGTGGGAGCTCTGCTCAGCGCTCAGAAATGTATGCAAGTGTGTGACTAATGTACAGCAAAAAGACTCAGGATGGAGCCACTTTATTCATTGTTTGTTATTGTTCTTTGTTGCTCAGTGTTTTGTAAATCCCCCCGGTTATGGAGACGTTTTTATTAGAGAATACATTTTTGAAAATGGGGGTCCGCAAAAATGAAATTTCAGAGGTGTGTGTCTCAGCATTGATTTTTCTATTTGTAATAACACACTATAGCATTTCTTGTTTTATATCAAGAGGATAAAATGTCCCTAACACAGTGATCTCCATTCTGTGGTAATGGATAAAGCCTGTTTATGAGATGTCATTTATTCCACAATAGACAGTAAATAAAAGCCATTTCAAGCTTCGGTTAAATCAAAGCTTGTTCGGGATTTCAGCAGATTTGCAAATTACCTTTGGGACCATTTTCAGTTTCAGTTGTTTTCCCACATGCTATTGACTATCCATGTTTTACTATAAATACTACTTCTTGCTCGCTCGCTCCCTGTCTCACACCAAACCTCTGGATTGTAGAGTGATTTGTAAAGACAAGCAGATAAAGTAAATACACAGTACTGTATTAAAATTTCCTTCCTGACAATGTAACAGAAATAAGAACACAAGTTTTGATAGCAGACTGACAGCCAAAGAAGAGGACCACGGACACAGATCGCTGGAAAGTCCAGAGGTCTTAATGAGATCCTAGAAAGGCTCCAAAATTGATAGAGCAGACACAAGGTTTTGTCCAAAAAAAAAAAAATCTACCAAAAACTGCTCACACCAGACACTTTGGCTGTGGTATATGGGACATAATCATAAGAGTATGATGGGACCACACGCCCCTTTCTTGCTCTGTTTTGTAGGTGGAAGAGTTAACATCAATGTACAAAGGATGAAGAGTGCATTGCCACTAGATTCAGAGAGCACATCACAAGCCTGAAGTCACAAAATAAGAGTTTAATCAGAATATCACACTTTATAAACACCAAGATGGGGACAGCAAGTGTTTTACTATGCAGCAACACAATTTTGTTAATTTATGGGGTGTTCTGCTTTCTTAAGAAAAAATGGTTTACCAGTGAAGTAATCCAGTTTTGGGTCAAGCAAAGCTTTTCTGTAAATTCAGAGTCCATGTAGTGCTCTAGCCTACTGCCACACTGTTTGAAGAAAAAGTGCTTAATCTGCTCTCCAGTAGGTTTGCAGCGGGTGTATAAAATATGGTGGGTGAGTAGTGGGTAAATGAGCATACAGGAGGACAGATGACTTGCAGTCTGTTAGTTAGGGTATGGATATCTTGGCTTCAAATGCCACCTTCACCTCAACATTTATTTTGATTTTATTAGAAAAACTCCCAAAGAAGGGAGACATTTTGGTTGAGAGTCATTTAAGTATTCCCTTTGACCTAAAAACCTATCTTTTCCAAACCACTGAGTATTCTGAAGCATCCTGGATAGGACTTTTACTCCCCTAAATTAATTCTTTCCTTTTAATAGTTGAGTGAAAATCAGTTACTCACAAAAGTATCTCTCCGAATTATTGTTCCCTGAAGCTATTTCTTAGAAACTATGCCTGCATCTGTTTTACAGTCACCTCTTAAAAATGTGGTGTCTGTCAGTAAAGGTAAGAGTGACACTGTTTTACTCAGCAACAGTTTTCAGGAGGCAAAAGGTCTGAGCGCAAGCAGGTTGCTGGTAAGCCCAGTTGAAGACATCCACTGAATAGTGGCACCGATTTCAGCCCTGCCCACTTCCAGATGCTTAGATTTGGAGCCACAGTCTTTACTGTAAACCTTAGTGGTCTCTGAGATGGTCCTCAGAAGTGCCCATCCTGGTACAGGATTGAATTTTAATATGAACATGTACAAGTCACATACAGAGGGACAAACCTGTTTTGGTGTCTATAACCACCATAGAAACAATACTGCCACAGAAAAGTAAGCCAAGTTCCCTTCTAGCTCTTACCCTACTGAGAAAGTCACGTAAAACCATGAGGTCAAGTTACTCAACCTTGGAGAGAAAGCTCTGACCCATCATTCATGTCAATGCTGTGTTGGGGTTGAAGAAAACAAGCAGAAAGAGATCTCAGCCTCCCTGCATCGCAGGATCACCAATTAGCCACTTTTAATGCCTGTAAAAGGACCAATATTCTTAAAAGTGGCCCAACATTGCCCTAGCAGTTGTCCTCTGTGTCTTCAGTGCCTTTAATTCAGAAACTCTGAAAGGGAAGAACTGAATTGATCGCATCAAAAAGATTAACAATGTCTTTAGGCTACTGAGAACTGTATTTCACAGCATTTTCCCAGTTTCTGGGTTGAAAGAAGCCTGGTGTTCTGTTCTTTAAATGGACTTTTACTAAAATTCACAGATAACAGGCAGAAAAATTAATTTTGAAGGCCATCCTATGACAATACTCAGGAAGAGTCTTTGAAATTCTCATGATGATATATGCTCATATTAGAAAATGTGAAACAGTTATAAACTTGTAGGGAACCAGGCAGGTTTCCAATGGAAAAACCTTCTTGTGTGTCAGTGGAAGTTCACCACAGATGAACTTGTTCTCTGCTCAGAAAAAGTGGGGATTTCTTTTTTTCACTTGTTGCTGGAAAATTTCCAGACACTTTCTGGTGGGGAAGGACTTGGAGCTGAATCTTTCTGCTAGTCCCCAAATCAGAGCATTTTGAATACACCATAATCCTGATTTTCATTCCATTTCCAAACAAACCCTCTTGGAGGTGCCATAACATCCCAGGGGATGGAATGGGCAAGGCTCACACAGCTCCAACAGTGAACGTCCTTTGCAACATCTTGCTTGTGCAACCTTTAATATGCAAGTAGCTTCCTTGGGACCACTGATGTTCCCAAAATTATATCACTGAATTGTTTAGTGAGAACAGGACCCAGGCCAGGGTCTCCATGCCTCAGAGGAGTCATGAGTTTCCTGTAGACAATTATGAGATATTCATGGAAATGTTTGCAGTTTCTTCCAAGAACATTGGAGCAAATGGTTGCTATACCGAGATATTGGACCAAGAATATTCTTTTGACCATTGGTTACTCTTTTTCTAATGTTTTAAAGATGTCAGTTTTCCAGTTGGGGAGCAAATGGGACACAATGATCCAGGTAGCTGCTCACACAGAAACTGATTATTTCATACAGGATTCATTTAAAAAATAGATCATTTTATCTCTTAATATTTCTAAAAATCCCAGTTCATATTGTGGAATATAACTAGGTATAGCAGATACCTACATCCTACTTTATTCCAGGATTACACTAACTCTCAGAGTTGATACAGGGAAGCACTCTGGAGAAAGATTAAAAGAAAGCAGATCTGGCTATGACACCAGCGTACTGAATGTAGGACTTTAATTTCTTTACAGTTTTGCCTGAAAGTGCTGTTACAGTTAAAGTTGTGTCAGCACTTTCATTAGAAACCTAGTTTTGATTTATAACATCGGCTGCAAAAAATTTTGCTGCTGGCTGAAATTCAGTGTAGAGGTCTCTGGCCAGGGGAAACGTTTTAAACATTTTTTGAAAGCTTGTTTGAAACAATTGCTATTGTATAGATGTTACACAGAACCTTTTCTTAGATTTTACTGTGTGAAACTAGATTTTTTAATGTTTGTTTTTTTTTAAATGACCAGGAAAAAATGGGTTATTTTGAGGGATCACCTTACTTTTTAAGCTGTATCTTTAGATGAGTTAAAATATTCCTTAAGAAATTTGGGGTTTTTTACCAGAAAACCCAGGATTTAAGTGAAGAAGCACCACTGAAACTAACCAACACTTAAAGAACATCGACAGTGAACAGGTTTTGGTGTAAGTGTTCCCAGCCAACATGCTCTGTGAGGTCAATGTGCATTTAAAGCACTTAATGAAAACATGCTCAGCGACTTTGCTATTCCTACTTTATTTGGCAGGCATTAGCAAACCCGAGCAGTATCTGTGGCACACAGTGGTGTTTAGATTAATTCAGCACTGGTGAGTGGTGTCAGGCTGACAGCAGCGGGGATGAGGGACCATTCATCACCTGGACGGTTACGACACAGCAGCTCCCTCTTCCCACTGCTGCTGCCTGGAGGCACCACATTGAGCAACAAGAGCGTAACTCAACCCCGTGTCCATCCAGCCCCCCGGCCCTTGGGTGAGGGATACCTAGCCTAGACAGCAATCAAACTATTCCTGCTGCAGATGGCCAACAGAACCACCCCCACCCCCAAAATGACCACTGGAAAGTCCTGCAAGCTTTCTACAGAGCAGTGTCAGAGCCTGAAGTGAAAGTCACTGTAACCTACCAGATCTTCTGCTATTGATCCATGCAAGCCCTGCTGGTACTAGGAAACGTCCCATTGCCTATGGAATTCTTTTAAGTTATAGTCTGGTATCATTTTTCTAAGCAAAAGGTGTCTGTCCATTCCAGATACCTTCTGAAGCATCCTTCGTCTAAGTGACCTAATGGCATCCACGACAGAGGCTGGAGAGAACCCATGAGATTTTAGGATCAAGTCTGTTTCATCTCTCCTCATCCAGTCATTTACCCCCACACTGACCCCCCAAAGCAATGAAAGCACCATCTGGCACAAACAGAAATCCTGTGTTTAGCACACACCCATACGATTGCATTTGGAAATGCCATGATAAATGTTAAAGAGGAAGGATGTACTCAGGTGTGGGATCTTGGTCACTACGCTTCAGACCATCAGAATGGACCTTAGCCCTGTTTTGGCCAAGCAAATAGTCCTCAGCCAATTTCCAGGCATGCCTTGAGACTCAGGGTGGTCCCTCCAGGCAAGTATTTTGGGACAGGGAAGCTCATCTTTGGATGATGAGATCAAGAGTATGGATGCAGACCATACCCTGTGAGCAGGCTACAGTGCCAGCAGGAAGTCCTGGAGATGTTTTAACTTATTATATGGTCATTTTTGAAACACTGGGGACTCTGGATCTAAAAATACGAGCATGCAGCCCTGTCCACCAGATTCTGGTGCATGCTGTCATGACATACTGCACAGGATGAATCTACCCCTGGGGCAAAAAGTTTTAAGTTGCTATCCTGACAGCGCGTGCTGTATCTTGCAGGGAGTGCATACCACACCAGGCACAAAGGTGTGGTAATATCAGCTGGAGAACAGGGATGTTATAATAACATAGAAATAAATCAACAGAATTCATCAGAATTCATTAAAATATATTTTTTTTGCAAAAGCTGCAGAATAAGTATAAATCCTGTTGAACCTGTACGGGCAAATTTGCAAAGTCAAGGTGCAGTAAATGAATAAAAATTTGGAGGAGAAGAAAAAGAAGTAAATTTGAGCCCACCAGCTATGGGGCAGGGAAAGGTGCTGGGGGCCCCAGGGAGCAATCAATGCCCCAGAGGTTGTGAGCTGTGTCCCGCAGAGGCTGAGGACACCCAAGTCTGGGACGAAGGCTCAGCGTGAGTATGGCTGGAGCAGCAGCTCCATACGGTGTGGGGGAAGATGGCAACCCTCTCCTCTCCCCTGTACAAACACCCCACTGCTCATCCCCAAAGCCAGGCACAGCTGAGTAGTTTGGTGCTGCCCTGCTGTGCACGGGCAAAAAAACCCCACATCGGATTTCCTCAGCACGGCTGCACTATTTGGGCCTTTTTAATGCCACAGCTCATGTAAATAAAATCCTTTTACTGTGAATCTTAATTAAGGGAATGATTGTTTCTGGCCATCACTTGCAAGGCAAATGTTTTAATTGGTTCTGATGTCTTTTCCTGCAAAAGCTTTTTTTTCCCCCTCTCTTCCCAGAAGCCATATATCCCAGGGAGATTGCTTTCCCTTACTGCCTGTCCTGTAAGGGTCCAGCAGTGTCGGGGAGTGGAGCTGGTTTAAGGGGCTATCAAGTGAAACACACACATGAGTTAAAGAGCAGGAGCCGTTTAAGATCCCGAAGTGTCATTAGCAGTAACATGTCACATAAAATGAGGTGCAGATTTCCATTTTCATTTGAACTTCAGGTGTTTAGTAATCCAGAAGCTTTATTTAAGGACTGACCTTTAACCTGGCCTGTCATTCCAATTGCAAGGAGTTGATGGCCACTGGGAATCAATGGGCAGCATGAAGGTCACTTCCTAGAAAAACTGTGGCTATCAATGTGTCAGTTCCAATGAAGTATTATAACAAAGCAGGCAAAGAGCCTATCTGGGTCTACGAGGCACTCGTTTGCTCTCGGGCTGCCTCCCTCCCTGTCTTCAGTTATTTTATAAAGACAAATATAAATAAGCTGCTATTTAATGATAAGCGTTTCTGAAGACAGTTCTGTGGGTGGCATAAGGGCAAGTGGTTGGAAATCCAACACTCACTGAGCTGGATGCCATCAGAAGTCTGCTTATTCCCCCACACCAGGCACTGCAGCAGAGCCTGTCGTGGAGCCATCGGTCCAGTGAGACCTGGGAACCTCTTCCCACATATCCTCAGTGCCATGGTCATGCAACAGTTTCCCTCTTGTTGGCATCTGGGATTGAACTCAAATTCTCAGGTGGGATCTGGCTGTTTGCAGCATCTCCAAGGTGGACATGAAGACCATCCTTAAGTATGAGGAAAGTAAGGAGAACTGCCAGGGGAGCACACTTGTGCATGGGGACAGGGCAGGAGAAGCAGTGTGGTGGGATGGTTCTTGGATCACATTGAGCTTAGGACACTTCCCTGGGTGTGAAGAAGGAAAAACCACATTGAAGTCATGATCAGCCTGACCTGATAACACCACTGTGACTAAAATACTGAAACAAGGATTTGGTTTGGCATTTGGGGCCTGGCCAGCATTGGTGGCATGTGGGTAGTGAATCCTGTTTGTAATCATGAAAATGGAAGATCTGGATTAATGAAACCTAAGAACTTCAAGAGTTTAGGAGCAGATCTTGGAGATATATCAGACCCCAACTCCTGCTGTATGCTATAGGCAATGGATGGACACTACCTTTAGGGTCTGGTCTGGGGAAGAGTGGAAATAAAAGCTACACTTGTCTGTCCTGAAGCTCAAGTAAGGTCCCACCATGAGAGCTGGTAAACCAAATCCCATCTGAGGGACAAGAGAGCAGTCATGAGCTTGTGGGATGGGCACTGCAGATTCCTGCAGGCACATCCCTGCGCTGCGTGGAGGGGAGGTGGAGCCCCTCTCCACCTGCTGACTACTCCTGGAGGGTTTTGACTTGTAGGGTCAAGGATGAGCATCAGCGTTAGTCAAAATCACTCAGAAGTCTGCAACACCTTTGTGCTGAGTTTTCAGCTTGCAGCTCTCTTCAGCAATCTGTCTCCGGGGGTTGGGAAATTCATCTACAGAAAATTTCCTTGAAAAGTCTTTTGAAAGACTTTTGTAATCGTTAATAATTACACTAATGTATTCTCAGCCTTTTGGTACTCTTACAAAGCTTAATTTGTAATAGTTTTAAGAGATAAACCAGTTCCCTAGAAATACCACAGAACAGAATTTTAATTTGAATCTCTTTTCCAGCCATAGGAGCCAGAAAGAAAAGATCTTTATCTTGTTGAGCTTTGTGTTTGTATATTTAATACCTGTTCAGATCACTGAGCATGCAGACCCTCTGTGTGAAACGCATGTGAAGTCTGCACCCATCTACCTCGTGGCCACAGAGCCCTCCATAAAAACCCAATTTAACAGAAGTTAACACATCACAGAAAAAAATTAAAAGTTTCAATTTGGAATTAAGACCCACGACAAAAACAGTCCAAGACCAAAGCTTTGGATTTCATCTAAAAACATGTAGATAATGAATTGGAACCAGATCAGAGAAAGATTGTTGGAGCATTGCCTCCAGGACGGTGGACCCTGTGCAAAAGTGAAGGAAAATAAACACATTAACGTTGTTAAAGAGGCAGCACAGCTTCCTAAAAACGAGGTTGATATAAGGTGTTGGAGTCCAGTTTAAGCACACAGATAAAGTGAAGTTCAAATACATGTGGAGTCCAGTTGCCTGTGATTCTAGGACCAGTCCTGCACTCTTATCAGCCTGTAAGCGTTTCAGCCACTGAAAAAAAAAAGGAATAGAATTTCTTTAGACATTTAAATAGGTGAGTCAGATCATGTATGGAGATGGTCTGCCAGGATACTATTTATTATTCACAAGACTTTCTTCTAAAATCTTTTATTTCTTCTTATGTCCATACTTCGTATCCTGTTACTAAGGGGGAAGAAGTATTTGTCATGCAAAGGGGCTGTCTTACAGCTTCCTGCACATGCCTTCCACACTCTGCTAGTTATAAATGATCACGTTTAATAACACCAGATGTATTTTAAAATGTGTTTATTCCCATGCCCTGCCCCTCACTTGCAGGTTGAAAGCACAAAGGTGAACATATCCCTCGTGCAAACAAATGGAAAAAGCACAATTCCTACTTCTGGTACCACAATGAAGCTAAATTCAGGTTTTGGTGATTGCAGGATAGAGATTAGCTTCTCTGCTTCAGTGGAATTGCACGGAGTGGGGCACGGTCCATACAATGTCCCATGCATTTCATAATTTGCCTTTCTTTCCCGTCAACCCATCATCTTAAAAGCTCTAGACCACCTTCACCTTAGATGTACTTTGCCTAATTTACCCGGTGATGCTTTTCTCTGTGCACATGACAGTAACAAAATCACTAACTGTAAGAACAAACAAACCATATGGGAGGGGAAAGTCCTGTATGCTGATTCCTACACCAAGGAATCAAGATGATTAGGGCTGGTTATTGTTATGATTTTGTTGTTTTGGTTTTTTTTTGTTTTTTTTTTTTTTTCTCTTGGAGCTGGAGATCCCCCAGCAAAGACCTGGAAGCAGCCTGAGTTTCCATGTAATAAAGCAGCAGTGAGAAAAGCTCAGAGTAATTAAGTGGCTGACGCACAGAAGAAGCCGTTACAAAGATTTGACTAAATTGCCCATTCATTAGTAGCGCGGCATGGAAGGAGAATTACAAATAGACAATAGAGCCTGCAGTAATTCAATCTAACCTTGTACTTACAGAAAACAATGAGATAATGAACAGAAAAATTACCAGGCACATATTGCATTTTGTTGAAGGGAGGGAGGGAAGGAGGAGGGGGGCGGGGGAGATCAAATTGGGATTGGGTGGGGGGGGGAGGAGGGATGGAGGGATGGAAGTGGGGGGGGTGCTGGTGAGAGGAGCGGCCTGGCACATGTAACACTAATGGCATCGCTCAAGCTGAGCAAACGTTTCTCCAACACAATCATAGTTCTCAGTCTAAGGGCCTCTGGGGAGCTGAGATGAGGCTAGATCGTGAACAAAAAAATGTAATTTATAAGGCGTCTGTGGACTGGAATTTATCATCGGATCCGCTCGCCGCCGCTCAATTGATATGTAGTTGATTTCAAACAACACCCCCCAGGCGCCCACAGGGAACATTTTTTAGATTTTACGCTTGGATATATCTGTTTAACTCGCCATTTACCAAAACAACGGCTGATGACAGCACAAACAAGTCACTCTGGAAAAAAAAAATATGCATACACACACACACAGACACACAGACACGCGCTCGCGCTCCCCTAGATGGGACTAAACCCTGAGCATTAGGGCTTTGCTGGGGGTATGGGGAGGGAGAAAGCAGAGGCAGAGGCTGAATTTGGTGTGTATTTTGCAGGGGAGACATGGATGAATTGTCCACACTATTTTTAAGGCCATGTTAGGCTTTTCACTGTTCCTTTTTTGCATTTGCTTCCATGTGTGTGCATCCTGGAGCCCACAGCAGGGCTGGTGGTTCTGGGATGAGGCGATCCTGGGGTGGGGGTTCAATGTGATGGGAGGTTTGCAAAGGGTGCAGGTAATAACTCCTTGCCACTGCAGCTGGATGTTCCAGCATCATGGTCCTCTTCATTCCTGAGTTGGGCACTGAGGAGGTGAGTTGGGGTTCATCACTGGAGGAATGGATAAGAGAAGTTATCATCTCTGTGCTTCACTGCCACCAGAGACTCCAAACCAGCATCCTCATTGTATAAGAGATCTCATTGCTTGAGTTAATAAAGTGCTGCTACTTCCCATCTTGCAAGAGAACTTTTGAAATTCCCACAGATGAATTTTACTATGAATAACAAGAAATCTCCCCTGACCAAGCCGGTTCATATAATAAGTTTCTGTTGCATTTACTCTCCAAGGGAAGAAAAACAATGCTGACATTAAAATATTTCTTGTAACCCCCTCCCAGCATTTCTTGGAAGCTCCATACTTGAGCCTTCTATGGTGCTGGGTGCTGTAGAAACATACAGCCTGGTGATGACTCTGCTACGTAAAACTCACAGGAAAACAAAACTAAACAAAACAAACCACTAAAACCCCTCAAAAAAAGGAATTTTAAGAAAAGTAGGGGGTTTTATGGAGGTGTCAGTGGCAGTTATGTTGTACCTTACCACAAGAAGTTCACAACAGTGTGTTACTTTCTTCATTAATCAATATTCAAAATAAGTGTCTCAATAAGGTAAAGAACTGGTCTTAATGGGAGACAGCATTTGGATGCTCTACCAGGATAAATGCTGAGCATGGAAAAGCCTCTCCAGAGGTCACAGGCCTAAATAGCTGGGGTGGTCCTGCTCATATGGGGCAGGTCTCCTCACTGGTGTCCTGTTCTTGCAGACCACCAACACATAGCAAACCCATGTCACCCCGTGAAGAGGTTTTGGGGTGCCCTGGTGATGACTGGGAACTGTCACCTCATGAGGGGTGGTGTAAGGGCTGGATGTCCACCGGAGGTGTGGAGTGGTTGGGAGGAATCAGAGATGATGTAGGGTAGGAAAGAGGGTGGGAGGAGGTGGGACCTGTTGGGGACAGAACCACCAAGCAGCTCAGCAGTGTCTGGTCACCCATCACTCTGCCTTTTAGGCAACTCCCAAGAGCATCAGACAAAAAACTTGCTCTTTGAAAGGACAGACAATTAACACTAAAGCCCAAATCCACCAAGACAGTACGTTTTCCTCATGCATTTATTTCCCTTTTGCTTCTGGTTTCCCCTGTGGCACCAGTTGGCTTGAAGAGGACTCTGCCCATTAGCACCAGTCGGTGAATTAACTCTCCTGGTTAGGTGAAAAATAGGTCTTTCTGATCCATGTAATGGGATGGACCATGTTGGATCAACTGCAAGATTCCTTCCAATAGTCGAAACCAGGAGTGTCTAGCTGGTTCCTTACTGCTGGATGTAAATGATAGTGATTTCATGAGGCACAGTCTCACCTAAGACATTTCCTCTGCACTCCTTGAAATGCATTTTGCAAAACATTTTCTGATTTATGTAAATTCCCCCCCCTCCATACTGAAAAGGATGCAAAAGTGAAATGCCAACAAATGCAGCACAAGAGCCCTCTATAACGGATGGCCGTGGAAGCAGTCGGTATTCTCTCACTACCCAAAGGCTTTCTAATATCAAAGACAACAAATGATTGCACAGGATCTGAAAGATTGTGGCCAGAGCTGCATAAAATGTTTGGAATAAACACTACCCATAGCAAATATCGTGTAACTTAATGAGCCAGACATGAGCTTTCAGTAGGGAGAGTAAAAAAAACACCAACTTATCGAGCTTAGAAAGGCTGCCTTGGGTTTGCTTTGGGGTTTCTTTGTCTCACTTCAAACTGATGAATTTGCAAATCATGTTTCTTACAACTTTTTTTTGTGCTCTAAAAGAAAGTAGGTTGATGGTTGGGTTTGTGGTGGCGTGGTCTACCCAGTGTTTTGAGTAGGAGCTTGCAGGATTTGCTACAGTTTGTGTCTTTTGAAATGACTGGGTCTGAACACTTGAGGAACTCTAGATTGCTGTCCCAGATAAATGTACACAACACACCCAGACCAAACTCCCTCCTCAACAGCATGGTAGGGTGTGGTGTCAAAACTTTAGTTCTGGATTTGACTTCCAGAGCCCAAGACCACAGCCAGCTCTCAATTCAACAGGAAGTGCATGACTCAGTGTAAAAGCACATGGATACCCAGTGGATTTACCTAGTTAATTGAGTAACCAGTAAATAATTTGTATAATACATGGTTTTCAGAGAATCTTCAGGGTAGTATTGCTTCCATGTTGTCACAGTCTAATGTGATCTCTTAAGGAAGCCTTACTTCCCTTGTGTCTGCACCTCCATCTGAGTTTTTTCTGTGATATATATTTTTTATTGCATTTCTTGGTTTCAACCAAAATGGATAAAAGAACATCTCCAGCATTACCCAGTCTTTCTTTACAGATTACATGAGCAAAAGCAGGCCGAGCACAGAGACCTTCTGAATATGGGAAGGCTGAAATCTGAATTTTAGAGGACCTCAAGAAAGACAACGTGAGAGACGTCACAAATTCCTCCAAGTACAGACAACTTTTTATCTGAGTTTTTGTTCTTAAAGACTGTCAGTCACAGGACACAAATCCACAAACCACCACATTTCATCAGTTATGGTGCCAGTGAGCTTCTGTTAGTCACCTTCAGAAGACACAGAACAACTCTACTCCAGGGAGAGAGATTTCTGATCTAAAGATGAGGAAAGTCCAAACTCACTGGTGATAAAGAAGCAGTTTTTATAGATTCTAATGTTCACTTTTAATGTGCTCAAAGCTTTGCACTAAAATTGTCATTTCCAAACCCACCGAAACCACTTTGAACAATGCAAAGAAACCATCTGCAGACACATGGTGCAAGAGCTGATGTGGTGTGTTGGGATGCTGGGGTACCTATGTTTCATCTCTTACTAGTGATGGGACAAAAGCAGACCTGGGAGGACATCTATGCTCTTGCTTTTGTTCTTACTAACGACTTGCATTGATTTTTTTTGGCAGCATGCCTAGAAGGAAACTTAGTCCTTACCCAGGCTGAGCAGATCCAGACCTGAATGTGGGTCACTGCACTGACCCAAGTCTACTAACCTTTATTAGGTGATCACTGGGATGACCTGTACCGATTCCTGCCTGTGGTGCCTAGGCAGAACCAGACCATTTCACCACCAGATTTCATCTGTGGGATCATCAGAGTGGACAAGGTTCAGTGGTGGAATTGGCAGTCTCATGTTACTGGTTGAATCTGATCATCTTAAGGGTTTATTCCAACCTGAATGATTCAGCAGATCTTTTAGTGTGTGATATAACGCCTTTGATATGAGCATTATCGCACATGGGGTTCAGATCACCTCTCTCCGCTGACCCCGATCTGGAGTTAGGAGATAAAACAGCTTTTGTTATGACTTTCCCCTCTAAGTGAAGTAAATGGAAGTGCAGCATTATGTCAGCCACGGCACGCCAGCAGCGCAACTATTTTCACCGTGGCAAAATGCCTTTTTTCTTTCCTCCTGGATTGTGCAGATCCTTTGACAAGGAAGGGTAAAGACCCTCAAGGGTTCTCAGAGAACATCAATATGTTTTGTATTTAATGTGCTGGCTCGGTTACAGCAAATTAAGGAGAGTGGGCCCGGTACAAGATAATGCAGCCTGCAGTTCCTCACTCCCTAGCCGAGTGGTATACACTGAAAATGATACTCCAGTGTGGAGAAATACTGCACATTACATCCCCCTGCAGTAACAGAAGAGACATTAGGCAAAGCCCTGACTCTTAATGGTACACATCAGGAAAACATCTGAGCTTGGGCCTTCAATCACAAACGCTGCAGGATTTAAAAATGAATAAACTTCACATTGTGATTCTCTTATTTATCCTTTATGCAAATTGTCCCTGGGAGGACACATTATGTTCGCTGCATGGCACGGCGCAGACCCACATTAAAGCATGGAGGGCCACTCTTATGTAATGTGCAATCCTCCCGGCCCCTCCGTGCAGTTTGTGGTGCAAAGAGAAACAGACACCACCAAAAAACCAGCCTCAGCCCCCAAACCTAGATAGATATATTCCCCACCGACTGCTGGAAATAGCCTGATATTAAGCAAAGAAGCAGAGCAGAAAAATCCTGCTCTCTTCTCCGGGTTATTGGTCTGTGACAGAAGGAGATGGGGAGACCAGAAAAATTCCTTTGCAAATTAAAAATATATAAAGAGGAGAAACAAATATTCTAAAGCCCCTACGTCTCTACGAGGTAGCTGAGAAGTGTGCTTAGACAAACATAATGCATTAATTCACATGGCTGCAACCCCTTAAAGCCAACCCGTTAGCTAACCTTTCTGTTATTAGCTCCCTCTTCTCAATGGGACAGAGGCACAGTAGACTCGATCGACATTATTTTTCCTGGGCAAAATCTCTTGCTCCCTTCAAGCTTTTCATTATTAGCACAAATCTTCCATGGTGTCCTTGAGCAAGCATTCGCAAGATGACTGGATGGCAGAGAAGCAAACAGCCCTACACGTGAAAAAGGAATGGGAAGAGAGTTCAGGGACTTGGCCACAAAATTAACTGCTTGAAAAGACACAGGGAAGACCTGTTAAGTAGAGCTCCAAGGGCAGACTACCAGGTGGGTCAAAACACCATAATCACAAATCCACCCTCTTTAACATTATCCGAGCGATTTCCTAATATGCCTCCTGCAAACACAGGCTACTGCAGAGCAAGAGAGGGGTCCTGCATTTAAAGACGTCTCTGTGCCATGTAATTATGGCTGGAAAATAATCCAGGCTGAACAAACCTGTCATGTCTATGAGAATATATACACGGGCTATGATCTACGCCTCCGTAATGGCTTCTTCAGAATGCTGGATCTAATTCAGCCCATTCTTCTTCATCCAAGGTGCACCCCAGATAGATGCAGGGGTGCATGATGTATGTGGCAAGTAGTGGGCATGGGTCCCACCTCTGTGCATGACAGAGCATTGCTGCTAGTCAGACTGTACAGCACGTGTGCCACTCGGACACGCTCTTCCTCTCGTCCTCAGCCTCTTTTGTCATGTCTCTGGTAGTAAAAATTGGTATCAAAGGCCAAATCGCTGTACCCTGTAAGATAAATGAGAGTGAACACCAGAAGTGGTGGGGGCCTCCTCCTGACCCATCCCTGTCCCCTCATTTTGATCTCCCTTTATTACTAACAGCAAGAGCTGTCACCTCCATGGTCAAGAAGCCAGTCCCCAGTTATGCATATGCTTCCCTAAAATCATTGCCCTCCATTGTTTCATCACTTTTACAGGTCCACCAGTGATGCTTCCCAGAAGCAAGTGCCTTTTCTGCAGCCCTCTGCTGCAGATTAAGAAAGCAGGTATTTGTCTTTCCTTCAGTGGAAAGCAGGATATTTGTCTTTGGGCAACCAGGGATATGGATAGCGAAAAATCAGCCAAGTAGGAGGTGTGATGGTTCAATGTGTGGTTTCATAGGAACAGGCCACCAAAAGAAATCCCTTCGCTCTTTGATAAGATTGCCTGACCTGTTGATGAGGGTAACTGCAGTGATACATCAGGCTGAGAGTTTCATGAAATATCTGACTTTTCCGTACGACACTGATTAAACAAACAGTTCCGTAAACAGCCTGGAAAAAAGTTTCTGGAATACCATGACCTGGGATTTGGATAGTTCTCATTTTGCTCTCCTGCACAGATTTTTTTGAGCATTGTCAGCTCAACCTGAACATTTAACAGAACTTGTAGGAACCTGCTGTTGAGGGTGAGCAACAGATTTAAAGGCTATTATAACACGAGTGGTTCATTTGCAGAAGCGTCCCATTTCCTTAATGATCCAGGCTAAAGACATCACAGAACATTAATAGATCCAATCCAATAAATAGGAAATAATTTCTGATCTATCTCAGAACTGTATCTGGTTGGGGACTGGATTCTCATCTATGTGGACCCTTGGTCTCTCAGGATGGCCACTCTTAGAGTATGGAAAAGAGTTTAAGAGTCTTAGTTTTGCAGATAGCAGCAAACTGTGAGACTTTGCAAGAACCAAAAGAAAAAGGCAACCAGATTCTGCTCTTGCCTGGTACAGCATTTGCCGGTGCTGATTGTGAAGAGAAAGGTGCTAAGAAATAGAAATGGCTAAGGAGAAAACAAAAGTAAGGATAAATTGCCAGGAGAAATACAAAATAACAGAGACTAGACTATGCCTTTGCCAATCAGTACCTGCCATGAGGTCAAAGAAAAAATATGACATGCTTTCACAGTGATATTTTTAACTGTGTCGCTTAAGGAAATGAGGCTGATAACATCTGAAGCTGTTAAAATTTCAATCAAATGTGACAGAAGGTTAACAAACACAAATATATAAAATAAATTAAGTTCCTACAAATTTGGGGGGGCAGGGCAGGGACGATAGATAACTGGTTAAAAATAAAGACGTGCACCAAATTGTATTCTTGTTTTCCTGGAAAAAAAGGCCCAGGATGAGCTCAACCATATTATTAGACACAAAATGTAAACTTTAGGAATGTAAGTTTTGTGAAAACAGACTTCAGAAGTCCAGCTGCTCAAGAACTAGGATAAGCATAACCTAAGAAATCGTAAATAAAAATGGAAATTTTTCATCAAATGTTGCTTCTGACAATGTGGAACTTGCACAGCTTGAGGAGTGTTCCTACAGGATATAAACACCAGCAATATCTCCTAGAAGATGAAAGGCTGGTTTTCAAAACTCACCAAATGGAGACAAAAAAATGCTTCATTGCATTTTTAATTTTTGGATGCTACTCAGATGTCTGAAGTGACTTAAAGCGTTGGGTAATGGTGCAGCAATTCCCCCAGCAAGGGCTGGATTCCCTGTACTTGGGCCGTATCGCCTACCTGCCCAGCGTGATGCAGATTTTGGAAGTGCAGAGGAGATGAGTGGTTCCTCAGGCATGACAAATTCTGCACTCTTCTTCCTCTTTACGAAGCGTTCCTAGGTTACAAGTTCCTCCAGTGTATTTGTGAATCAGAATTAGCTGCCAATGTGTTTTGCACTTTATAATTTAAAAAAAATAAATAAATAATAAAATAATAATCCAACTTGTCCTTATTTGTCACGCCTGGCTTCCTTAAATCACACTAGATGCTCAAAGTCTGCCTGAGCTCAAGGGGAGACAGATGAGCTCATGGAAGGGAGGTAATTTGCACAAAACAACCCTATTTAGCTCATCGCACAAAAAAAGAAATGGAAATTCTGGGGAGCCTGGGAGAGAGTTAAGAGGAAGCATTTCATACACAGAATTAGCCTTAATGTGCATTGATCTGTGAGTTTCCATGCCTCTCTGCTGTGTTGGGAAGCGGTGCAAAGAGAAGGCTGTGCATGGTGGATGTCAGCACCACCTGTCTGGATCTGGCAGAATCGCCTTCCTTCTCCTCTGGTGGATGTTTTTCCTTCACCCAGCCTTCTGGTGTAAAAATAACTGCTGGCTTTCCTTCATGGGACTCTTCACAATATTTTTGGCAATTTTAATCCTGTTTTGTGTGCTTTTTTGGGTTTTTTTGCCATCCTTTGCTTATAGCCTCTTCCCTAATGAAAATCAAACATTTTTCCAGGCTATGGGATACCTATTTTTGTCTTAAAAGAAGTAGAAGGAAAAACAAGTCACCACAATTGAGTCCTCAAAACATTTTCAACTCCCGTGAAACTTCTGATAGACACTGGGAAGAAACCATACCTGGAAAATACTGCAGATGCTCACTTTTCTGCTGAACAGACTCCAAACAGCCCAATTCCACGGCATAGCCCCAGGCCAGCACCTTCTCCTTCACAGCTGCAAAAGATCGCCCTTCTGCTGCTCATATGGACCCACCTGGGGATGAGAAGAGCATGTGAGGTGCTGGAAAGGTCCCATGAGATGGTTCAAATACCTGAAGATCATAGAATCACAGAAGAACAGAATGGTTTGGGTTGAGACCTCAAAGACCACCTAGTCCCAAATTCCACCATAAGCAGGGACAGCCCTCACCAGCCCAGAGTGCCCAAAGCCCCATCCAACCTGGCTTTGAGCCCTGCCAGGGATCCAGGGGCAGCCCCAGCTTCTCTGGGAAACCTATTAAAATCTGGTGCTATTTCTGACCTGACCCACAAGTAGGGTCTTGGAAGAGGCTACTTGCTGTGCAGGGATAAATTCCTTCTCCGAGGCCAGGGTGACTCTACAGCGCTGTTTTCATTGTATAATCCACAGTAATAATCTCCCATGCCTAAAGGACCAAAGCAAAGGCTCTTTTACCTGTCGTTCTGCAACAGTATAAACTTTGAAAAAATATTCTGGATAAATTTCCAGATGTCCTGTACCTTAAGAGAAGAGAAGAGAACGTATGCGTGACATCTTAGTCAGCACATCCTAACGACGTACTGACAATAATCACCCCACAGACACCTTTCCCACATGCCCATAAATGTCTATGAGAGTTCCAAGCAGAGGAAGGTGCAGAAACAGCCTTGATAGCAGCCCAGTGCCAGTGCCCGTAAAAACTTTCATCTTACTCCTGGATAACTTCATGGGTAATACAGTTTCTTGCTCCTAAGTAGATAATGGGAGCCATTTAGCTTGTAGTTAATCCAGTAAAAGGAAATCAAGGGAGAAAAGAAAACCTCATTCATGTTTAAGTGAAGCCTAAAATAATTTCCCACTTTTTTTAATTCCACAGAATTATTTCTTTGCTTTGGTTTCACATCACTGAGAAGGACTTTCTGCATTGTCCTTCCCAGGTCTGTTCCTCGTGGTTTACAAACTTGAATGTCTCCAAGTTACCTGTAATTTCATTAAATCTATGAGCAAATGTCATCCAGACAATGCTGGACCTGAGCCCTGGTGTTTTCAGGGTGGTTGATGGGCCCTGAGATGGGCTAAGTGCAGGTCATTCCTATGAGTAGCAAATCATTTTTGTCATTTTGGGGAACACTACATGTCCTCAGTGATCCCTTCCTCTGCACCTTTTAGGTTCCTACCAAGCCCAGATGACCACATCGCTTTGCCCTGCTCACATCAGGAGTTTCTGTAGTTGGTAATGAAGAGAAAACCCTTCCCTGGCAATGCCAGGCAATGTTTGCTGGTGTCTTGGAGGTGGAGAGGCGCTCCATTTTTGCAAGCAATGCTTTTAGTAGTCAAACATTACATCGCTCCAGTCAGCTTTTGATTCCCATTTGAGAACCAGCCACTCCGGCAAATGGTCCTATTGACCCATCTGAACGTTTCACTTACTCCGTCCTGCTTAGATAAAGTCCTAGAAATGTTCTGTGAAGCAACACTTAGGCGGTAAATATTTAACAAAGGGAATGCCTCCGGCCTTCTGTGTGCTCTCCATATATTCAAGATGACTGCAATGCTTTATTTTGGGAATGGAAAGTTGGTTCTTCTGCCCATATCCTTACCCCATTTCGAACTTCTGTTATGAACCATCTTGTCCTTCTTATGGGACCATTAATGATTTACTCTTGCAGACTGCTGAGTCAAAGCTGGTACACAGTGAGAGGTGAAGGCCAGTCATGCAATTTAGCTAGCACCTTTTAGCTAAATGGAGCCTCATTCTCTTAACAAACCAATTCAGAAATGGAGAAGCTGATGCTGCTCCAGTAAAATAATTTCCCATCCCTTTTATATTCCTAGAGTAAGAGTGAGACAGTGGTTCTGGATCCAAATGTTCTTCAGACTTGGTCCTGAAATGAGGTTGTCACTCAGGGCTGAAGTGCAATTTTTGTGGGGTATAACCAGAACTTCTGACCACGAGTGAAGTAGGCACATGGACCAGACACCAAATGGAAGGTGCTTAAGGGAAGTTGTCCAGGAGTAGATACAGGCTGAGAGTGACCAAGGGGGCTGCAATAGGTCCAGGTGTGATTATAGATCCCACACGAGTAAGATGAGTAAAGTAGACAGACATTATCATGTACCTTAATGCCAAGAAGACCAGAAGTCCCCAGGCTCCAGAGTTGGGCATTGACCTAAGAACAGCTAACAGCCCCCACACTTCTCATTATTATGCAAATGTTTATTTGTTCCAGGTTTCAGCTGATAAAACAGTCAATGAGCCAAAGGAGTGAGTAAAACAAGTATTGGGGGGAGGGTGTATGTGTGTGTTATGTTATTTCATTACCTGTAGGCTGTCTCCAAACAGCCTGAATTATGAGATAGGTCCCAAACAAATGGTGACATCTCTTACCCTCGAAAATTATCCCCTTGTACTTTGGGTCCCTGCTACGTAATTGCTCTACTTGTGCATGTGCTGTTATGGATAGGAAGCAGCAGAAAGCAGGCAGAGACATGGATAGTTGAGAAGCATTTGGGAACTTAGATACTCTGGTCAGAAACCCACTCTGACATTTGAACTAGAACTTTAATTTGGAGAGGCCGTCTGGACCACAAGCAGAAACAAAACATCCAGGAAGCCGTGCTACACAGAAAGCCACATCCCCCCAAAACCATTTATCCCTTCCCCTCTACCCACCATTAGCCAGAGTAGATGGGCTCTGTCCACGCAGTTGACTTCCTAAAGTACCCATTGTCCCTAAGCCTGCCAGTATCCATGATGTACGACTCTCAGACAAGTACTGGCAGAGAGACCTGATCCTTGTAGCAAACAGCGAACTGCTAAGACAGGATGGATGCTCGGTGGACCATAGGATGTTCCAACCATGGCAGCACCAATGAAACAACACTACTGCCTAACCCCTTCCATCTCCAGCCAGTGCTGCCCAGCCACAGCCCAAGCCCTCATTTGTTTCAAGTTGTTTCAGGCAGGTTGTTGTGCTGGAAAGCTTTTGATTTCTCCAGCCAGCCCCGCGCCCTTATGGGAAACAGTGGGAGATCATTCCATGCATGGGAAAGTGTCTTTGCTCAGGGCAAAATGTGCTGGTTGGTGAACCAAGCTGCATTGCCTTTGTGTCAGGATGATTTGAGGGCAATGCTGAAGCTTTAACAATGCAGAAAATAAATTCATCTCTCTCTCTCTCTCTCTCTCTCTGTGCCTTCCCGTGCACACGCTTGTGAAAGGGGGAACTGCCAAACTTGAAACACAGAGGAACTGGGGAGGTTTTACACAAAACTTCTGCCTGGGTGGAGAAACGTGATTGCTCTAACCCTCAGAGATGAGGCAGAGAGAATAAGGGGTCCCTGTACTGGAGGCCATTGGTTTTAGATGAAATGGGAAAAGAACCCCTCGCATTTCTTGACAGAGAGCAAAACAGCACAGCCTGAACCCTTGCTTTGCAGGGGAGGGAGCAGGGGAGCGCAGGGATAGGTAGCAGCAGGACCAGCCCTCCCCATCCACTGGAGGATGATCAAAAGGCACCGTAGTTCCTCAAGTTGGTGCCTCAGAGAGGACCAGCCTTGGGGCGGGCAGCAAGGACCTCTCAAGGTCTCACAGTGGCTACTTTCAAGAAATCTCTGTGTCTCCTCTACCCACACCCTCAGCACTATCAAGGTCCCACTGAACATTATGGTGCAGCCTGTGCCCTTTTTGGGGTGGCAGAAATAGGATCGGACCCTTGTTGGTGACTTGCAGTGAGCAAAGCAGGGCCAGAAATTGGGGCACAGAGCTCAGTCCACTTGCTGGTTAGCAGGCTGTAGAAGCAAGAGGTCACTGGTGTGGACATAAGCCACAGCGTTCCTCTTGCTTTGTGAGTGGGAAAGAGGTCTGGCCCACCTCAGTGACTGGTAAAGTCACAGCCATAAACCTCAGTGATACCAAAATGATTTACACCCTCTGCCCATGTGGTGTCTTGCCCTGAGCTACGTGAAGAATCTCCTGAGACACACGGTCAAGTTTTCCTTCCTTCCGTCTTTTTACATTTTTTTTTTTTTAAACCCAAAGTGAATATCATCTGTAATGATTTTTTTTTTTTTTTTTTTTAATATCCTGGTTGAGTGGTATGGGGAGAAATAGGGGGAGGGGTGCCTGTGTTTTTCCTTCAGCATGAGCTCCTAATTCCCATCCATGCTAATGGGACTGGCACGCATGCATCAAGGGGAGAAGAGACCCCTGAGGGTTCACAAAATATGCAGATGACTGGTTTTTAATGAATGCAAAATGTAAAACAAAAGAAGTATCACAGTCAAGCTGCTCATGCATAATAAAGTCACAGTGAAAAGGGAGCAAATAAATAGAAAAGTCTTCTTGGCTATAACCATCCTTAATATGCAATGGACAATTGGGAACAGCAGGCCTTCTGAAGCCCACATCATCAAATAGCAAATACATTTTGGCAACATGAAACGATCTAAGGCAGGGTTTCTCAAGCTCCATCCCACCAAGTTATGGGAAAAATATTCAGGTCTCTCCTGATGTATATTTTTAAGGGAAGCACAGATGTCTCCTTGAGAAGGCTGGAGAGCTCTGATAGGATATTACAGCAGGGTGGTAGAGTTGAGGCCCATGGAGAGGGATGGATGCTCATGCCTCTGTTTTGAGGGGAGTTTCACCAGGAGCTCATCATGGCAGAGCTGCAGACAATGCAGTCATGCCTCGGAGCGGGATGAAGGAATGGAGTCATCCCACCAAAGTCAATGCAATTTGTTCACTTGCTAATTTGATGGCATTCTGGGCAGCAGATTTAATTAGACATAATTTGAGAAGTCCGGCATGGGAAGCGGTTCAGAAGCATGCTGCTCCCTCCTCCTCCTCCCTTCAGCAAGCACATCCCCTCCTTAGCATCCCTTTGCAGAGCACAAAGCCCATTCTGAAAAGGGACTTGCAACATGTCACTGTTGCAACAGAACACGCACCTACACACCAGTGCTGCCATTTAGCTGTGCCCAGAAATCCAGGCCATGCCTCCCTCGCTTTTTGTGCCAGCCTCCAGGCTTTGAGTCCCTATTTCCCAATCTGACTTTCTTTCTCTATTAGTACAACTCCAAGTACAAAGTCCTGCTCAACCTAGGCCCAGCTTGGCCACTGCGCTTCCCAGTCTGCTTATTGCCCCTATATCCCAGCAAGAGAAAACCCTAGGCTTTGGGCTTAGGTTTGGCTTGTTAGACAAAGGTGAACTTTTTTTAAATCCAAGTCCTGACCAGATGTGACTGGTAGAGGTTCAACACAGGTTCAGGTCCACTCTGCTCTTAGCTTTGACCCTAACTTGAGGGAGCACATGGCTGCCTGAAAAACCTTTTCTCAAGAGCTTCCCAGGGACCATCAAAAGCTCAGATGGAGGGTAACATGAGCACACTCCTTTGCAGTAATAGCCCTTACCAGGTAATTAAAGTATCAGTGAAAACACAAGGAAGGCATAACATACCAAAATGCAGCACTGCAGAGCTATACTTAGTAAACCTCACGATAAAAAATGAAACCTTAAAATAAAACCCCTAATAAAACAGTTTTCGGCACTTAGAAAAATCAGAGAAATGGTAATATTTGTGCTCTGCACCAGGCAACTAGGGGAGAGATTAAAGAGAACACATGTATAAATGTCATTAGCATGCTAGCAGTGATATAAAACAACTCCAACTTTTAAAATAAATGAGCTGCTACAAAATAAACTACCTTACGACAAAATGTACGTAGGGGATATACAAAGTAAATTAAAAAACAGATTAAAGCAACATCTGTATATTAACATCGTCATAAAACAGCATAGTAGTAATAGCAGTGGCATGCAAAGGTATTATAAAATTATAATCTACCCAAGATGTTATGTCATCTTAATGAAACTGTACAGCCAATACATCTCAAGTATTATTCCTTTATGGTTCAGAAACCTCCTTTGCTGCAGCTATGCAGGATCAGGCCAACCTCAGTCCTGGTGCGAGGGGGCACACCTGCTCCCAGACTTGCACAAGTGATACCCAACGGTCAGCAGAGACCACAGGTGTGGTGACTTGCCTTCAACATACTTCTTTGCCTTTACAAAGCCCATTTCCCACTTTTTCCTATCCTCCTAATTTTGGAGATGGAGCACGAAAGTATTTACCTCTTGACTGACACATGCTGGACAGCTGCAAAGTCCCAAGCCACAGGTGACTTCTGGAGACCAGTGGGGCACAGTTTCCATCTGAAATGTTTTTTTCCACTGTTTCATACTCTCATGTACTTTCCCACTGTGTCAATGAGATGAAGACTCATGTCCATCGATAAAAACTTCATAGCCTTCTCTGCCCCCTTTCTTGCCTCTCCCTTCTCTCTCTGGAAAGAGCTGCACAGTCATGAATTTTTGCTTTACGAAATTTTCATCACCACTTGTTGGTAGCTCCTGTTTCTCAGCATTTCTATAAAATCCAAATGAATGCTCATGAATTCTATGAAATTGTCTTTCCCTAAAAGACTGTGTAGATTTTGAAAGAATTGTGCTGTGTTCTCGGTGGGATTTGCTATCCCAGGTTTCCCACCATGTCACCGAATACATAGGAAGATCTCTTCAACACTTAGAAGACGCTTGCCTAGGGGAAGAGGGGCTGAAAGTTTGCTGTTCACCTGGTTCTCCTCAAACCGTGGTCCCTATGGAAGGATGATGTCAGATTGGGGAGGCCTTCACCTTTGCTTAGTTCCCTACTTAGAGTGAGGTACACTAAAAATTTGTACGTCCCATTTTGAGGGGAGGTGCTCATAGGAAGAGGAGGTAGAAGACATAACATTGCATAAGTGAGAATCCCTGACTGCCAGGGAGGAAACTCCTTACTGAGCCTACTTGCACATGACTGACTTGGTCCCCATATAGGAAACATACTTGCCTGTATTCATCCCACCTAACAGTAGGTGCTTGACAGGACACAGGTCGCTTTGGAGCGTGGCTGCCCCATCTCCATCTCTCCTGATAGAGACAGAGCTGTGGAGAGCAACTTAGTCTCTCCAAGCTCAGTGTCACCCCGGAGTTTTCCACGAAGTGCCTTGAGTCTTTCACGAAGTCCCTAACAGTAATGGGATTTATTGGCACAGATCTATGAATACAACCAAAACCCTCAGCATTCCCATTTACTTAACACTTATCACCAGCTTAAAGTCACCTACAAATTGCTGTGGGAGAGTTATGAACACTTGCTACCTCTTTGTGTTATTTACCAGCTGAGGCATTGAAAGAGGAGTTTATGTGAGTTCAAAAGAGCACAGAAAAATTTATGGAAGAAAATATAATGCAACATAATGAATACAAAGACTGGATGTGCAGCAAGGGAGGTCCCAGAGCCAGAGGGTTTTGGAGTCTGAGAGAGTATCCTGCGAAGCTAACTGCATGCTTGCCCTTTACACTCCCCAAGGCATTGAGTGTTGGGTCACTGGTGGGTAGTGGTCTGGATCAATCTCTGGTTGGTGCTCTTTTGTTCTTGTGCTGCACCCTTACAGGAAGCATGGCTAGCCCAACAAGACAGCAAAACATGCTCGTTCTGCCCTTGCAACTTCCCATTAATTTTCCATTACACGACACTATGGCAGCAGAAGCCTGAAAACGTCTCGCTGGATTAGGACTAAAATCTCATAGATATTATTAGCACAAGAGCCTACATTTGCTGCTATCGCTAACTTAGCACATTAATGACTTATGTAGCAAGGCTAATGCTATAAGAATTATGCAATATATAACATAATTGCTGAAACAACTATGCAAGGCTAATGAGAAAGTGGAGAGCCTCCCTGTGTGATACGAGGATGGAAAATCCTGATACCATGTACCTACCAGCCTTTACGTGTCTTGTTTCCTTTCCAGGTGCCTTACTTCTTGGTCCAGAAAAAGGGCTGGGGGAAGGAAAGTGAGCAAAGAACACAGCACAGTAATGGGTGGGAGGAGTTGTTTATCTACATTAAATGTGCTTCCGCAGGGGTCTTGCCTGCAGTTAATTCTCCTGAAGATGTTACCTGTGAAAGCCGACAGAGGTAGGGAAAATGCTCCATGCCAACTTATTTTCAGTTGTCTATGGGGACAGAACAAGGGGCAATGGCCTCAAGTTGGAGCACAGGGAATTCTGCACCAATATGCAGAAGAACTTTTTCACAATAAGGGTGAGGGAGTCCTGGGACAGGCTGCCCGGGGGATGTGGAGTCTCCTTCTCTGGAGATATTCCAGCCCCATCTGGACACCAACCTGTGTGACCTGTCCTAGGGCCCCTGCTTTGGCAGGGGGTTGGACCTGATGATCTCTGGAGGTCCCTTCCAACCCCTATGGTTCTGTGATTCTGTGATTCCATCTTCAACAAAAGGTGGTTTAGTCTCATCTGTGCCCTCTAGCCCTATTTTGGCTTAGGGAATCTCCTCCTGAGTTGCATCTGGCTCAGCAACCAGCTGGAGCATGTAGGGTGGACACAGAAGACCCAGGTAGAGACAAGTCCCATGAGGCTCTCCAAAAGCCATGAGTGATGTCCAGCTCGTGCATCAGATTCACCCGCTAAAGCTGCTTCTGCTTTTGCCGAGGTATTGAACTCACTTGGATACTGTGGCTCCAGACATCACCAAGAAGCAGTGTGGCAGCCCATACCAACAGGGGGAAAACCCTCATTGCAGCAGGTTGCTCAGGTGTGGGCTGATGCTTATCTTTGAGCAGACAGCCTCAGGCAGGGTGCTATTTGAGTCCGGGATGCCTCCTGTTCTCTGTAGAGGTGGTGGCCTCTAAACCTTACAGATGGCTGAAATTTGGCTGACCTCTATCTGCCTTGCACTGATGCCTGCTAAAAAAGTACATCTCCAAAGCCTCAACAGTGTGACTGTTGTTACAGAATCACAGAACCACAGAATCACAAGGTTGGAAGAGACCTTTGAAGATCATCAAGTCCAACCATTCCCATCCTAAGATAAACCATATCCCCAAGTACCTCATCTATCCTTTTTTCAAACACATCCAGGGAAGGTGACTCAACCACCTCCCTGGGCAGCCTGTTCAGGCCCTGACAACTCTTTCAGCAAAGGCAAGAGAAACTTGGAGACACCACCTCCATCATATACACAAGCACAGGCTTCCAGCACACCAGCCTGGAGGTGAGCTCACTCCCTCAGATGCCTCCTTCATCTGCAAAGACGTGTATGGCCACGTGGCACATTCAAGCCTCCTATTCAGCACCTCCCCCTGCAACCCAGAGCTATATGGCCACCTCTAAGACCATGTCATTGCCTGAAAGCCACAGGTACCTTTTTGTGTAGCTTCCTGATGATCAAAGGGCATATTGAGACCTCACCCAGCACAGCTTCAGCTTTAACCTCTGAGCCATGCCCTGCTCATGCTCCATCCACCATGGACTCGTGACTTTCCATGAAACAAATCTCTCTGCTGGTCTCTCTGTTGTTTTTGTGGTTTGTTTTGTATTTTAATGCAATACCTCAAGTGAAATGCAGAAGTTTTAATAAGAGAGGAATGATCATTCGGTGGATTTCACGGCAGTGGGAAGAAACCAAAAAGGAGGGGTAAAAAATGGGAACACTCACAGCTTACAGCAAGGGAAATGAAATATTTAATAAGCAAAACGCTGTATGTGCAAGGAGGGCTCCCCCAGCCCCCCGCTTTCTTCCTTGGCAGAAATTAAACAACTTTTACACACCACGTAGTCTTCAGTACAGTATGCTAATGATGTCCCTGATGCCCTCTTCATCTGATCAAACTTAATTGTCTGTGTCAGGCTGCCAATTAACAAAAGGATCTCCTAGAGTACCAACTTCCAGAGCTACCTTAAAGGTTAATTGAATCATGTAAGCCCAATGCTCTGGCGGACTCAACTTCAGGATCCTATTCTAACCAGGGGTCTGTAGGGGTAACAAATAAAGGAAAAGTTTAATTGCTAAAGCAGCCAAATCTAACAGTCACATTAGGAAAGAAATGATCTTTCACAGCTCTCCCTCCACACCCCCCCTTTTATTTTTTTCCAAAGCTTTGGAATAATCTCAGGCTTTTTATGTATTTCAGGCAGTTTCTAGATTTCACTAGCAGGGGGTAAATAGGAAGAACAAAATTTCACTCTTCAATGCATATGCAAACTGGGTCAAAGAAGATACCCAGGTAAATCCAAAAGTGTGATTTATTCTTTTATTCACCCACTACTTTCTGAGATGTTCCCCTACCAAATGCAAGGTGGCAGCGAGTGGAGAGTCATGGCACAGGAGACGTGGGGATATGGAAGCAACAGACACTGCCATTGCTTAAAGGCATTGAAAGTCAGCTAAAGGGTATTCCTGTTTCCTCTCCATCTACCCCATTTCCCATTATATTAATTATTATACATTTTTGATAGTCTCCAATTTTTTTTTTTCAAACAAAACCACATTTTTAAAGTGCCATGGAAGAGTGTTATGGGCATTTCAAAGAGAGTGAAATGAAAAATAGAGTGCCTGTAGGAAGGGTTTTATTAAGAGAAATAAATGCTGTGGCTAACCTCCAGATGGAGTTATGAAATCACAGGCTAGAGCTGGGGTCCCAAGCTTCTGGGAACATTTACTATTAGGATAAATCCTGCCACATTTGGACCAAGCATGGCATCACTCCTATTCACCTAGGTACCCCAGAGCTGGGGTTTGAGACAGGCACCATGTCTTATTTGTCTTATATGTCAAAATGGAGTCATTTTGGGCCTAAAAGTGTACAAAGCTATGAAGGAAGTGGTGTGAAACAAAGGAAATACTAATGTTTTTAAGGATCTGAAGGGGAATTAAATAACAAAATTAAAACAGGCTGGAAAGTCGTGCCCAAAGTGCAGTGCCATGAAAGCGATAACCAGGGGGTTGGTCAAAGGGAATGTGAGCTGAATGTAATTTTAAATTAAGTCTGCAAGTATGTGTGCAGTCTGAGGACCAAGCAGAAAAAGGCCTTGCTAAGGGTATAAAAAATAGTTTGATAAAAAACAAACAAGAATACCTCACCTGCAGGCACCTGACGATGGTGCTTGACAGAGTTGACTTTCCTGGCATCTTGGTAACTCACTGGGTGTCCACACGCTTCTCCCCAGCAGTGCAGGTACCCTTTTTCCATAGCTGGAAAACAGAAAGGCAGATGGTGGCAGTACCAGGGCAGCAGAGGCATGATGAGACAGGGAGATGTGCCCTTGCCTACCATCCTTGCCTCCACCCATCATTGCACAAGCGCTGCTTTCACCACACCTCACGTGGAGGATTGACCCAGGAAGAGATGCAAGGATGCTCCTGGACCACGTTGCCCCACAGCTCAGCGAGGAGGGATTTCCTACAGCTGCTCTAGGGCAATTCCCCCTTTTTCCCCCAAAAAAGCTCAGCAAGTTGACATGTCTTGGCCATCCCCCAGACGTACAGAGCCCTGAACCACGGGGTGGGTTAAGCCAAGAAAAACCCGCTTCATCCACCAGCAAAGAAACGTGCTGCTCAGGAGGAGCAGCCGAGAGCTTAGGAATGCAGCTTAAACTGCAAAGTCCAGGGAAAAAGGGGCTGTAAAGCTAACGGAGGTAACCAATAACACAGGGATGATATGATCCCAGAGGTGTTTATCCAGAATTCATTCCCAAACTCCTTTTATTTGCAATTTGAACTCTCCATCCGTTTTCCACTTAAATATATATTGCTTTAACAGTCAAGGCTTGGCAAAAGTTTTCCTTGCTTAAATATTACGCTCTTCGTACAGAACAAGAGCTTTCTGTCTTTTTCACTCAACCCCCCGTTCCCCCCCCCCAACCAAACTAGAAATCACTGCGTTCCTCTCATCTTTCTACCTTGTCTTTTCCAAGGGTACTCCGGCTGCTCTCGCGCTCTCTCAGAAGAGCTCCCTCCTCCCTTCCCACAGCTGTGTGATGGTGGTGGTTGGCACTTCGCTGACATTGTCTGCGTGTGAGCAAACAGAAGCAGACACGACCGCCCCTCTAACAAACTCCTGCAAACTGATCTATTATCAACGGCAGGGGCCTGCTGTACCGCTGGCGGGCACAGTAATTAATTTCCATGCATATCATTGCCAGGATCGCTTACTGATTCAGGGAGCAAGATCAGAGATGTCACACCATAAATTGAGTCAGAGCCTTCACCTCTGTGTTCAGCGTGCAATTTTACACGCGCTTGACAAAGTAACAAACAGGGGGTAAAAAAGGCAGCAGTTCCCCAGGGTGATGGACGGGGGGAATTGGCCCAATAAATTGTTCCCTGTAAAAAGCAATGTTTTCCTCATTAAAAGGCAGTGAATTCTCTATTGCTTTTCATTAGTTGTGGCCTTGCTAGACGTGAGGTTTAATTGGCAGTGTGTTTACAGGACGCCGGCCCCAGAGGTGAAGGAGACAAAGAGGCTGAAAAGAGATTCTTATTTATTAAGGAGAGGTGACAGGCAGCCGCTTAATAAGTTTTTGTGTGGGTCCTGGAGAAGTTGCACCATGAAGAATGGCTGTGCAGGTGTAACCCCTTCTGTGCCACTGCTTTGTCTGTCCTCACCATCAGAATTTAAAATCTCCATCCTTCCCCCTCCCCCTTTTGCAAGGACGACAAAATAAATAATCAATTTAAAAAAACCTCCAAAATAATAATAATATAATAAAATAATAAAAATAAACATCACTGGTTTCAATGGTCCTGGCTGACCACTCTGCCCTGAGATTAATTTGAGATATTGAAGCATCCTCCTCCTGGTTGGTGTCTGTAAGACAGGGTGTATGGGACTACACTGCTGCTTTTTATGCACAGGAGAGTCTGGATGCAGGATTGGTACCTCCATGCCTTAGTAAAGTGGGAAAAGCCCAGGAAAACAGAAAAATATTCATGTGCAGGAGGACCTGCCTCTTGCAGCTGTCCTCTATGGGCAGCAGCGTCTGCAGAAAGCCCCTTAGCACCCAGCAGTGGCACAAAATTGGCAATATTGGAAAAATAAAAATAAAGATAAATCCACGTATGGGAGTGCAAGGATTAAACGAACTCAAATAGAAAATGTAAAAAGCAAGCAAGAAAGAGAGGCACGGAGAGGAAAGGAGAGGCTCTCACTGGTGATCTCCAGCAGAAGTGGGTTTAGCTACAGACCTGAGCTGAAAATGGAAGAAAAAAAGTCTATGACTTCTCAAGCAATGCTATCTATGAAACTTTTTTGACCAAAAGGACAAATCCATCCTTGAAAATTATATATATAGCGAAACAAACCTGCCTGTTTAGCAAATTTTGACTGACTACCTACACAGATTATTTGAATTTTGCAGTGCTGGACACACAACAAAGGAAAAAAATATTAAAGTGTCACCAATTCTTGAATAAAATTGAAGATCTGAGCATTTCTCTGTCCAAAGGGGTTGGAAAGTTATGGTTCATGCCAATTTAGCAATTAGAGACACCCCTAATTTTAACATAAAGTGTGTTTTGAACCTAACTGCTTGCCACCCAAGATGCATTTGCTTTGCCTCCTAACAAGCCTATGTAGAAGTGTGTTTCTCCCACCCATCTTCTTCCACGTTTCCACAAAGAAAAGGATTTATCAGGGTCTGCCCAAAAGCTTGCAGATGAAGAGCATCACATAAATTGTTTCACTGTGTTAACACGGGTCTTCCCTTCTGATCCTTGGTTGGGACGAGAAGCGAAGTGGGTGGGACATGAAATGAGGTGGATGCCCTGAAGCAGAGGTACAGATGCTGCTGTGCTGGCAAATCCAGCTTGCAGAGCAATTTGGGGCCCCCTTCCTGGGGTAATAAAGGGAGGGCCTCAGTTTCTGGGATGCTACCTAAGGTAGCAACTTAGGGAAGCAAACTGAAAACTGAAAACAACAGCTCCAAATGATGCTGTGAATCAACGCCCCAACACTTGTATTTGCCTCTAATCAACATATTTAAGAGCAATATGGCTATCCTGGCACTCTACAGCTTGTTGTGTTTACAAGAAATACTGGTGGAATGGGAGCCTTAAAATTAAGTAGCATGGAGTGTCCAGTAATTAATTTGATTTTTACATCCATTCTTCAGTTAATGCATCTTTAAAACTATGTTAGAAGCTGGAAATGAGCAGTGTAGCATGGAAATGAACTGGCCAAGTTCCAAGTGAGGCAGGGATTAGCAAAATGTTAAATGTCGAGGGTTGTCCTCATCACTGAGTTTAGTAGGAGGGAGAGAGACCATCCAGGTGCCTATCACCACACACTGAGAGATCAAAGTGCACAGTGATACGCCATGCCAAATACCATCTCTGCTCCAATCCCAACAGAAGAGAGGGGAGAAAAGGAAACAAAGACCAGGGCTTTGAATGTAGCTTGGGAGGAGGCTGAGGTGGGGATGGGAAGGCTGGACCACCGAGTTTTAATTCTGCTCTTGGGACCACCACACCTGCATTTTGTTCTTCATGAATTATATTGAATGAATCAAGGCTCCATGAGTTTCCAGAATGGTCCCATTCCCCAGGATCAAATTATTTAAAGTCTTCTTCCAGAATTCGTGTTGGTTCTTTAAGGCAACTGGACATGGCTTGTTCCCAGTTCTCTGACACTTTGTGTGTCCCTGCTCTACAGCTTCTTGTCGTATCATCTTCTCCATTTCTTACCACATGTGTATGTCTTTCAGGCTGTATTTTGGTCATTACAGCTGCTGTTTGATGGTCCTAAGAACCTGGTCCTGAGAAGCTGAGTGCTGTCAGGCTTGGAGCCCAGAAGGCATTGTCACACTGCTCTTGGATACTCTCTGATGTGTTGGCTCATGAACACTCCCAGTTTCAGGTTCTGGTCCCTCTGCCTTGGCCCTGCCCACACAAAGCAGTCACCAGACCTTTGCCTGTCCTAGCTGGCACTTGGGACTGTCCATCCTCCACTCATGCCTCTGCTACAGCCAAAACCAAGGGTGAATGAACACCTTCCTTTAAAAAATGTAGTCCTCAAAGCACAAGGCACTGTGACTGCTCTTGGTGATGAGGTTGTCTTGGCTGGCAGGGCTGACTCATTTTTCCCATGCCTTGTGGCTGGCCTGGCAGCTCCAGAGATTGTATTTTCCTCTCCTCTGGCTGAGAATGGCTGCCAGAGCCACCCAGGGAATCTCTCCAGCACAGGTATCCTGCCTTGAGCACTTGTTCCTAAGGAAACCTCACTTCTCTATTTCTTGTGATCAAGCATGGGGAGGCTACACAGCCCTGCAGTAATGTCCTCTCCCTCTTCTCTCCTACTGCTTCTTCACTTCTTGATTACATAAATTCCTGGCCTTAAATTTCAGACCTTCAGCTCCTTTTGCACTTTTAAAGCACATCAATGTGACATGAGCAGATATGACACAAGCTCTTGTGAAGATATTCCCACGTTTGACTTTCCAAAGAGACCATGCATTGAGTCACAGCCCAGCAAGACATGACTTCTGGAAGGGAAAACCATGAATAGGACCTAGCCATGCTGGTTCTGTGCCAGCAAGACCTAGCACAAGTATGTATGCATTGGCCACATGTCTATGATGGTCCACCACCAACCCAATATGACCTTTCTAACTGCATTCCCATTGCCAGCCCTGCTCACACTTCAGCGAGCTGCAGGCCATCTGTGCTGTTTGATTCCAGCCATCGAGTTTCCTACTCCAATTTATAAGAATAAATCCTTAAGGTAAGGAGTACGTAAACAGGGCCACACATCCCATTACTGCAGCATGCCCAACTTTTATGCAGGCTTTTTCCATAGCCTGCACGCATTCTGAACGGCCATTAATATTAATGTTAATGGGTGTTACACTTCAAGAGCAGCAGCAAAGGCCCCAAGGAATGGCAACTTTTATAATGCTGCTGCTTTCTTTACAAAGCATGCTCTGGCTTAAGGCTACTGAAAACTCTTCAGGTCTTCCTACTTCCAGCGAGTGGGTTTCACAACCAACAGGAAAAGCATCCACTGTCTGATGGGCAATGTTCATATTAACTGCACTGGCTTGAAGTCGCATGCACATTGCGGTATGTAAGAGGTAGTGAAGTGGAAATCCAGTGGGTGAAAATCCATCAGTCATTGAGAAGTTCATTTTGTGTGGACACCTGTATGACACACCTGATGGACATCTTGTAGATCTTCCTTCTGGACACCTAGATGGACTCCTGATGGACATCTGTGGACCTTGATGCATACTTAAAAAGAGGCTTTTATGGACTTCTTGAATAACTAGAATGTTTCCTCTGAACAGCAGCACATTTTCTTAGTGTTGTCTGATGCACAGGAGCTGAATTAAATACATGACAGCCCCAGTGCTAGATGCTTGTGGCAGATGTAGCAGCATGTAAAACGCTTTTCTATGTTATTTTTCCCAGCACAAGGGGATGGTTATTTTCACTCCGTTCTTGGCACCTGCCCAGTGTTTGTGATGCCATTTGGGTGACCCGTTCTCCAGGTTGTCATACTATTTTGAGGTTTTGAGTGGTAACAAAGAGCAGGATGACTCCTAGACCTGCAGTTGAACCCCTTCACCCACGTCGTTGCAAAAAGATGACCCCTGGGCACAGCTTCTGTAATGGTTTTGCATGGCTGGGTTCTGGGGGAGAAGGGGGATGCAGGGGCAGCTTCTGCAAGGAGCAGCCAGAAGCTTCCCCCAGGCCCCACAGAGCAAACCCCAGCCGGCTCCAGGCCGGAGTCGTTGCTGACCAAGGCCCAGCCCATCAGCGATGGTCACAGCACCTCTGGGAGTCACTCTGAGGAGAAACAACCGCAAGCGGCCGCTCTGTGCCCCAGGGAAGGGAGGGAGAAGGTGGGAGAGACTGTGCAGGCCCCAGGGGCAGGGAAGGGGGGAGGAGGAGCCCCAGGTGCCTGGGAGAAAGGTGCTTAAGCAGCCCCTGGAGAAACCCATGGTGGAGCAGGTGTCCCCCCACAGCCCATGGAAAAGGCCCAGACCCCACCTGCAGCCTGTGGAGAGGCCCCAGACTGGAGCAGGGGGAGACATGCAGGAGATGCTGTGACCCACGTTGGAGCAAGACCCTGCCAGCACTTGCAGCCCAGGGAGAGAGGCAGAGACACAGAGATGAGCAAGAGAGACCCACACCGGTGCAGATTTGCTGGAGGGGCTTGTGACCCTGTGGGGGACCAGGCTTGAGCAGTCTGAGCCTGAGAGACTGAGAGACATTCTGTGATTTATGACTGCACCCATAGCAGTGACCAATGCTGGGGCAGCTGGGGAAGAGCTGAAGCCCCGTGGGAAAGGACTCATGCTGGAGAAGTTGGTGGAGGACTGTCTGCTGTGGGTGGGACCCACGGTGAAGCAGGGGAAGGGGGTGAGGAATGACCTTCCACCCTGATCTTGGCTAAGAAGGAAAACAACTCATGAGGAACTGGCAGAAACCCCCATTCCCCCAGTCCCTGCCCCTCCCTGTGTCACAGTGGGGCTAGAAAGGAGGGAAATCATAGATAAAGTGAAGTCTGGGAAAAAGGGAGGGGTGGGGGGACGTTCTTTAAGATCTGGCCACACTTCTCATCATCCGACTCTGGTGTCACTGGGGATGCAGGGCAGGGCCATCAATTAGAGAGTTTTCTGTCCTTTATTCCATGTTGAGCCTGTTGTGCCAATGACACTGACTGTGGAATGATCTCTCCCTGTCCTTATCTCCACTCCTGAGCCTCTCAATATCTATTTTCTCCCTTGTCCAGCTGAAAAGAGGAGTCATAGAATGGTTTTGGTGGGTGTCTGGCCTCCATCCAGGGCCAAACCACCACAGCCTCAAAGCAGATTTCCAGCAGGTGTGTGCTCTGCAGCACACCCAGTCATCACCTTGCAAAACCTGGAGCTGCACCCAGCCTGAATGAACAAAATCAAAAGCCACCAGCATCACAGTGGTCCTCCACTGCATCTTTTATTTCCTTTTTTTCATAGGAGCTCTTCAGTTGAATTGGGAACCAAAGGTTGGGACAGTGCTGAGGAGAAGTTACTGCTGCCTCCAAGCTCAGCTGTCCCCACAGGTCACAGAACAGAACACGAAGTCCCACCAGAGACAGGAGAGGGAACTAAACAGGCCCCTTCCACACCATTTACCAAAATCTCCCAAGTCTCAGCCAAAGGGGTTCCAGCGAGGGTATCCCAAGTCTAGCACAGTGGGATGGGATGCGGGAGGTTGAGGCTCAATCACAGGCTCCATCCCTGGGCTTTGCCAAGGCACCAACTTTGTGGCTAATCCTGGGCGTTAGAGTTAAGACTCTTCCATGTGAGATGAGAATATCCGGTGCTTAATACTGAGATGCTGAAGGATTCCTTGGTATCCAGGGAAATGCTTTTGGTTTGTTTGGTTTTTTTTTTTAAACCAAGAGAGAACTATCTGTTGTATTTTTTTTCCCATCTCCCCTATTAACATTTAAGGACTGTTTTCTTCTTTTTTTTTTTTTTTTTAAACAAAAGTTTTAACGAAAGGAGCACCAGGATGGCTCTACACTGCCACCAGTAATGAAAGTCAGACTTGCCAGGCAGGCAGGCAGGCAGTTTAACCCCTTGGTGACACCTCGCCTTTTAATTCCCTTTGAATAGGCCTGATACAGTTTTGATGGAAAACGTACCCGGTGCATGGTTCAGAAGGCTACAGAATTGAGAGCTATTAAATACTAAAAAGACAAGGTGAGAAACAATTTGCAAAATCTCCTCTTTTTATAGACTGCAGCTATTGAGAAAAATTGAGTAAATTCCCCAGCTACCAAGACTGCAGTCTGTTTCAAGATTCCATCAATTTTTTACGGTACAATCAATATTTATGAATCCCCAAAGAAATGTTGCAAAGAGAAACATGGTGAAACATTTTCCATGCAGTTGCAAAGATGTAACACGGGGACCTAAATAACTTTTAAAATAATCTCAATGACAATCAAAGTGCCTTACATAGCCAATATGGTTTAATGTCAGTGTTTATATTAGCTCTCTTCTAAAGAATAGATGGAAAAGAGGAGGGGGGAAAAAAAAAGTAAAGAAAATGTTTGCAGTTTAATCTCTCCTAAAGAAGACATTTTGCTATAATAAGTATTCTGTAATTTGGTGCTTAAAAATTCAAAGGAAGTATTATATTGAAAGTTCTTTGATTTTTTTATGCATTAAAAATATTCACCATCATGCAAGCAATGGATTTTTCAGTCAGCTGAAGAAAAAAAAAAGATTTCTATAAAAACTAGGCAAACAAATCCACATTCCTTTAATGGCTACTTTAGGTTTAATATCTAAACTTATTTAAATAACTCTGAACCCTCCTGCTGAGAAATATTGAAAGTAATGGATTCCTTTGTGTGTAATCTCCATTTACATGTGGAGTTTAATTTCCCTCTGGGCTGAACCTGTGTAAAACTTGTCTTGAAATGTCCCTCTGTAAAAACACAATGTTTAGGGGGGATGCTTTTTATTTTATTTAAAATTTATTTTGCACATTACGAACAAACAGCCAACTCTCCTATGAGCTGCCAAAACGGTGACTGAGCAGTATGAAGATTAAAATATGTGATCGTGGGAAAGGTCAGTCTGCACCCCAGATGCCTCAGGTCCACCTAAAATCAAGCTCAGCCCCGCCGTGCTCATCACACCAGTGAGACAGGTCTCTCCAGTGATACCGATACCTCCAGTCCCCGTGTTGCAGAAGCAGGAGGAGCAATGTTTTTTGCTCTGACTTTCCTCCAAGGAAGTCAGATGGAGTTTGCTTTTTGGGTGAAGTGATTATAAAGTTGCTCCCTCGACATTTGGATCTCCTTCAGCTCCTTTCCTCGTCTCGATCCTGTCCCACCTGGCGGTGTGCAGGTTTTAGCTGCAAATCCTGAGCGCTTTGTGTGATTGCTATCACCTCTTTTTTTCTTTTTCTTCTTGTTTTTTGTTTGTTTGGGTTTTTTTTTTAAACTTAGAGGAGACAATGTTAAGAGAGATCACTGTTAATGAAGCAGTACCGCAAAGCATTTAATTACCTAAAACAAAGCCTTGTCTTTGATGCTAATATTGTATTTTTGAACGTTTAGCGAGGGCTAAAGAAGCAAGGAAATGTGATGAGTTTGCAAAACACTTCAAGTGAGGCTTATTTCCCCAAATTAATCAGGCAAGTTGCAGTCCCAGCTATTTATAAGTCGAGTTAAGTGTTGCTCCCTTGCGAGGTGTCTTTTTTTTTCCCTCTTTCCCCTCCCTTTCCATAGTTACTGAGGTGTCTCAGCAATTCAGCCTCTTACCTAGATATCTCATCCAGGGGAATCTCGGTGGGAAGATCTGGTATCTGATCTGATTCTATATTTAATGGCATATTTCATCTGAGGGGGGAGGAATATCTTATTGAAATATCTCCCCTGAAACTATATTTTTATCAGGTGAGCTACATTCAAAATAGCAATATTTTAAAACATGTTTTTGCTAGAAAACATTAAAAAAAAAGTTCTTTTTCTTCTTCCAGGAGGTTTTAGTAGAATCTGCTATAAGGAGAGGGTGGGGCAGCAGGAAAAAGGACTTCTTGGAAAACTTTGGAATGATGTTTAATTATTTTACAAAGAACCCTGATGAAATAAGGGTACCTGAGGATGGGGATGATGAAGAAACACCTACAGCAGGGTGACCCACGGGCGCTGCACCCAATGGAGATCCGGACACCCTGGCTGTCTGTCCCTTCTTCAGATAAACACAAGAAAGAGTTAAAAGATCAAACACTCTTCAACCCAGCTCTCTAGTTTATAAAATATATATATTTTTAAAACACCACTCCTGCTGGGACAAAAAAAACACCCAAAACAATAATACTGCAGACTGGTTTTGTGACAGAAGCCTCCCTCTCCACCTAGGCATCCAGGGAAGACTTGGACAATATTTAATGAGTTTACAATGTTACACATCTCTATCTTTTAATCCATTTAATCAACAAATTTCAAATATAAAAAAAAAAAAGAAAAAAGAGATACAACAACAACAACAATAACAACAACAAAAAACCCACAATGCCCCCCATTTGTGTTTTGTTTGACTGCGAGTAATATTCATGTCTGCATGAGGATGGCATGTAATTAACATGTCATAATCAAAATGACTAAGTTTGACACATTATAATCACTGCATGGAGATTATAGCATAGCCACAGGCGATCTGCACAGCCTATCTTAATATCATTTGCATAATGAAAGCATGGTGGCAGTAATAGCTTTTTTCTCTTGTTATCATAATTTCACCCAGGGCTGCAAAGGGCTTTGGTACTGTCAGATGTTGCCTGTTAAAAGTCATTGCGAGTTGAAGACTCCAGTCCAAGTGACCTAAGTACTTCCACGTGAGCAATCACTACGTGGCTGCATGACAATACAAGATGGTTTAGGGTTATTTTTTTTCCCCTGTGGTTTCTCAGAAAACATGTGTGCAGCCTTCATTTTTGGGTCCTGGTAGAGGAACTGTTTCCTACCTGCATGGCTAGACATCATTTTCTGAGCAACCCCCAAATTGCCTGTGCATGCAGGGCATGCAGACACAGCACCTCCCCTGAAATGTCCAAGGAGGGTGGCTGGGTGGTGATGCTCCAACCTGGCCTCAGCACCCCCAGAAAGGATGCTGGTGGCAGTGATCTGTTCTTACCAACCTGCCTGGAGTAGAGGGACCGTATCTGAGCAGATGGTCTGGCTTAGGCCACCAACCATGGCTCTCCAAAGTGATCCCGGGCTGGAGGGCAATTGTTCTTCCTGAATGGAGAGTAGCACATGCTCTGGTGACCTGTATGGTGAACTGGTGGTCACGGCTGTCATCTCCTTACCTGGTTCCTGTCCAGCAGTAAGAGATCAGCACTCCTGATAGATAGAATCCATGTCTGCAAACCCTGGGGAAAATAACTGGAGGCCAAGCATTAACACGAGTCCCACAGAGCGGGTCAAGTTGATGCCCCATGTCCACCAAGGCAAAAGCAGAGCCATGTGGTGAGAAGGGCTGGCAAGGAACAACCCACTGTCCCTTTACGTGCAAAATGGATGGCACAGTGCAGAGGGTTGCTCTTTAAATTGCAGTCCCACTTTTAATTCAAGAAGGCTAGAGACCACATCCTGGCCCCTTAAATTGTCCTGTCATGGGAAGGGTCTCACAAGTTCCCTGACTTTGACTGTCCCCCAGAATCACAGAAGGGTTTGGGTTGGAAGACACCTTTAAAGGTCACCTGGTTCAACACCCTCCCATAGGGAGGGACATCTACAACCAGATCAGGTTGCTCAGAGCCCCATCCAATCTGACCTTGAATGTTTCTGGGGATGGGGCACCTACCAGCATTCTGGGCAACTAGACCCAGCTGGGCTGCAATGCCAATACAATACAGGGAAGCATTTGAGCTGGACCTTGGTCTGGATATGGATAGGCAAGGTCCTGCATGTGGGTCAGCACAATCCCAAGCACAACTACAGGCTGGGTGGAAAATGGATTGAGAGCAGCCCTAAGGAGAAGGACTTGGGGGGTGTTGATCAATGAAAAGTTCAACATGAGCTGGCAGTGTGCACTGGCAGCTCAGAAAGACAACTGTGTCCTGGGCTGCATCAAGAACAGCGTGACCAGCAGGTCAAGGGAGGGGATTCTGCCCCTGTGCTCTGCTCTGGTGAGACCCCACCTGGAGCGTTGGGTCCAGTTCTGGAGTCCCCAGGACAGGAAATATGTAGAGCTGTTAGAGTGAGTCCAGGGGAGGCCACGAAGATCATCAAGGGGCTGGAGCACCTCTCCTGTGAGAGTTGGGGTGGTTCAGTCTGGAGAAGAGAAGGCTCTGGGGACACCTAATTGTGGCCTACCAACACTGAAAGGGGTCCTACAAGAAAGTGGGAAAGGGGGTCTTTGTTATGGAAGCCCAGTCCCTGGAGGTATTTAAGGCCAGATAGGATGGGGTTTTGGGCAACCTGCTCTAGTGAGGGCATCTCTGCCCATGGTAGGGGGGCTGGAACTAGATGACCTTTGAGGTCCCTTCCAACCCAAAGCATGCTGTGATTTTATGAACCTTGGGCTTCCAGCTGCACCTTTGCTGTCAGTAATGTTCGTAGAGCTTGGTCTTTTTTTTTTCTAGGAGTTCACACATACCAGTAATTCTGTATTTTCTAACTCATAGTATCAGGCTCTTCTTATCATTTCTATATTGTCCCAGGCAGTATACAGTCCAATCACATTAACACACAATAATCCTCCTGCAGACATTACAGCATTAGGAATTACAAAATTATCTTGTAGTAAAGAGCACTGCAGTAGCTTGTGTAACATAAACCTATATAATCCTCCCAGATACATTCAGGAAAATTCCTGCAGAATTTGGGAAAGACCAGATCCCATGAACTGAAGTTATTTGAGCAGTGTCCTAGCAGCAGGGGAAAACAGTGTCATATACACAGAATTACCCAAAATTATTTTAGTATGGTGTGCTAAAATGATTATGCTTAAGTTATGTTTTGGTAATAGGCTCAAGTTGTTTGCTGGGATCCTAGCAGAGGTATTATGTTGACTCCCTTTATTTAAGTGGAGCTTTTGCCATACCCACGTATGAAGAACAAATGCACTGTCTGAGGTAATGCTTAAGTTGCAATGGTATCAGTTAAAAGATCATCAGTTTTCTCTAATCAGAAATTACCCAACCAGAGGTATGGATCCATACCTACAGAACACATTTGTCCTTTAACATACCAGCCTTGAGTATTTGGCCAGCTAAGAAGGCAGGACATGCAGTATTTCCTAAATACTAAGAGAAATTATGTAATTTCAGTGCCAGCAGAGTAAATCATGAAACAAAATATTCTTCATAGAAAAATCTGCCAGCAGTTCGCTCTGCAGTATCTGCCCTGTGTGATCGATTCAAGCTGGTTGCAGTCGTAGAATCACAGAATCACACACTGGTCTGTGTTGGAAGGAACCCCAAGGATCACAGAGCTTCAACACCCTGACACAGGCAGGGACACCAACCTCCAGGCCTGGAGCTACACAAGGTTGCCCAGGGCCCCATCTAACCTGGCCTTGAACACCCTCAGGGATGGGGCACCCACCCCCTCTCTGGGCAGCCTGTTCTAGCACCTCACCACTCTCTCTGGAAAGAACTTCCTCCTAATATCTAGTTTAAACTTTCCCTCCTTTAACTTTAATCCATTCCTCCTGCCCTTTGAACAAGCTGATTCCCCTCCTGTTCCTTTGCTCCCTTCAGGGACTGGGAGGCTGCAATGTGGTCCCCCCACAGCCTTCTCTTCTCCAGGCTGAACCAGCCCAGCTCCCTCAGCCTCTCTTTGTTGGGGAGCTGCTCCAGCCCTCTGAGCACCTTTGTGGCTCCTCTGAACCCTCTCCAACAGTTCCACATCTTTCTTGTATTGTGGGCCTCAGCTCTGGACACAGGCCTCCAGCTGGGGCCTGGCGAGGGCAGAGAATGTTCCATTTCCTGTACTAGCAGTCACAAAGCTGCCCTATGTGTTCTGCTGCCCGATTTCTGAGGTCTCTATAGGTTCATGTCAAAGCAGTGGGCCCCAGGATAAACCCTATTTTTTCTCTACAAGTCATCCAGTTGCCTGCAGTGGTTGCCATGGGACAACACTGAGAAGTGCTGAGGGATGCAAAAGAGCTGCTGCCTATTCCCAAACTTATAACCCTTTAGTGCCTGCAAGGAATATATATTTCCTTGTGTCAAGCATTCACATGGCATCACCCAAACTAGAGCACTCCCAGATGACAAACCAGGAACACAGTGGCCTTCATGAGTTAATAATGCACATTCTAGAGCAAGCTTGGTGATATGCCTGTGGGACTTCAGGTATATCCATCAACCTAAATCCGCTTCTGCTCCAGATGTGGCCACCTCATGGACACTTCACAGCTAGTTGCTGTGGAGTAAAGACCCTTAAAAAGGTACCCTCCATCTTATGGACCCTGATGTCAAACCTGCAGTGTCCCACAAATGACTCATTGACCCCTATCTAGCCATTGCTTTGTCCAAATAAAGCATCTTGTGTGTGACAGAAATATCATCTCTCACAGAATCACACTCGTTGGATGTGTTAGGTGGGAAAGGACCTTAAAAGGCCATCTAGTCCAACCCCCTGCAGTGAGCTGGGCCACCTTTAACTAAATCAGGTTGCTCAGAGCCCCATCAAGCCTGACCTTGAATGTCTCCTGGGATGGGGCCTCCACCACCTTTCTGGGCAACCTGTGCCAGTGTCTCATCACCCTCAGAATAAAGAACTCATGTCAATCACAGGTTTGTCAGTGACATCTAACACAAGAAAATTCCAGCCTATGTCTAGTGTCCTGGTAATTTCTGTGCTACTTACCACATTTTTCTGTCCTGCTGATGTCTGGTATCTTTACACATAGATTATAAGATATTTATCTTCTCCCATAAAGGGACTAAGGAGCCATTTGCAACCTAATTCAGAATCTCTTCTTGCAGCAGACTCAGTGGCTGTGTCCCAACAGATATTATTTATATGACAAAAGCACCCAGAGATCCTGACTGAATTACATTCAACTCTGAAGTTCTGTCTCATAAGAGGGAATTCATGCTCCAGAAAATTGGTATTTTAAACCCACAAAGCCCTGAGATGGAAAGCAGCTGAGCCAAGATCATAGGCTGGTATTAGAGCAAGTACCAGGACCTGGGTGGGCAGGATGCTACGTGGCACCCCAGGCCATACCCTACCCTTGTCACCCAGACATTGTCTCATAGCAAGGGTTGGTGAAAAGTGCCGTATTCCCTCACAATCAGGGTCATCCCAGTTTTCTGCTGAAAGTACTGTGCCATTTTCTGTTCTGGGCTGTCCTGTTCCCATCCCCTGGATTAGCCATACGAGAGACCAACCCCTTGCTACACTCACCTCTTGCTGAGCCATAGGGGTTTCACTGAGGAGGATGCCTTGATTCTGAAAACCTCATGTAGGGCTGAGACACAGTTAATGAGGGTCTTGCCACCAACTTGGCTTCTAGCAACAAAAAAATGTGTCCTGTGCTCCCATTCGGGGAGGGTACCTCCCTCTACCTCTGAGGCAGCTTCTTAGATGCCCGTTCTTACCTTGGACTAAAGTCAAAACCCATCTTGCTGTCATAATTCCAGTAGTTCATGTGTCTTCTAATCACATGTTTTATGGTTAGTAAAAATGCCCCATGGGAGCTGATTAAAGGTTTATGAGAACCAAGAAAATCTGATAGGATTTGGTTTGAATCTGACCAGTTTTTTAAGTTTCCTATCCATAAGCTTTTAAGTACTTGCAAGCCGTTATTTCTGTCTTTGATGCACTAGGGTGCTTGTTTTTCCTGTTTTGTTTTGTTTTGTTGTTTGGTTGGGTTTTGTTGTTTTGGTTTTTTTTTTAAGGGGGAGGGGGGGAAAAAGCAACATAAATCTCAGAGCAGAGATTTTTAAAAATGATTATCAGATTTGTGTAAGATTTATCTTCCTCTTTTAAAAAAAGCTTTTCACAATCACAATATAAATGCATTAGCATGAAAGCTGCCTAAACTCACATTCAGAGGGACACAGCCCTCTGCTATGGGGCTTCTTTAGCAGAAAGCACCTGGAACATGAAAAGGCAACTTAACTCTTTGCTTCCTGGGTCTTCACCCAGACCCTATCTTGGTCATTGCCAGAAACACTGAAGATTCAGAATTTCAGACTCTATGAAGCTGCCTCAGTGGAAGGTCTTTAGCTACACAGAGCATTTACAGTGCAGAAGTTACACTGGCTGCTGGTGCTCATGAAGTTTTGGATGTCCTTCCCAACCAGCTTCTTCCTTTCAGCAATTAAAGCACGAGGCTTTTCTTGGATTTTGGTTGGAAATGTGGAAGGTCACTGTTTCAGCCAGTCACTACAGCTGGGCAGTGCAATTAGCTCTGGTTGGCAAATGTTAGTTCAAAGACAATGGCCCTCCACCAAACTTGTCTTCTGAGCTCATGTGTGCCATGGTCTCAGAAGATGCTCTGATGCAACTGATTTAGTTGCTCATTAGTTAAATAACTGACCTGAAACACATCATTTCTGCAATCACAGAGGGTCCATCTGCATGATGAAACTTTTTTGGTTCCTTCCAATCAAAATAATTGTGTAATTTTAAGGCAGCCTGTAGCAGACAGACTGCATGAGACAAGAGGCACTGCATTGGACAGCTGATTGATCCACAGCAGCTGTATGGGGGTCAGGTTGCCTTGCTTTTGCATCGAAGCTCTTCTCTGAGGAGGCTGAGGTGAGCTTCATTTTACATCACCTCCTTTTTTAACCTAAAGAGGAAACGGTAAGGCTGCCTGGTTAGTAATACTGGTGAACAACAGGACATCACAGCTGCCCAAGTGGCAGAATCTAAGTCCACATATATTACACGTAGTTTCAGTGCATGGTAGGTGTAGGTATGTATAAAGGCTTGCTGGTAGGTATGGTAGGTATAGAGGCTTGCTGACTAGTTCTACTCTCACTGATCTCTGGGTTGGAATCAAGAGCAACTTCATGCAGCTTAGGATTGGAAGCCACCTGCAGGAAATCAACAGGCACCAAAAGTGTCAACTGAAAATGGTTTTGACAAAACTTAGATGGGTGTGGGAGTGATATCCGATGCCAAGGACACGGTGGAGAGACAAACACCTGCATAAATGTTCACAAGCCTCTCTCAGGCTCTGCAGTAGTCTCCTCTGATCAGGAATTATTGATTTGATATCAGTTACTAAAGACAGATTTCTGGTGTGTGTCTAGCAGGTCTTCATGAAGAACAGAAACATCGTCTCTGCCTATAAATTACCCTTTTTTCCCTATAGGACAATTACTCCTGTAGCACAGTCTGCAAACTTCCACTTTTGCTGGCACAGAGGAGGGTCATGACACTTCTTGGATGCTCCCTTCCCTATCAGTGTTGGAGGGAAGGTTTAAACCAGCACAAAACAGGGAGGGAAAAACACTTGTTTTCCCCCCCAAATACCTCTAATCCACCCAGAAATAGTGCATAAGGAAAAACATAAGATGATGGTCTTAAAGGTGGACCTCAAGACATGCATTTCTGAAAAACCCGTGCTCTTCCTATCCCTTGGTGTCCACCACTGCTCCCAGGCTGCTGTTGGTGTGTACAGACATTTTGGGAAGGGCAGCACCGAAGGCAGAAGCTGGTTCAATCCACATCATTCCCAGCATCGAAGATACAGAAATATTTAAGCAGATGCCTGCTCTATCCTGGCATTCAGAGAGCGATGCTAACTTCTGGAAAATAGAAGAGCCCCAGGGCAGGCTAATAACAGCACTACTTAAGAACGTAAGACAATTATTACCTCCAACTGTGAAGGAGTCTGAGTAATTAAAAAGGGTTCTTTATTTTGATTAAAAAAGATTCCTTTCAGTCTGTTTGAATCTTTAGTAAAAGCCCTGAATGATATTTTTAGATGCTAGAAAAAAAAAGACTCCGCAACTGATGCAAGATGCATAACGAACTCATTAGAAAAATTCTCCTATTATCATCTTATTGTCCAAAATCAATTAATTTCTTATTCTTTCACCCACATCACTTCCTGGAGACAATGCATGCCTAACCCAAAGCTTCCGAAACCTTATTTGGATTAACAGAAATCCAAAATTAATTGGGTTTAATTACTGTAAATTTCCTTCCCAATAAAATCTCAAGAATTTCCAATCATGCTGATTTATTTGAGTAATTAGAAAGCCATTCACAGATGTCACACTGTTAGGTAGTGTGGATAATGTGGGGTTTGCTTAACTGGATCCTGAGACCACAGCGCTGTGAAGAATGACAACTAAAAAACTTCAATAAAAAGCAGGAGATTAAGGGAAGTCGAATGACACAACCTCAGGCTGTGCAGGCAATGCCAGTGGCTTCCCATGGGAAACCCCTTCGCCTCCACCATGCCTCCCTGTGGCTTCTGCTCCAAAATAACTTGCTCTTCTCCTTGCATTTTCCACCAGTAGGCCTTCAGGGGCATTGTAATCGTCCTGTTTTTACAGAAGAGGAACCCAAGGCTCCTACAGATGAGGCATCAAAATCAGAAGGATGATATCAAAGCTAAAGGAAAAAATTCTCAGAGGGTCAAGTAGGTCCTACTTCTCTACAGGGGAAGGTGGTGAAGACCCAAAAGATCCCACATGCCCATTGGCTTACTGTTTTGTGCACCTGTGGGACAAATAAGAATGTATTTGCTTACAAATGGGTTTTGTAAAGCAGGTGACCTGTGTCAGCCAAGGCAGACATCATCCCATCTACTTCAGACACTTGTGATAGAGCTGCTAGAGCTGGACTGGTCACTCTGCCAATTCGGTGGAGAGTAAAAAAATTCATGGGGGTGACTCTTCTGAGCTCATATGGGCCCTTCCTCTTCCTGTGGAAAGGCTGAAGAATCAGGGTGACTCTGGAAGAGAGCCTTAGTTTTTAATTCCCACCTCTTCTCAGCAGAGCAAACCCTCTGCTCAGCTGAGAGACAGACTCTTCCTCGGGAGAAACAGCCCCTGGGTGTTCTTGTCTGTCCTGGGACTTAAAGAAATTTCAAAAGTTGAGGAGAGTAAGACAGGACTCGGGTTCTCCTTCCATCCAAGCAAGGGGATGAGGCAGATATAACGCACCCTCCCACAAGTGGAACACACATGATTTTATTAGAAAGATAATTTCCTGATTAGGAAATGTAAAGAAGGCATGTCTGGGGCACCAAACTGCCTCTGTAATTATAGATAAAGTTTGTAAGAAGGGAAGAGCATATTTTTAAAGACTCAGTTGTGAGCTGAATCTAGCAGCTTAAATCTGAGCCTGGACAGGGAATCCCCCCCCCCCCCCCCCAATTATCTTGGGTTTATACATGCCAGTATTTGACTAATAACATAATATTTAAATACCACAGTAATCTTAGCACCATAATCCTGACACTCACAGGTTATCTTAAATAAGGGTCAGCTGAAGAACATAGTGTTGTGCCACCCCCCCTGGGCTGTCAGATATCCTCAGCCATAAGAAAATCATCTTTACTTTTGGCTTGAGCCTTTAATGGGTCTGAAAGCTGCTGCTTTTGTCTAAATACATACATTGTGCAGCAGTTTAGGAAATAGGTGAAAAGGCTTTAATGGAGAGATTAGCGCTAGACATTGTGAAGCTTCAACTAGGTCGTAAGAGATTTCAGAGGTCAGGAAATTTTACAGGGCTTAAGTGTTTTGTAATGTAGTTTAGTTTGCCCCTGGACCAGGACATAATGGATGCTTCAAAACTTGATTTGCATTGATTAAAAATAACCAGGCTGCTACTCTGGGGTGAGAGTCACTTGACAAACTCCAGCAAGTAGCAGCCACTGCTCTGGCTTCTGCAATCGTTTTAATGTGTCGGGGTCAGGTGGGGCAGAGAAGGCATTTCTTGCCAGACAAAGGCCACCAAAGTCAATGAATCAGAAAATCAGACAGTTAACAAAACCAGAAGCTTTTTTGTCCCTCTCATATAGTCATAGTCTTGGTAGTCTTTGGTCAGATGGATTAGGGAACATCTCATTAAAAAATTATATGCCAACCATTTAAATAAGGTATTCATGGGGAAAGGAGGGGTTTAAGTGCAGAATGAGCCTTCCGTGTAAAATCAATGCTGTTAAACTCCATTACAGTAGCTTTCCTCCATGACTAAGTAACCACCTTTCCAATACCAGCCAGACCATAAACAGTGACACCAACAGGCAACAGGCAGGAAAAGAGAGAAGTCATCTTTGAGATGAAGCATTCTGGAGGATTATTTAAAACTAAATGCCTCAAAGATGAAGGGTGTCTGTCCCCTCCACTGAGAGCTGCACTTTAACCTCCTGCCTATTCTTTACTCTCCCACATTTGTGTAATTCAGTAGAGACTTGAGAGAAGCCAACAGAGATGCACCAATACGTGTTAACATGAAATCAATGAATGTCAAGGGCATAAGAAGCCACTCATGTCAGCCAGCACCACAGATGTTGACTGCTCTGTGAATTCCTACTTCTATGTCTGAAATGACACCTTGCTGCAAATTTATTTGGGTCTGTAGAGGGTGTGGATAGTCAATAATCCGTGCTCATTGCCGGAGAAAAGCTGCTCTGAAATCTGATGGAAAGCAAACGCTGTGCTCATAGACAACGTGCATAGCAGCTCTCAAGGTCTTATTCATGTCCAAAGTTGGATCTCACTTTGGAGTGGCTCCTAAAAAATGTGTCTATGAAATACTATGGATTTAATTAAAAATAATTTAAAAATTAATAATTTGCAACCAAATATTGTAATGAGTCATGGTCACTCTGGTGGAAGCCTCAATACTGAGAAAACAGCCTTGAGAGGAATGCATTTCGTACACTGATGAGGACTGATCCTGGACTACGAGTACATCCCCCAGCTCTAAAACAAGTGAGATGCAAAACTTGACTGAGATACAGAAAAAAAATAAAAACGCCATGGATAAATTGTAACTGGAGAAAGCTTCTGACAGAGAGCCAGAGCTCCATGCATATCAAAAGAAAGAGATGATTTATAACCCTCCATCATGAGATGAAGAACCTGCCCTTTCCTAGGAAGAAAGTACAAGGTACTAGGCAGGATCTGAAAATCTACCAGGACAGGCACAACAAAAAAAACCCTGGCTGGAAGCAAAAGCCAGGAAAATCGTAGCATGGCATTAGAAATCATTGGTAATTCTAAATTTAATTACCATGCGTCAAGTAATAGCAGGGTATCAAGGGATATGGTGGATTCCCCATTGATTGATGTCTTCCAGCCAAAAGAGTGGTTGCCTCTCTGGAAGCTACACTTCAGGCAGACACAAATTCTTGGCTCAAACGAAGGGCTGCGGGGAGGTGGAGGTGTCACTGGACCAAAATGCAGAGCAAGCCAGGCTGGCCGATCTGTTCTGGCCCCCATAAATTTCTGAAACCCTTCCACAGGGACGCACCCAGGGATGCAGAAGATACGTAGACTAAGATCAAAGTGTGGGGTCAGACACGTACGTCTTCGCCCAAGTCTTCTCTCCCTCCTCCCAGCTGAGGGAAAGCAATGGAAGCTGTAGCTATCAAGCTGAGGGGCAGTTTGGTTAAAAACACTGGTAATGCACTTCCAGTTCTTTCTTCGGAAGATCATGCGGTTTCTCGATGTGTGAGGCCAAAAAAGATGTGTGGCCCAGTGCACTCTTGACAAAAGCATAGATTCACTGAAGCTTGCAATTAATATTTAATACCAACAAGTCTTCTGTGATGCTGTGCGGATGTAAATAAGTGGATAGAACGTGATATTTACCCCACTATAAAACATTCATGAGCGCTAAGCTATTTACAAAAGCTAAATACGACACTGTATTTACTGTAGGTCACCTCCTAGGGTTAGAGATGAAAAGTTTTTGGTCTAATGGAAAGTAACATAATACACCATAATAATACAACCACTGTCTCGTCTGCAAAGAAATATCTCCTGGCTCCTTCTTTCTATTGCAATTACAGGTGGGTAAAGCCACTACAGGGGGAAAAAAATAATAAGAAAAAAACAAAAGGAAAGGGTGCCTTAAGGAGACTTGATACCTTGGGCGGGCTTGTTTTACTGTGTGCTCTGCTTGCTCATTGTCAAACATTGTCATGTTCATGCAGGAACTCAGGTCAGTAGACAGGTATGTGGGATGACTTCACTTTAATTGAAGTTACACTATCCCAGGATTGCAAATTAAATATCAAAGTGTGTCGAAGTGATCTGGGGCTTTCCTTTTACTCCAGTGTAATTCAAATTCCCCCTTTGTATATACCAAAACCTGCAATCAATACAGATGGTTAAATGGGATTGTCAAAACTTAAAATGCCAATACCCTGGGAGTGAACTCGCTGATGCAAGTCTCATGGCATTAGGCTCAGGATTTATAGACCAGAATAGTTAGGAATTTGTTTCCACAAACTAACACCCACATCAGACCCCCCACCAGCCAGCTGCATTATTTGCTATAAGTCTCAGAAATCACCAAAGAATTGTCAAAGCCAACGCAGACTCCTGATTTAGGAAGCATTTGGGTGAAATTGTATTGTAAAGGCTAACAAAAAAATTGCTTAAAAAGACACGTTTATCTCAGAAGTTCGGGTTTTTGTTTGGTTTGACACCCAGAAGCGAGCTGAAAAATCCTATCAGTTGCTTCTAAGCTGATTGGCACTTTTGGTGGAGCAGCAATAAATGTAAAAAGGTAAGTCTTTGGTGCATATGAAAAGAGAATGTGTGTCACTATGAGCAAATTACTCACTTGAGTATTTTCCAGTTGGTGACTTACAGACAGCAGTCTTTAGACATTTGAAAGTTTTCCAGAGAAGGAAAGAATAGGATGGCTGGGTGGGTTGTCTATGTCTATGTTATCTTTTAAATTCATGAATTTAAAAGATATGAAAACCATACAAAGGGTCACATTTAAAAATAATAGACTAGTTCAGCTGGAATGGGACCTACAATGATCACCTAGTCCAACTACCTACCCAGTCAAAACTGCAAAGGCAACTAACAACTGCCTTGTGCCTTAGAGAAAATTTCATTCATTAAAAATGGAAGTGGCAGCTAACATCTCTCCTCCTCATCTGCAGGAAGTGTCCACATACAACAGGACCTCCAGCACATATTTGCAACCTGCTTTCCATACAAACCCCCTCCCCACAGCTGCCCCAAGGTGCATTGCTCCAATGGACAGAAACTTCCCAGTATTCACAGAATCATAAAAGTTGGAAGGGACCTTGAAAGATCCCCCCCCCCCCCCCCCAAGGTTCCAACCCCTCTGTCAAAACAGGTTTTCTAAGACAGGTCGCACAGGTCAGTGTCCAGATGCGTCTTGAGTATCTCCAGAGAAGGAGACTCCACAACCACCCAGGGCAGACTATTCCAGTGCCCCATCACTCAAGTGATGCCTTCTCTTACAGCTCCCATTAAGACACCCCCCAGCTTTTCTACCTCCTCCTCCATCTCCAGTAGACTGAACCTCAGGACCTGAAAGGGAAGTACACACTGATTCAAATATGACACAAGCAAAGGGTTCAAATCCACAGTCTACCAGCCACAACAAGAAGTCTGAAGTGCTCTTGTGTTTTTGGTGATTTAGGAGCAAGTGACTTGCCCAAGGTGGCAGAACTCCAGAGTACTCTCCTTATTAAGGCCTTCCCTCTATAAAACCATTAACAGGTCAAACCAATGGTGGAACCAGTGACAAGACAATGAATTGAGACAGTGGTCTTTAACCAAGGCCTGTGATCTTTCTCTGGGGTCTGCTCTTTGGAATAAATCTTACTACTAATATGCTCAGTGTGCATACTTCAGGACAGCTGATCTATCACTGTGCCAATGTCAACACTTTGTGATATCTACTTATTGAATTCTCCCCAGAGAAAGGTTGGTGAAGCAGAATCAGTAAAAATAGGGAGGTGTGTACAGTTTCAGATTTTTTTAAGACAACCCACCCCATCCCCTCCAAATTTTCCACTAAGTATGGAAGATTATCCTTCAAACCTGTCACTTGGTGCTTCTAAAAGCATAGGCAGAGGAAGATTCTGTGCTGAGACACCAACAAAATAACCACTATTATCCTCCTTTGAGGCCCAAAGGTGGTGTGATTTTGGACTCAACTTCAAGATTGGCCACAGTTGGGCTCATTGGCAATGTGGTGCAGGAGCTTCATGTAGCCTTGACGCTCAGAAATCTCATCCATCACACAATGATGGAGGTCAGATGAATGTACTCTTGACAGATCTCAACGCATCCTCCAATCAAAAGAGGTTGGACAGCCTCTCTTGACCAGCTGGCAAAGAGTGTGGGAACGAGGTGCCCAAACACAGGTATCCAGTGCCAGATACCATGAGACTAGTCAAAAAATTTCTAAGGGTATGGCAGATTGAAGACACAACCTTCAGGAGACATGCCTTGCATGGTGCCTGGTGATCATGCTGGGGGCATTGAGGCATCTCAGATGTGATTGACCACCTGGCCTTTCACCTGAATTCAACTCCAGGCCCTGCAGATAGAAGTCTGGTCATTGCCTACCTAAGTGTGATAAATGGGTCAAACTGGAAGGGACTCCTGGGCCACAGAATCATCGGCCTTGGCCTTCCAGAAGCACATGCCAGAGGAACTAACTCCTTGTTGAGATCCCCACAAGTACAAAGAAAGGGAAAAATATTCCCAGTGAATCTGTAATACCAGCTGTGTTGCAAGATTGTGTCTGAACCACACCGAGCAGATTAGCACAAATGTGTTCCAGGTGACTACAGACAAAAAAACCCACGTAGAGATTAAAGGATACAATGTGGGAATTATTCCATTGGAGAAAAGTGACACTCACCATGTTGGCAGCTCCCATCTTGGCCCTTTGAGCAGACCTAAATAGGGAAGACCTGGACACCATGCTCATTTCACCATAGAGTATACTCAACCCTGCTTATGTGTATGCACAGAAGTGAAGAATAGCAGAATAAAGCTTTTGGAAAAGTACTGGATAAAGCTGAGGGATGGGAATTGGCAACATCTATGATGGAACTGGAAAACAATCACAACAATAAGGAAGTGGGCGTGCTTTTTCCACTCTTAAATAACTGCTGCTTCTGGCCCAACACCAAGTCTCCAAGTTCAGAGTTTCACCTCCTTTCTATGCAACCAGTCCCAGAATCAAAGATCTTGGTTTCCAGAAATAACCAGTGAAACTCTGGCCACCTGAACTAGAGTGGGGGGAACAGGGGGCCCTACGGTGCCAACTTCAAAAGCAGAGTGGTCTAAAAGCTTGTCGTTAGAGAACATTTCCAAGAATCAATGCACTTCTGGCAATACTGAGGAGTTTCTCGTACTGATTGCAACAAGATTGGTCATAAAAGAAATGGAAAAACTTCTTAGAACACTGCAGTGTCTCTTTTCAATTATTTTCCAAACATTTTCATTTTACTTTATTTCGTGTCATCTCTTCAGCAGAAACACCCCTCCCCAATTTAAATTTAGGGTTTTCTTCAGTTAGTTTTTAGACCGAGTTTTTAAACAAAATCTCATTTCAAAAAAGGTAGTAAAATGTTAGCTTTTCACCCAAATTTGGTAAAAATGTGGATTTTGAAATCTTGAGATTTTTAATGAAAAAGAGGCACCAAAATAATGTTTTCTCCAACCCACTTTACACACAAACCAGCTCCTCAAAACCAAAAGGCTCAAAAACATTGCCATTAGAAATTTTTGCCCTAAGACACTGGTTTTGGATCTCGTTCCTCCCCTGTTTTTGTTGTTCTCTCAAAAGCTGCTCTGAAGCACATTTCTTTTAATTCCCTTTCCTCTACATTCCCAGGTGCAGTTTAGGAGAATTCAACCACAAACACTACTGCTCTCATGATTTACACATTTTATTTGGGAATATTCAGAGTGCTAGTTGTTCACAGAAAAGGAGAAATGATCCCAAATGGAGCAGGGGAGATGTTTGGCCATAAGTGCTTCGAAGATATCAATTAATTTGTGAGGAGATGATGGTAAACTCACAAAACTGGTTGCAGGGTGTGAAGGTGCCCAGAAGACCAGCCCATGAGCTGGATCTCTCCTGCCTTGTGCAGCCTGCAGAGATGATGTGTAGGATTTACTCTTACTTGCTTTCTCTTCTGCATCCTAACACCACTCTGCAAAACACACCGATGCTCTGCTACATCCCGTGGGAGGGAAGATTTCTCTATTTACAGTGTCCATCACCACTGTTAGATTCATGACTACAAAGTTTCTCATGCAATGACACGTCCTCAGAGGAGGCAGGGTGGAAGAGAAGATGCCCCAAATTCTATTCCCACCTCCAAGATGTGGAGAAACCCTATTTTTATCTTTCCATTCCCATCTTCCTTGGTTTACTACCCCATACAATGATGAAAAGGAAAGCCACCGCCTTTAAAAGGCTGACGACTAGAGCCATGACATTATGAAATTGATAATGCAAAAAATGTTTAAATATCCTCCCTGCAGAGCTGTGCTGAGTAAGTCAGGTAATCACTAAGGGGTGCACAACCATTTTATGGGTCATCAAGTGATAAAGCTAATATGCTGCTTAAACTCCCCGGGAGAGAGGTCTCATTTGGTTGCATCAGGCCATTACACAGGGCTGTAAAAAATGCAATTGTTTGATTTGCCTAAATACAGGTGAGATGTAATAAAACCCCTTATTTGCCAACCCTTGCTGTGTTATGGCAATCTCAAAGCAGGCGCTGACCTTTTTATTTGTCTGTGAAGCACCATTCTTACCTATAGTACCGTAGAAATAAAACTTAAGTATGTATATGCACACACATAATCTATTAACAGTATGGTGGTGGGGAATAAAAAGCAAGAGGTCTTTTCAAGATGAGGCCACGCAGGTTGGGAAACGTGATTTCCTCGAATTCACACCGGTGTCTCCAGGCTTGGGGGAAGGGAGGGGAGGGGAGAGGATAAGGGAGGGCGCCGCGCTCTTGGTTAAAGGGGGAATGGATCCGAGCATCCCGAACGCCTGAGCAAAAAGGTCAGGGAGTGAGAAATAAAAGCGTTGGCCAGGGCGGTGGGGGAGAAAGAGAAAGAGAGAAGGACCCCGAGAGCATTACATCTTGATCAAGGAATGACTGATAATATTCCAGCGCACCATCTTTCAGGCCCCTCGTTTGATGACAAAGCACGGCCAACATCCCACATCCATTATCCGCTTCCCTCCCCGAGGCAAGCGCATCAATAACGCTCCCTCTGCCTCTCGGTGCCGCGTCCCCCCGCCTGCGCCGCGGCCGCTGCTGAGGGCTGGTGGGCATTTCCATACAGCCCGCGCGCATCATTACAGCCCACCAATCTTTCACCGCTCACGCAGAGGATCCTGCTGCTACACAGGAGCTGCGGCTTTAACCAGTTCCTCTCCTTCGGGGATGCTCCCTCTACCCCAGGAGGGTTGCAGGAAGAGCGCAGAGGCTGCGCTTTTATCACGACAGGGCCCGTGTTCTCCTCCCTTTACACCTGATTCCAGGTGGTGAAAACCCCCACGGCTTTTTGGATTTGTCTTGTTTTTCCTTCTCCCCACCTTTTAATTAACGAACACCCTCTCCCTGCCTAGTTCATCCAAGAGGGCGAACAGTTTGAATTTGAATGTGAACATCTTCAAACATCTGTTGCCATAATTTGGCTGGATTAACGGTCTAGTTTGTTAGACCATCTGCTGCTCTCCAAGAGCAGAGTTGGTTCCTGGCACATGTGGTCCCATCAGACTGCCAGCCCCTACCGAAGTAGGGATGGTCTTGTCCATGCTTTGGTCTCCTCCTGAACACCAGCAATGGGTTCTGAGACCCTTAGAAGTCAGCAGCAGGTCTGAACTCCTCACCTACTAACTCTGGGTGAAGATGTAACAGTTCAGCTTGGGAAGGAGACAAGTTGTACCTGATGTGGATCTTCTTGACAGCGTTTTGGAGGGGTGCTCAAGCCTACAAGCACCAACGGCTGGGATTCTTTAAAATAATTAACTATGGACCTTCCCCAGAGGTGCAAATGGAGAGAGCTGCAACTGAGGTGCTGTCAGTGTGATGGAGACAAGGAAGACACCAGGTGAGGGGAACAGATTTAGGAGATGTTGGTCAAACCTCTGGCTAGCACGAGGTTAAAAAGATCTGAAGCAGACTTGGTTACCAGCCTAGTTTTTCAACAGCCTGGAGTGACTCCTGGCAGTTTCTTTTTGCATACATATTTTGCATTTATTCAGGAGAAAAAGGTGCAGCTCCAGATGTGTGGAACATCAGCATGGAGACTGGAGCCACCTGGCTGAACCTGTTACAGAGACAGTGCCTTCACTTCCACCGGGCTCTAGTCCAAAATCAATTTACCCCTACAGCACTGAACTGGTAGCAATTCCCTTTCTCCTGCTGCTGAAGCCAACCACTACCTGACCGCTCTGCCTTCTCACCACGGGTGACCCTACAAGTTGGCTGGTGGTGGAAAGCAGAGCACACCTAGGAAAAGCAGCACAGAGATTTTCTTCAAATTACTGGCTCAAATCCCAGCAGGACCGGTGGTGGGTTTTTGAAACTAGATCAAGGTAAGTTCCAGGCAGCTTCGTGAACTGCAGGAAAAGATTACTTAGGTTCGAGTCCTTTGAAAATGAAATCTCAGCAAATCAGGAAAATTTCTGTCACTTAACAGAGTCTCCCATTCTCTCCAAGGATAAATGAGGGCAAATCAGCTGGTGACCTGGTGACTTGTCTAACAAACCTTTGACAGTGCTACAAAATAAACAGGGATTTTGAGAGTTGATGCATCCATTGTAATGAGAGAAAGAAAATAAAGTTCCTAAAACCATCCAAGACCCACCAAGATTTGGTTTTTTTTTTTTTGGGTCTTGAAGGAGTAAAGGGTAGCTCAGCCCATTCCTCCTGCCTTCCCTGTCATAGGTTCACACTGCATACATGCTGCACTTGAGGCCAAGGATCAGCCATCACACCATCGGCTCTACAGAGAGAAAATTTCTGGCAGGAAAAGATAGGATATGTGGGTCTCAAACCTGTGCTTAACACAGAGGACTGCAGGTCAGGCAGTCTCCAACCTGTCGCCTGCTCCAGGACAGGCTGGGAGAGGGAAAGGTCAGCTCCATCAAAGCAGCCAGCAAAGTAAGCCAGTTAATAGAAAACCTGTTTCTAATTGCTTGCTGTATTATAGCTACACCTTCAACCACCTGAGACCACCAGGAACCCATTCAAAGCCTTGCTTCCTAGCTTACACATAAGCCTTTCATGTTTTATTGTAACCCTGCCGATTTTTGCTTTCATTTATGTGTGGGAGAAAATGGCTGCTTTGCTAGCTTCAGCACACAAGGGGACTTTTATTTTTTTCTTTGCCTTATTTCCACATACATTGCCTCCAGGAACCCCCAGCAGATCCCCTCCAGATTCCTGCAGACTGATGCTCAGCGCGCTAACGGCTGCGTGCAACGTGCCGGGAGCAGGATTTTCATCCTTTCTTGATCTGTGTTCACGTGGGCAAGGAAACCACACCAGTGCTCTTCAGGTTTTCGTTGTGTTTTAAAGTGGGGTCTTAAAACAAAAAAAAAGTCCCCTACCTCCAGAGCTGCAGAAAGTACCAGGGCATGGAGAAGGTCCTCAAAGGAGCTCCACTGGCAGCTCTTACCGCAGCCTCTCGCTCACGCCCAAATCCATGCAACCTTGTACGCTGCCATGTGTGTGGTCCCTCCACCCCATCCCAGCCTCATCCAGTTCCTCTGTGATGTGACAAGCAATGAGTCAGGAAAGGAGCGGGATGCAAAGCATGGGGAGCAACCAGAGCCAGGGAACAACAGAGGCCAGCCTCAACCCTCCTTTCCCAACTCATTTTGACTCTTGCCTTTTAAGAGTTTGACCTTGGGCTCTTACACCCTGTGATAAGCATGACAAACTGGCTGTGTTGTCCTCTCCTCCTCCTGCCAGGCCCCAAAACCCCCATATTTCTTTAGTGGGATGGCATGTCCTGGCCAGGCGCAGGAAGGGAATTGCCTCCCCTATGCAGTCCGGGCCCCTGGCACTGAGCACCAATCCCCGGCACGATTCGCCTTTCCCGTGACAGTCTACACCTCTGACAGTTAATTCCTCATCACCCACTATTAATATTTCATAGTGGTTCCCAGCACCAGGACACCACTGCCACGGTTACTTCAGGAACGTGGTGTGGACCATCCAGATAGCCTGTTCGCTAAGCGGGTTAGGGTTGCTTCAGCATCACAGGGCACTTTTGGGAGGGGGGTGTGTGATTCAAGGTTATGCCAAGGGGCACCACCCATCAGCAGCCACACCTTGCCCTGAGTTTTCAAGCAGATACGGTGAGATTGCAGCGAATTACAGCCCAACCCTGCTCTGTGCTTAATCCCAGCTCAGCAGAGCCCCAGCCGCCTCGTCTCTGCTTTTTTCCTTCTTCCTTTTTCTTTTTTTTTTCTTTTTCTTTTTTTCTTTTCCCTGTTATTTAAATGATTTTGAGCAAGAAAGTAGGCCATGAAAAAGGGGGTAGCATTGTTTTAATAATTAGCAATTATGATCGCTGCAATATTAATTGCATATTTCCATAGCAAACACCCCCCTGGAGGGGAAAAGTGAGCGGTGGTTAGAGACCGCCGAAGCCTAAAACTGGAATTCCTGGGAACAGGGAGGGGAAAAGAAGGGAGAGAGAGAATGAACTTCTTACATTGAAGTAAATTACTACAGGGATTCCTTAGAAACCTTTAATTAGCCCTGCTCTGCTGTCGCATTGATTGGTCTGAAACTCATCAATTATTCAATGGCAGTGGTTCTTTCTCTCTCTCTCTCTCTCTCTTTTTTTTCCCCCCTTCTTTTCATCCTTTAGGTGGAAGAACCTGTTCTTAACCTGCTGAGGCGTTTCTGTTTCCATGTCATTGAGCCATGGGCCAGGAAACTCAGCTTGATTTCAAACTTCCAGCTCAAACCCTATGGGGACCTGGTCTGATCTTCCTGCCACAGGATCAGGGTCCTGTGCTCTCACCTTTCTGGGGTTGTCTCTCCCTGGCAGGGCTGGGATGGTTCAGAGGTCACCCATGCTGGATTTTAGGGATTCCTCAGTAGCTCTGGCTGCTTTCCAGCCTCCAAAAGTGGTGATACAGGCGGTGAGGTGCTGCTCATGCCTGGCATCCCTGTAAGGTGGCTGTCACCAGGGAGGATGAAAGCATCATGGTTCTTCCTGCATTTCTACATAGGGAAAGCCATTTTGGGGAAAGGAAGAAAAGAAGATCCAGCAGACAGCCCACATCAGCTCTGGCAAGAAGAAGGGGATTATGTCAATGTGTAGCTAAATGTTCCCCAGCCAAATTTGACCTGGGAGGGTGAGAGTCATGCGTGGAAGGTGCTGTTTGCACAGGCTGCTGGCTTGTGGCTGGGAATCAGTGATACCCGTCTTAAAACTGTCCGCTTTCTCCAAGCAAGGCACAGCCCTCTCACACTAGTACTGTCCCAGCACCACTTTTCTGGGCTGATTTGCCCCACAAACCCAGAAGCAAACCCCTTCTCAGTACCTGTCAGTTGGGTACCGAAGGCACCATGGACCCCATCCTCCCAGCAGCACCGAACATCAGTGCCAGCACCGAGGCATCATGGATAAAGATGAACTGCCAACGACCAAAATTCATCCCTGGCTGCCTTGCACTATTTAAACTGTTAGGAGAACAGCTTTGCTCCCCATGTGTGCATACCTATTAGCCTGTGTGTTTTTCGATCCCACTTATCCCCCGGAATTTGCTCTAAAGCTGGCTTTTGGAGACCCCTACATCTGACAGCAGCTTCACAGGCTGTACAGATGCAATTTGCTGTTCAGCGATGCCGGCTCCTGCCTGGAGCAGAGGAGCAGCCGAACAGCAGTGAGCGCCTTGCTCACGTTAGTGCTGAGGAAAGAGAAGAACTTGCTGGGAATACGGGGAGCAGACCCAGGCAGGCGTCAGTTTTTCAGGCTTCCCTCTAACCTGCAAGCCTCTCCCTGGATGTGTAGCTCTGAATTACGTTGGTTAGATATGCAAGATGTGATTGATTCAACATTTTTTCCCCCTTTAGTAGAAGATATTTTAATATTTGTAAGTTTAACACACACACACACACCCCCCCACCCCCCCATGTCATTTCTAATGGGTGAAGTGCAGCTGTGGGTTTTATGCTTTTTCCACACCAAATATAATTTTTCTGTCCCCTCTTCTCCTTTCCTTTAGACTTGTAGGAAGATAAGGTACAAGATAAAGGACTCCAGGGGGATGAAAATCGAAGGGGAAAACATGAAATTCAAAGCCTTGGCTCTGCCTGTGTTGCTGGAAGATACTGGGGGTGAAGCAGGGCTGTGGGTTGGCACACAGGCAGCTCTCTTGGGTCGAGCAGACACCAGTCCCCGTATTTGCCACAGCAATGGAATAAAAACTAAGCCATGGTCATGACAAAGTCCCCATAATCATTTTTTGAATGGTTACTAATCGAATGAGGCTGGCATCACAAATGGTGACGACTGGCTTTTCAGAGGGATGAACTGTCTGCAAATGGAGTTTGTTTTTTCCCCTTATCCTAAGTAAAACACTGGAGAGACCTAAATAATACTCAGAAAAGGCACAAAATTGACAGCTAGATTTTCCACACTCAAAAAACCTCAACAATTTTCAATAAAAATCCCTCTGTTTCAGGGAATCCCAGCCACCTCCTGTGCCTTTCTGTAGTGCTCCAGTCCCATTCATCTCACCTCCTTGAGCAAAACCCAGCAGGACTTCACACGTTTCCCTGGAAAACAGCTTGTCCAGGTAGGACCGCTCACCTTTTAATGGGAACAAGCTTGGAAGGGTGAGGATAAGTTTAGGATAATTTACCAAGAATTAGGATAAAAAGTGTATGTATGAGATAAAAGAGTAAAAATGAAAGGCAAAACCTGGATGAAGCCTCTGATCATGGCACATCTGTGCTCATACCCCAGAAAAGGCTGCATTTAAACCAACAGAGAGAGAAAATTTGGGCAACAAAACCCATTTGCTGGTGAAGACCAGAGTCATCCCAGTCCCAGTTGTGCACCCTCCCCACTGACCATCCACTGTCCTATGGATCGAGTTGAATTGTTCTCCCTTGTTTTCCAACCCTTGAAAAATTTTGGAGAAGAACAGATTATTTAACTCATAAGTAAGGTTCTTTAATTTTTTTCTCTTAGATCTCAGAGCGTTTATTTTAGATTAAAGGAATATTTAATTCGACCCTATTTGTTTTACTCAAATTCGTGTTTATATTCCAAGAGAGCAGTGAGGGCTAGAGCTTCACATTTTCAAATTGAATTTTTGTAGTTTCAAAATACTATTAAAAATTGCAAATATCTTATTTAGACTAATGTATAATGATACTTTACTGCTAAAATTTTAGGCCCCTTTTTTTTCCCCATGTGTTTAATGCGATGCCATTTTTTGAATGGCTTTGTTCACCCCCAAAATCTATCTTTGGATATGGGAATAATTTGCCTTCTCCCCCGTCTCCAGATTTCATTTGCCTCCAATACACTCCATAGCTTCCTTTCAGTTAAGCTTGTTTTAAAATATGCTATTTAAAACAAAGGCAGGCATGAGTAATTCAGAATGGCAAGAAAAAGAAACCAAATCAAATAAAAGCAGAATAAAGATTTATGGTATTAGGCAAAAATAGGCCTTTTTGTACCTCAGAGGAACCCATCCCCAGCCTGGAGACCCTGGGAAGGTTGGGATGCTCCCACCAGGTACCTCAGGGTCCCCCTGCTCCTACTCTCGTATTCAGGGACAGCTTCAGAGAAGTCACTCTGTAGACAGGGAAAAAAAATAAAAATAAAATAAAATAAAAAAATCCAAACCAAACAAAACCTGAACCCCTTGCCCCAAGAGGGGGATAAGAAATGATCTATTGACTATGAATTTCATTTATCTTACCACCTTCCTCGGTTTGAACAGTTGCAACAGCACCGCTCGTGATGCGTGTACACATATTAGCCTGTGTATTTCCCATCCTACTTATCCCCTGGAATTTATTCTAAAGCTCGCTTTTGGAAACCCATAAGTAGGACATAATTCGGAGGATTTGATGTTCTGGTCAATGTTTTGTCAAGTAGTTATTCTGCAAGCCCTGATATTGTGGAGAAAAATTTCTTTATTTTATTTCTAGATACAAAACATACATTAATATACAGTTTTACTTGCAGAGGTGCAAAATCAGAACCACACAAAACAACAAACACACAGAAAGGCGCCGGATCTTCGGTTTGCCTATCTACTCCAGGCAAGCAATTTGAGCCCATTTTACCTTAAAATAGGCATATATGTGCTCCCTTGTTCGAGGCAGCTCTCCGAACTCGTGCCAGGCACAACTGTGCCACTCAGAGTTCACAGGAATGCTGCCAGTTGGAAACTTTTTCTTTTATAATAATTTCTATCCCTCTATTAGAAAGCTGGAGGCCAGTTGCTCATCCCCTCACTTGCTGTGGCTGGTGGGATGCAGGAATTCTCCCGTGTCTGACGGCAAAACACAATATATGGCCAATAAAAGCCCACAGAAATGTTCTGACTACAAGCTTTTTGAAAACAGCTGGATTATATCATCCAGTTTGGAGGGTAGGAGGGGGAAAAATGTGATGGGTCTTTCCCGGCTCTTCGTGTCTCACCACCCCCCTGTCTGTCCTAAGAAAGCAAGGGATGAGGAAGAAAAATGGAAAAGAATATTTTTTTCCTCATTTTTTCAAATTTTGTTTCCTTTTTAACTCTCCAATACAGTGTTGCATTAGAAGTATTAGGGAAGTGATGCCATTTTCTGAGGATAAATAGATAGGGTGCTTGATTTCTATCAAAGTCATGACACCATGTGAGAATTGATGGGAGGGAATTGATCAGAAATCTAAGCAAAACTGTATTTTCCCCTTGACAAAAAAAAAACCAAACCCAAAAACCAAACCCAAACAAAACAACAAACCTCTAAGGTCTCTTAAGAAGAATAAGTTGTGCTTTCAGAGAAAATATTTAATTGTTTTTTTATAGGATATATTGAAATACATTTGCCTCAAGTCCAGTTTTGTCTGTGCTGTAGTAATTTAAATTTCCTTCCTTGGAAAAGAGAAAAAGTCACAATTTTGCATTTTCTCTCCCTTTTTGCTTTGGAGTACAATGTAATTCTTTAGGAACTTGTAGTTTCAGCACAAACCTTTCTGCTGCTCGTCCATGAAATACATTCTGGGGGTCCCCAGGGTGAAGTTGCAGGGAAAGTGGGGTAGCTCGAGCCTCTCGGGCAGCTGCCCGCCTCTGCCTGCCGGGATGCTGTGAAACCTCAGAGGGACACAACCACTTGCTCTACTGGATCTTGTCCTCGATACGAACCCCAAAAAGCTCTGTTTTCACTGCAGGTCAGCTAACCCTGGGTAAAAACAAACCCAAATAACCCTTATGGCAGCAGGTTACCCGGTCCTACAGCCTACAGGGGTAGAAATCAACAGCGTGTAAATTAAAATGTTGTGCATCAGGGAAGGTAAACACAAAATCTTTAAATCCTTACCCCACACCAGACAGGAGGGTAGGTTTAATTTGGGTTTTTTTTTAATTATTACAAATCTTTTTTAGTGCCCTGACCAAGCCACCGTTGATGCTAACACTTTGTGTTAGCACCAACCTCTTCCCAGGAATGCCAGTTTACACCCTGACTGCACCAAAGAAGGATTTCGTGGGCCACAAAACTTTCTCAAAGGCATTTTGGAAGATGGAAAAAAAAGGGGCTGAGGGTGAAAAATCGTCTTCTCAATCCTCAAGAAAACCTTTTTCCCTGGGATCAGCCTTGGTGCCGCAGCCCTGTGCCGCAATGCATAAGGGCAGGGACAGAAACTCTACTTGCCTTGCAAATGTTTTTCCCTTCCACTGATGGGTTTAAGGCTGGATCTCGATAGTAAGGTAAAAAAGGCTTTTTCTTAGGGTTTTTTGGAGGTTTTTTTGTTTGTTTTTTTTTAAGTTCTCCCCCTATCACTAAAGCAAACACATGTGCACACCCCTGCCTTTAAGAGAGTGCTCGCTGCTTCGCCCCTCTCCTCCCCCCCTGCCAAATTTCAAGGAGAACGTACAGCTCATGAAAAATTAATGTCATATGTAACAAAGCAAAATGAATATTTAATTGGGGCTTTTATGTGAAACCAGATAACAAAACCAGTTACACACAGGAAAGGGGAAAAAAAAAATATGTAAAAAAAAATTCATCCCTTCTAATGTTTGATAAAAATTGGTACTGAAGCAGTTAAGCTATTGGCAACAAGCGGCTCCTAATAAACACTCAGCTAATTCTGTAGGAAAAGCACTAATTAGAAAAGCAATAATAATCGGTGTAATTGCTCTAAATTACCCTCCTCACCGAGAAGTGTGTTTGGATACTGAAACACAGCTGCTCCTGCTCCATCCAGGCCCTGGCAGCCGAGGATGCTCCGCTTTTCTCTGCTGCCCTCTCCAGGTCCAGGAAGTTGGAAGAGCTGTCACCTCTCATCCCAGAGAAAGACAAGGGGGAAACCCGCAGCCTGGGCACACTTCTGTCCTACCCTGCCTGGGATTAGCCTGGGATCCCCGGTAGCATCACCCAGTTGTTGCTGGCTCCGAAAACCACAGCATGGGACTTCAGAGCTGGGATTAGGGTGGTTGAAGAGATGCAAGGGGGGGTTAGCATGTCTCTCTGGATGTCAAGCTTCTTATTTATCCACCTGAATAGAAATAATAGAGCTTAGACAGGCATTGTACAGGCCAGGGTTGCATAGACATTGTGTGTGGCACTGTAAGTCTACATGTCAAGACCCAGCCAGGGGCATGGAGAAAGAGCTGGAGAGCAGCATCGCTTCTTGGGGCTGTCAATGAGACACGGGGACCCCCAGACATGCAGAAGCACAGGAGGGGTGAAACCCACAGCTCTTGGAGACCAAACCTCAGTGGAGAGCCCAGAGCTCAGCTCTCCATGGAAACACAGAGATAACAACTTGTTGGCCGCAGTGCCCAGGGGAGAGTTGGGTGAAAGGGCGTGAGAGGATGGGGTGGGCTGTTCCCTGGTGAGGGCTTCACAGTGTTTTATTTTAAAACTCATGGTTAGGGAGATGAGGGCACTGAAGATGCTGTGTTTTTCATGGTTCTGATTACAGTAGATTTTCGCCATTGGGATCTCCAACCACTCCCCTGTGCTGTGTGCAGAGCGTCAACATTGTTAGTGCAGCGATGCTCTCTTGTGTGATGCTTTTGATGGCTGGTAAATATGTTTAAGCCAATTTGAGCAATAGGGAACAGATTAACAAACTTTCCTTGCCCTTGTTGTCTGTAGCAGCCAGTAAAGTTGCAGTAGAGTTGATAGCCAGTGTTTTTGGGCCAGTAAATCACCTTCCCATGCAGTAACGAGAAGTTAAAAGCAAGCTCAGAGTGGCTGGAGAAGATCAGTGCATAGATGAGGCTTTTAGCATGACAACATCCATCTCCCCCAGCTGTGATGCTGAGCTATCCCTTCTCCAAAAAACCTAAAGCAGCTGCAAGTCAAGAAGTCCCACAGAGAGTTACCAACCTGCACAAGTCAAAATCATCCTTATGCTCATGCTCGAAGACAAGTAATCCCAGCAGCACCCTATGATGCTTCCTCTCTGGTCCCACCTGCCTTATTAGCACAGATTAATTTAATCCAACAGCACTTAAACTGTAAGCCAGTTGCATGCAACTACTGGAATTAGTCACCTCTTTCAGCATTCTGCAACCTCCACCTGGGAGCTTTGCCTTTCTCCATGTCCAGTCAGTGACCTGAAGATCAGGACACCTCATCTCCAGGTGACCACGGTGTAGCTTCTAGGTAGGGTTAGCCAAAACCAGCTCAAAGCTGAATCCTTGCTCACTGATGCTGGGCTGGCCAGTGCTTGGGAAAACAGCCCTGAAAATGTATTTTTTTTTTACTGTTTATGCTCTGAATACTCATTTTACACTGTAAAGGCCATACATCATGCTATGCTTTCATGCACCCTTTCCTTGTATTGCATAGACCTTCCCAGCAGCAGAGTTTGGTCTTTATTAAAGTTAATTATGTAACACTGCATCATTTAATGGTGTGAGCAGCTTTCCCAAATAGATCTGCATGATACAACGTCCTCAATAAATAAAAAGGTAGGTGGCTATCCCAGGGATTAGGTTTTTCTGGGTTAGCAGTGGGGGTGGCACAGCAAAGGGATGACCTTCAGTTGAGTCACTGAGTTCCCCTCTGGAGCTTAAATCTACAGATTTCAACAAGGACAACTCAGAAATGTTCTCCAAAACTAGCCCAAATTGGCGTGGTGCTATTCTCACTTTACTTCCAGAAGCTCCTACAGATGTAGAAGAGATGGTTGAAGGGGTTTTTTAATTATTATTTAATTTCATTGATCTTAATGGAATCAATACGGAGGAAATTATTCCAGGAACAAAGTAAGATGATTAGAGCCTGTCCCCAAATTTTCTCTTTCAGCAGAAGTAAAGGCAGAAACCTAGAGCAGTGCCTTGGAGAATCAAATCCCTCCTGAGCTCAGGTTAATCCCCTTACTTGGGTGATGCTATTCACGCTGCACCACAGCTTCGGGAAGCGGCCAGTCACGCTCCAAGTTTCCCTGTGTAATTATGTTTAAATCCTTGTTGCTTCCACACATGCTTCAGTGTTGTTTATATTGGTTTAACGATCCATTAAACAAATACTGTACTTTGGGAACTGCTATTTTGCTTATGAACAGTTACAGTTTCTCCCACGTTCATTGATGATAACCACAAGGAAGAGGATTGCAGGGCAGAGCTGACTTGGAGTAGGGTCTAGAGGCTTTTGGCAGTGTAGGGGAAGGGCTTTTAGCAACATTAACACAACTATTTCTGGTTTTGTGTATTTTCAAAAGCATTTTAAGCATATTCACAAGGGCTTTTGTTTGTTTGTTGTTTAAAAAGAACTTCCTGTAGGAATCCAAATTAATTACAACCTGACCACAAGGAATCAAGAGGGGATTCCTACCTAGTAGGACATCCTCAACTAGAACTGAATCCTGCACATAATTACAGAGTTTTGGTGCTGCAGATAGGATCCAGGCAACAAAGGACATCCCATGAGCCAGCCTCACCTTCCTCATTGTAGATACTGCATGTCCAGCCATGCACATTGAATTGTGTCCCATGATGACCATGTATTTGGCCAAGAAGGAAAGATGTGGTTCTGGCCCAAATTCTCATCTGTCTTCAGACCTGGGATTTCAAAGAGCCCCCAGATGTCCTTCTGGAAAACCAGAGCTGCACTGGGACCATGGGCATGGATAGCAACAGGTTAACCCATAGAGTTCCTCTTAGCGGTCAAGATGCACCAAGAAAGAAATGCCAACACCAGGGAAGAGATGGGATTTAGGTCACTGCCTGTTTCCTGGCTGATTTCTGTTAGATCAGCATTGGGATGTAACAGCCACGGTGGTGCCTTGCAAGACCATCACTTCAGCCCATGATTAATTTATTGATTCTTTAAATTTTTTTAATAGTCTTCAGTTGGGCAGTTGAGCCTATTTTATCCTTCCAGTTTGCTGATCCCCAGCACAAGGGAGAAGGTTGAAAAGGAACCAGAAGGTATAGGTGGGCAGAGAGCATCCCATGGAAAGGAGGTGGACAGGGAGGATCTAGGGACACCAGAGGCACCACAGGGGCACCATCCCCAACCCTGGCAGCATTCAAGGCTGTGAGACCCTGTGAGCACTGGCAGCAGCTCAGGTCTGCAGGAGTGGGGGGATGGTTTTGTGTTCCACCTAATTAGGGTGGCTGGATCAGCCTGAAACGTGTGCTGACTCTTTCATGTGCCCATTCACCCTTTAGTCCTTTCCAAAGTGGTCTCTTGTGTCTTAAGACCTGTCTTATTGTGTATGGTCTGGCAGAGTGGAAAATTTAATTTTAAACTAATTAGTTTCTAAGTTGCTGAATATCCTCAAATTACCGGGCATCACCTTTCCCAAAGGGGGAGAACAACATAACTCACCGGTATCCAACATTTGACACTGCTGGAGTCAAGAGCACAGAAACAAAGGATCCCCAATTGCTTATTGTCTTGGTTCAAAGGTTGAGAGTCATTTATGACAAAGCTCTAATTAATAGTTTATTACTCGTAACTGACCATAGTCTCTTTTGTTAGCATTTAATATTATTAGCTAAAGGTTTGCTCTGAATGCAGAATGAGGTTATCCTTGAAATCGACTTGTTGGGCTTTATTTGGTCTTCAGAGAAGGCTGCCCTCCAGCCTGCCACTGCTGCCTTCCCTGAGCACAGGCCTATTGGTGTCAACAGCTTTTTTCACCCGACACCAAATCATTGACGTGCTGTTGCTCTGATTACTTGGTCACTGAAAGGTCATATGGATATAAATACTATTTTCCAATCATTTGGATAAATGGGCTGGTGACCATGCAAAGACCAGCCAGCTCTTTAAAGCTAACAGCAGCAGCAATTACCATCCAAGTTCAGGTTTTTTTAAGTTCATGCAACATCCAGGTTGCTCTCCCAACATGCAACAGTTCACAAAAGATTATGTTGTGGTTTATTTTTTTATTTTGGTTTTTTTTTTTCCTTTGTCCCTTTGAAAAGAGATCCCGGGTATCTGGGTGTGGACACTGCATCTGCCTTTGGGATGTTGACAACCTTCCAGCCACTGGTTGGTTTTGGAAGGGTTTTGGGGGTGAAGTGGCACCTCGTTTTCATGGCACTAGCCCAAAGCGTTCTCTGATCTCAGCTGATTGCAACAGTAGGGATATCCTAGGGGTATCTGGGGAGGGAAGGGGTGTGAGATGCTTTACACTGAGCAATGTGGCACCCAGTGGGTGCTTTTCAGCTTTCTCATGTCTCTCTGCAGTCATTTTAGAGTTCATTTGAGGCACTTAAAGATGAGTGTTATATATATATAACAGGTTGGTGGAGATGCTGCCGGTTCCCATTAGGGATCTGCTGCCATCTTTGCAACACATCTGCGAGAAGTTGGTGAGATGGAGCAGAGAAGCCTTGAGGGGACATCCCCTGTACCAGAAATACTTCCTCTGCTAAAAAAACCTTCTGCCCTCTCCATTGCTGCCTTGATGCATGTGGGATTTGCATGGGACAAGAAGAGAGAAAAGTTACTCTAAGCAAAAAACCCAACCGAAATTCTGCCCCCTTCCCCTTCTTTTCATGCAACTTCATCTCACTTCTTGCCACAATACCTACTTTCTTAGTGTCAAAGATGCCATGAGGGCCCAGGGACAGCACTGATGGCTGCAGATGTGCAGCAGGTTTTTTCCATTCACTGGTGGTGTAACAGTGGAAAGTGCTAGTAAATTTAGAAGTTAAATCATGGGTCAAACCTTTTCTTCAACTTCAGCATTTTAAAGAATTTTTCCCCAGTAGAATGAAATTCAGTATAAAAAGTAAAGTAGTTTGAACAGAGTCATTTTGCCTTGAGAGTGAGATGTTCTTTAAATCTTTTCTTAAACCCCCTTTCTGTGCCCCGTTTGATAGACCAGACACTCAAAATTAAAGAATTTGGGTTATTCCTCAACAAGGGTTTCAGTCAAGAAAGTTACCCCAGGTTTCCTCTAATGAACCGTGACATGGGTCATTGCGACTCCATGGCACATGGGAAGATCCACATCATTGTCTGTTCCAGCCAGTCTTGGGAAGATGCTGGTGGTATGGACAGAAAATGTCACTTGTGCTATGCAGAAAGGTGTTTGGTCCAAATTGTGGCTTCTGGTGGGATCCATTCCTTTCCCTGAGAGACGTTTTGATACCAAGACTTCTCCCACTATTGAGAACTTCTGACACCTGTAAAACAGCCCCCCCACCCCACCCCCTGTTTTGCTTCAGGAGCTCTAACACTTGAACATCCCACAGCAAGATCCCACATTCCCCAACACATCCATCCATGTCCCATTGTCAGTCTCCTCCTGGCACCTCTGTCCATGGGCAGAAGTAGTGCCCACAGCTGAAGGGATCACGGCTGGATCCAGCATTACTCACAGGGGAAACCATGGATATCCAGCCTGCAGCCATCCCATCACAGCCCTTGCCACCTGGGTTTTGGACATGCTGATGGTCAGCAGAAGTGATCAGATGGCGACGATGGGCACCTCGTGCCGCTGACCGCATTGTGGCATCCCCAAAAGTGATACCCGAACCCTGCGTGGACTTTTCTGTCTCCAGGAGGGCATAGAGATAGATGCTGCTGATGAGCTCTCTCCAGGACGGGGGACATCGGCTTTCACCATGGGAAGGCCACATCACCAAACCATGCTCTGTAGTTTAGAAATCCCCAGTGCACATTCAGCCCTGGAAGGACAGTGGGGCTGGCCACAGCTCACCCGGGCCGGGCTCTCCCCATTCCCTGTTCTCTGCTGCCATCACGTGGATACTTGATTTTATTCATGCTATAACTGAAAAATCCCAGCGTGTTTTCCCGGGTTTAACCATCTTGTCCACAGGCAGTCGATTTCCTGGCCTTTGGTCCTGCAGGCAAAGCCACGGGAGCCTGGAGACGTGGAAATATCCCTGGTATTTCCCTCTTCCCGGTAACAAGCTGATTTTGGGCACGGGAGAGATCTGGACATCTGGCAAAATCCATCAGACAGGCCTGTTAGGTCTTGGTCTTGTCTTTAAGTCAACAGTCTGGATCCAACCCCACTTGGTTGACTACCATTATTTACAGCTTCCCATAGCCATGCCACCAGCATCTCCTGTGCAAACCCCACCCTCGTTGAGGAAAGGTTTTAAGCAGCAGCAGGATTTAGCACTAGGACCCACGTTGGCTTTACACCAGGGTCAAAACCTTTTCTGCACGTGTTTGCTCTGTAGTTGGCAGTCTCTGGCATGGAATGCTCAAGACAAACAGAGGTCAAGGTTTGTGTCAAGTGGAGCACCACAGACCTTCCTGGCTCTGAATGCACTGGAAGTGAAGTTGCTGGTAAGGATGGAAAAAGTAATGCACATCTTAATTTACTGACCAGTAAGCCAGCCCAGACAAGGACCACCCCTATCTAATACCACAAATGCCTTTTCTTCACAACATACCAGCCTCTGAGAGTTGCTTCAAACTGCAGCATTTCTAAGAGTTTTTGGAATTGTGCTGCACGCGCTGTGGAAATCTGTACTTAATCTGAAGGTGTAAAGGTCTATTTACCATGCCACAGAAGCAACACCAAAAGCCCAGAGTATTGTCTCAGTGCTGAAATTTGGACAGACAGCACATCTGTGCAGAAAAACTTTCATAGTTTGGTGGAGGAACCAACGAAGGTGATGCTGCTGAGGCCCAGGATGCTTCCAAGATGCCTGGTGCTGATGCAGTGTGACTTGAAGTTGCCTATAACTTGGGCCAGTGAGCTTTTTTTTGTACAGCAGTTAGCAACAACGATGCCAACTCATTTACCACCCTCACAAAGGGCTACACAAAACAAGCCTGTTTAGTGCTGCTTCCCCATCACCACTGAGCATCCACCTCTAGTACTTTTATTCCTGGTTCTCCCACTGAATTGCAACCCCTTCCATTGCAGAAAGAGTCCCTGGTGAGAGCTTTCCCACCGATGGCATCTCCTCTTTCCAGGCTGCACTCTCACTCCCCGGCGGGTCAGAAGATAGTGGTTCACAAGTGGTGCACCAAGCACAAGAGAAATACCAACATGACTTTGCAGCAGGGCAGTGGTGTAGATCTTCCTTCTAGGTGGTCCTATAAGATCCACCATGGCTGAGCATCCTCTCCTGAATGCAACCTGAACCAGTGAGTAGGTTCAGAAGATGATGGGAAGGGAGAGCATGGAATGACAACAACATGGATGCAATTGTGCAACCTGAAAAAACACAGGACACATTTTCAGTGTAGGCAGAAAGAATGTAAAGCAGAAAACTGGGATATTGAGTAAGGTATCTTAATTCTTTCCCAGTAAATTTTGATCATCTACAAGACATCAAGCATTTTTCTTCCTGTCTCGGTGGGAAGAGTAGGAAGGAACACAAAGTGATTGTGATGCAGGAGCCAGCACCACTTCTTGAAGAACCAGCATCTGCTGAGCCACAAGCAGTGGCTGGCAAAGGCAACAGGAGAAAGAGAGAAGGAGGTTCCTGCTTCCCGAGTATACAAAGTGCTCGTGGCCTGGAAGTCCTTTGTCAGCTCCCGTTTTAACTCTGTCCCTAAAGTAAATAGGATGCTCAAGCATTGACAAAAGACTATGAGCAGAAAGCAAGGTTAAAAAAACAATAATTCAGCCAGTTAACTGCCATCGTTGTTCCCTCCTTTCTCTGCATTCTTGATAAACAAATTCATAACAAGATTTTACTGCTCCGTTCCCCGGAGCAGTCTATTAGTCTGTCGTTCAACATGCACTACCAGTTGAAGCCGAGCTCCCACAATACAATATCCCTTAAGATGATCTCCTTTGCATTTGCTATGATGTAATTATGCTAATTATCCAGCCAGCTTTGATATCCTCATATTTTCCAGGAGGTTTATGATCAAACCTGTTCCTTTAATTTACTTTCCCTGCCATCAGAGCCGGGGTGTTTTGACGCGCTCTGCCACACGTACTTGTCTCTGTGGGCTGTTATGGCTTGTCGAGGCCACGGGGAGCTTAGACATAATTTTGCCCCAGATGACAAGGATTTTAACAATCACTTCTCCTAACTAGCATTTAGCCAATGTTTGATGGCTTCTCCCGTCTACAGCAATACACCGATAATGCCCGTGCGTTTCAAGGTTTCATCTTTTGCTTTTGGCAGCATAGTAAATTTCCCAGGAAACCTTCACATATTTCCCCTTTTTCACTTGCAATGAAAGCCCTGAAAAAAAAACCAAACAAACCCAAAAAAACCCCCACCCTAGAAATTTTGGAGGTCAGGTCCTAGCTTTGTATTACAGCTAATATAAAACAAGTGCAAAATCGTACAACCAGGGCAGCGAGTCAGGAGATGACCTTTCAATGTCTGGAACGAATTGTTTTAAGTAATAGATATGAAAAATATTATTTGACATACAAATCTCGTTACGTTCCCCAGCAGCCTGAAAAACAGCGTGGTTCAAACCCTACCAGAGTGGATGATAGAAAGTCCTGCTCCTTCAATGAGTATTAGCTTACTTAAGAACGTTTTCTTTCATGTTTATGAAGTTCCCGTGCAAATGCTCAGTGGAATATGGGTTTCATTAGCTTTTTTCATTTCAAGTTTTGCTGCGCGCTTTCTTCTTTAAAAAATAAAACAAAGTATGAATTTTCATGGCTTGAGGCTACCACAATTTTTTCTCCCCATTAAATGTGATTTAAATACCAAGAAGGGTTGGCTGTAATCATAATAAAATAACCAAACATGACCCAGATTCCTTTTATAGAGGGCTTTTTGGTGTGCATGGTTTCCACAAACTCCTGGTGTGTGCGGTGGCCTTTGGTACTTTGTAATTTGAAAGTGTTTTCACAAACTATTTCCTGGGTTTTTCCCCCACTCCGTTACTGCTGAGCTGAACTACCTCATAGCGTTAAGTGAAAAATAATTAAGCGTTTGGCAATATTTCGTAGATTCATTCGTGGGCTGTGCTGAGGGTTTGTGCCACAAGCACTGTGCGTCCCTGCCACAGCACCAGCACGGCTCTGGAGATATGGAAATGGTGTGGTGACTTCTGAAGAGCCTGGTCCAGCATGAGAGCTACTGCCAACTCAGTGCATGGATGGATGAAGGTGTCTTTTGTTCTCCTGTCTCACATAGAAATGCAACTCCAGAAGACTCCATGCAAGCAGGTGGGAAGAGGTTAACCAGCTTGCACGTTCCCTACGTGCAGTTGTTTCACCTACACTGGATCTTATCTTCAAGTGACGAAGCTGCTTAATCCAATGTTGCATCTGATCTCCAGGCTTCAGAGATGGGATGCTGCTTGGAAAAGATATGGAAGATAACCTATGATGCATGCAAGAGAAGAAAGCACCTCGGTTCCTTTGACTTGGATGAGAGGACCTGGCAGCTGAGCCTGGTGATGGGCACACCCCAGCAATATGGCAGCAAGCCTTAATGCACCCTCCTCACCTTTGCTTGGAACTGCTAAATTCTTACCTGGTAGCAAGTTCCTATGACCCACCAGAAAGACTTTCAAATTGGAGAATACCCCTGGTATGAAGGGTGTGAAAGAGAGAGCCTTAGAGGTGTGAGGTTTGGGTAAGGAAACAAAATTAATCCCTGGCTGAATTAGACCCAGTCTTAGGGAAAAATTTGGGTAGGCTACGAAGGAATGCACTTCCCTTGAGAGCTAAGCTCCATCAGCCACGATGAGTTAGGTTTCCTCTGTCCTTCCACCACAGAAGATGGAGATGAAGGAAACAGATGCCCAAGCCACAACCAGTCACAGGGGTGAGGTGTGTCTTAAAAGAGCTGAAGGGGAAACTCAGGCTGTTGGGTCCACTGATTATGCTCAAGCAGTCAGAAGCTGTAAGAGGGATAGAGGAAAGCTGCTCCTAAGAGACCTCCATTCCCTCTCTATGACCTTTGGTACTACAGGGAAAGAGGAGTGAGCAAACAAGGAGACCTGTAGGTCATCCCAGCTGTGAGAAGGAGGATTTAGAGTTTGGATGAATCAAGTGGGCAAAAAAGTCTCAGGAGGTCAACAGATATCCCAAATGGATTTCAGGCACCTCATGTGGACTGTGGTATGAGGACTGCCTCTGACCTGGTTCAGTGACTAGAATCATCAGAGCATCATCCTGTCTTCCACAGAGCTTCACAGAGGAACAGTGGAGCTCAGGAGATCAACTCCAGGAGAGTTTAACCATGTAATCTGAAAAACCTGAGAAAGACCCTGGGCATGAACCCACTCTAAGGCAGAATCACCAGTGTTTCCTGGTTACATGAGAAATAAGCAGGCTGGGTTTATTCACATTGGGCTAACCCCGTATCACATGCCCTTGAACTAATTTCAAAATAGATCTCCTACCTGAGGGGGAAAAAGCAAAACTCCACTCAATTCATCTCCTAGAGCGTTCGAGGACAAGCAAGAGGGGAGCTGCTGAGACAAGCAAATCCTGTTGTCTTCACACCAAAGCCACAGGGAAATCGGGACTGCCTGACAGAGGAAAAGGGGATCTTTTTGATATAGCAAACAGCGGTTGACAGACCAGAAAGCTTTGCATGAATGCCTTTCAAACCAGCCCAGAGCTTTAGGGCATGAATGTGAAATTTCTGTGTCTAGCAGAACTGTACCATGACTACTGAGGTTGCCTGTATGAGCTACTCCAGCCCATATTTGCAAACACTAACCTGGCTTTTGTTCCCAAAGATGGAACAGGTCTTGCCACAGCATGAACAGTGACCAGGTTGTTGGAGGGAAGTCTGGCAGGAGAGTAAAGAGAGTGTGGCTCCATCTGGGAATATCTGAAGTGAACCTTGCATATGAAACCTCACGTGAAGAGCAAAGACCATGTGCACAAGAGTGATAGACACGATTTGACCATAGTGGTTGGCTGAACATTAACTGCAGAAGCAAGTTTAGCATAGTGGAAACCTTGCCCCTAGGAAGTCAAGGTTGTTTTGGTAGGGAGCCACAAGATGCACCAACAACCTCCATGTTCTCAACAATACATGACTCAAATCAAGCTTGGCACCTACCTGAGAGGACAGTGTCTTACCTGTAGCAGCTGTCAGGTCTTCAAAAAATGGTTTTGTGGCCTGTTTTTCCAGATTCTAGGCTTTGTGAAACCTAGAGTTTTGCACACACCTCCTTGAGAGGGGCAAATGACACCTCTCAATGATGCAAGTCAAGAGACTGCTTCCCCAAGTTGTAAGATAGTGAGAACAGATTGTTAAATGACAGCATAGCACAGGCAGGTTTTGGAAGACAAGACAAACCTGGTGTTAGGAGGTCAGTAGAGGAGTGAAAATCATAAAGGGGTTTAGAAGTGGACTGAATTCAGACAACAGCTTTCAGAAAGGGAAACACTTACATCCGAACAGAAGTTATTGTGCCATAGACAACAGCACCTGGAGGAGCTTTTGAACTCAATGTGTGGAGAGAGTCAAATAATTTCCATGTTATATGGGAAAGGAAAATTCAAAGTGAGAAATTTTCAGAGGAAGACTTGTCAGAAAAAATTAATTTTGGAACAGCTGGACACCCATGGTGTGACAAAAGCTCAGGGACGTTGCTTGGCTGGAAAGATGACCAAGGGACCTACTTGTCTGTTTTGCTTTTATTCAACAGTCCCATGTAATCAACACTTTTTTTCACGTAATGTTTCAGCTCTGTCAAAAGTGCCTCGCTCTTTTTAAAAAAATAAGTAAATAAAGATCCAATGGTGACAAAATTTGGTGACCTCTTATGTAGACAGGACAAAAACTATCACCTAACACTGTGCACCAAAGGCTTTCTTGGTATTTTAGCAAGCACTGTATATTAAAGCACTGTAATCAACAAAGGTAGCCTTTTTTTCTTTTTTCTTTGCTTTTGTTTTTTTTTTTTTTTTTAAGAGTGGTAATTTTCAAAGGATTGGCTTGTTCTCAAGGCAACACTAAAGCCAAGGTGCAAATTTGCTTTTGTTCTTTCAAACTTCTCCACTGTTACAAGCACCAGATTATATTTAAAACCCTGCTTGCTGTGGAACAGCATGTGTCACTGGACATTCTCACCCACCTTCTCTGTGAGGTGAGAAGTGCACAGATTGTTTATCAGGCTGCTTTGGAAACGTGTCTTGGGTTGATGCCTAAGGTCAAATGTGCTTATCTTACATAAGGAATCAAGGTCAGTGAGGGTCCTCAGACCTCTCACAAAGTAGATTTACCCTTACAATGAGCAAGGTCAGCTTGTAGTAGTGTCACATCTGCAAATTCCAAGTCTACTAAGAACAAAAATAGTCAGTCAACTGATGTACAAGTAGTTTCACAAATATCAGCACCTGTTTCTCATTACTTTGCCTCTTTGAAGAAGATACTTCCCTATTTCAGCTGGTCAAAAGGCCAGCCCCATCTTGAGTTACAGTCTGGTCCCAGTACCTCCACCACTGCCTCATTAACTGAGGACAAGAGAGCCACCCTGATAGCTCTGGCTGTGCTGAAAACAGGCCAATTCCACAAGCCAAAGGAAGGGGGACACAAAGCAAAACACATCTCTGCAGTCGCATACAAGTCATTTCAAAGTTTCCGTGACTCAGAGCTTCGGTCTGTACACAGTGGTACCCTGTAAAAAACCTACTGTGCCTGAGTGAAACCAGCCTGAGGCTGGAAGGCAGGAAGACGTGGGGTTTAGCGCTGTCTTTGCTGCTGCATCACTGGGTAACAGCAACCAAGAAATTCCCCATGAGCTTAAACTTATTTCAAAGTATGTAGGGTTGACACACACAAGAAGTACCTGAGGAGTGCCCAGACCAAAGGCATAAAGGACCACCCACTGATGGTACTTATCTGCTTTCCATCTGTACTTAGATACCTCTCACCATACTCTATCCCTCCCTTGGCACTCCTCCACACAAACTTTTAAGAGATCATTTTCCCCCTACTCCTCCATAGTTGTGGAGGTTGGACACCCGCGTTGAGAGAACCTGATGCCTCTGCTGTGTAAAGCAACCCATGCAATCACTTTTTAAGGGAGTGAGGCTGAGAAATAATGTTCATGTAGCTCCATCATCTTCAATATTCAGTATTTCATCCCTTTTTAATCTCCACACTTTGTTAGTTCTTCGGAGAAGACGGTCTCAGAGACTGGGCTTATGGTAGAATTGGCATTGCCTTGACCACAAGGATAACAAGAACACCAATGTAAAAGTCCAGGTTTCACTGCTGCCAGCTAGAGCACAAGGCATTTAAAAACACAGAAAGAGATGAAATATCTCCCCTACACCATGAACAGCATGTCTTAGGAATTGTTCATTTTGGAATTAGCTCCATCATGGCTGGGGAAAAGGCTTATTGCAGAGCTCCATGGCTGCAGATGTGCCAATATTGGCATCTGACAGATGAATTTGGGGTTGAACTGGAACTACCTATTAAACATCCCATGACACAGGAGGAATTCAACCAGCTCCTCCCTGTTCCCCTGCTGGTTTTATCCGGTTATATGTTCTCTTAATTAGACATCTTTCGATGACTGGGCCTGCTATGAAAGAGATAGATACAAACACATTTCAACATCTAGCTAACTTATCAAGCTGGCTTTTGACAGGGCCATAGCAAATGTAGCCTACCAGCAGCCTCTGGAAGCGGGCTGGAGCTCCTGAAGCCAGCATCCGAACCACAGTCAAAGAAAGCCCACTAATCCATCTCCACCTGCCTCTTTTTTGTTAGCCACCCAGGTGGACATAGCAGTCCCAATGTTAGCAACTAGTGTGGCCAGTGCTAAGTACTGCAGCTCTGATTAACAGCACCTTGGTAGTTCTAAACCTACCCAGCTATTTAGACAGCACAAGCTATAGGCAACTGGAGGAAGGCAGGGGGAAAATTATCTTTGCTTACCATCGGTCAGAGATTCAACTTGTCAAAATCATGTTCCTCCTCCCTGAGCCACCCTAAATCATTCTTTCTGCCTTTAAGCATCTCAGATCTCAAGAGCACATCCTGGGGAAGTATAAACAATTCCCACAACTTTATGGTTACCTTTTCATTCCCTAACAAAGACAGCGCTCCAGGGTCTTGACTCCAAACAATGTCTACCCAAACAGCCACAGCAAGTAGAGCTTAGGGAGAAGATACACATTATGGTCATTACCATACAATTATGGCATTGCTACAGCAGCCACAAAGCCCTCCTGTTAGCCCTGCTTGATTTCAACTAGATGACCAGAAATAAAGGTCCAGAAGGGTACAGGCGAACGCACACTTGAGAAATGGGACTACTGAACTTTTGCTTGTGTCCTCGGAATGGTACCAAGACCAGAACTGCCTCCCCCCCAGATGCACAGAGTTCATTTCTCAACGTCACACAGAATTAATGATTCAACTGATGGCTGACCTGTTTTCAAACGTTGTCACTGGAGACAGGGTGCTTTCGCCTGTACCGTTCATCAGCCAAACGCAGCTACACAAAACAACAGCCTCTGTTGACACAACAAACTAAAAATATAAGGCACATTTGTGATCAAGTGTCCTACACTTGAAATTAAGCATCTTCGACCTTAACTTCAACCAGGCTTCAGTCCATCAGCCAGGCAAGTTTCAACCCAGTGTTCTCAATCCAAACACGGTTAAAATATTTATACTACTAATTACATGCTAATTCCTTTCCTACCCTGCCCCTCCTGCCCCTTTTTAAGTAGATAACTTTGAAGATGTTTTTCCTTCCCCTTCCTAACATGAATTCCTGCTACTGGCAAATGAGCATTTTGGGGGAAAAAAATAAAATCCTCTTTAGTATTCTTCCTCAGGGCCTCAAAAGAACACAGTGTTTTCTTCACATTTAACAAGCACACCTACTGTTTGTCATGCGAAAATCCCTTAACTTTGGGTTTGAATGCTTTTAGAATGAAATTGGGAGACAGGGAGGTCTTGCAGAGCTTCAGCCAGACTCTCTGCTCAGCCCCTAAAATAAAAAACCAAACCTACCAAAAAAAATCCCCAAAACAAAACACCTTCCCCACAGATGAATCACAGAATCACAGAGCTGTAGGGGTGGGAAGGGACCTCCAGAGATCATCAGGTCCAACACCCCTGCCAAAGCAGGGTCCCTCGGACAGGTCACACAGGTCAGTGTCGAGACTGGGCTGGAATCTCTCCAGAGAAGGAGACTCCACATCCCCCTGGGCAGCCTGTCCCAGGGCTCCCTCACCCTCACTGGGAAGAAGTTCTTCCCCAGATTAGTGGGGAACTCCCTGTGCGCCAACTTGAGGCCATCGCCCTTTGTCCTGTCCCCACAGAGATGTATTATTTGTTGAGGGGCACTTGACTATTCCCCAGAATTCTCCAAGCATTCTCATTAAAGAAAAAGAAATTCTCTCTTCTGCAAAACCAGAATGCAGGTAGATATTACAGAGATACTATGGAGGCTGAGGACTTTTTATTTATGAGTAAGATTGCCACTCCTTGCATTCAGGTAATGGTTCTTCCATCCCGTAATGGGCTTCTCTACAACTTGGGTCAGATCTTCAGTCTTCAGATCAAATTGCTGCTCAAGGGATTGCATTGAGTCTTAGCTTTGACAATGGCAGAGGGGATGCGAAGCCAGATGTGTGATACCCTCAGCCCTCAGATTCATTAAGCCTGCTCCTGGGCTCCAACAGCAATTTCAGGGCTGCAATTAGAGGGAAACTAGCTTTATGGTCTTCAGCTAGTGGATACACAGCAAGAGTGTTGTGTCTCTATAGGGAGGTGATTATGCCCCTGTACTGGGCATTGGTGAGGATGCACCTTGAGTGCTGGGTCCAGTTCTGGGCTCCTCATCATCAGAAGGACATTGAGGTCCTGGAGCGAGTCCAGAGAAGGGCAACCAGGCTGGGGAAGGGGCTGGAGGGCAAATCCTCTGAGGAGCAACTGAGGGAGCTGGGGGTGTTGAGCCTGGAGAAGAGGAGGCTGAGGGGACACCTTCTCCCCACCTCCCCTGCCCTGCCAGGAGGGTGCAGAGAGGTGGGCGATGGTCTCTTCAGCCAGGGGACAGGAGATGGGACAAGGGGAAATGGGCTCAAGCTGCCCCAGGGCAGGGTCAGCTCAGCTGGGAGGGCAAAGTTCTTCCCTGGCAGAGTTGTCAGGGCCTGGCACAGGCTGCCCAGGGAGGGGGCTGAGTCCCCACCCCTGGGTGTGTTTAACAGAGGGGAGATGAGGTGCTCAGAGATCTGGTTTAGCACAGGACAGGAACGGTTGGACTTGATGATCTTAAAGGTCTTTTCCAACCTTGTGATTCTGTGATTCTGTGAGGTAAGGGTAAGGGTACTTCTGTGACCACGTACCACTGCTGAAGCTGAGCATCAGCCACTCTTTATTTTTTTTTCAGCCCCACTACTTTTCCTGTTCTGCTAAACCTCAGTATTTCTCAGCCCTGGCTCCGTGCCCATTTTAATTTCATACACTGCACAAACCTTAAAGTCTGAGTGCATCATGAAGATATTTTTCCTCACATCAGTACCAACATCAGCCCCTCTAATAGCTGTGGTTTTTCCTCCCGTTGGACTGTCGGGTTTCTGGAGCTGTAAAAGAAAAGACGGTGTACTTGTCTGGAAGGGACTTATTGTTCCTAAATTAATGTTGTCATTTCCAAGGCTTAACTACAAAAAGATGAGAGAAGGTTTATGTCAGCATATGAATCCACACCTTGGCACTGTATATGCATCTCCTCTGCCAACCAGGACCCTGTTAGGTATGTCCAGCCTGGAGGGAGGATGCTCTCCAGGGCAGCTGCGGTCCTTCCCGGCCCACAGCCCGCTCCAGACTCCTCAGAGGCAGGACAGTCCTCATCCAAAAGACAAGTCTGTTTGTTCACTGCTGCAAAGTGAGTTATTTCCAGACCCTTCTCTGCCAAAGCCATTGCTCTTTGCTGTTCAGCAGGTCGCTTACAAAAAACACATGGCAGTTAGTTCTGAGGTCCTTAGCCCACTCCTGGACATCAGTCTAGGCAGGGAACATGCCTTCAACCCTCAAGTGGACTCTGTTGAGCTTTTACCCACCTACCCTGGCAGCAGAGACAAGCCCAAGCAGCATCTGCCTTTGCTGGCTTTGGAACCAAGCATGTGAGGGAGCACAGCACGGTTACCTCTCTGCACACAGCTTGGCTCAGGTTGGCAAGAAATTTCACTCGGGCCAACCAGTACCTGAACTAATGCTCCCTTTGATTGTCCACATTCCACATTCCTTCCCTGCTTTCCTCCAGCTCACAAATCTCGGCACTGCCTGAGACTCTTTGGTGGCAAGATAAATTTAGCTCTTCTCCAGGCTTCAGTAGGATCCAACCTTGCTCCTCTCCTGAGAAGCCTGTCTCTGCTGCCTGAGGCTTTTCTTTTTCTTTTTTCTTTTTAACCACAGGCTCCATCAGTGATTCCACAGGGGAGAAAAAAAAAAAAAACAAACCCAACCACACACCAACACCCAGCTGTGAAAGCCCTGGGGAGTCCATGCTGAGTAACCCCCACCCAAATCTCAACAGCTTATGCACATCTATTTCTCAGCTGCACTTTATGAGTCTTACAGATCAGCTCTTCAAGGACATGCAACATGAACAGAAGAGATGGGACTTGTGGAGTGCTTCTAAACTCATTATGTATCACCTTTATTTCAAAGTAATTCATGCATCTAGACAAGCTAAGCTTAGCATCACACTATTCCCCATCCAACTCTCTTGTGCCTCTGAAGAGTTTGGAGTGTTTGGCAGATGACCCTGGGGAGTCTGCAATTCCCCGCTCTGAAGTCGGTCTCTACAAGCTTGTACTGCCTCTCCTCTGGCTTCCTCGTGCAGTTACTCCTTGATCAGAGGTGATAAACTGCCTGGACAACTCCTTTCAAAGATCAAATAAGAACTGATGGGCAGCACTACCTTTTTATCCAAAGATAAACTGCTGGCTCCCTAAATTTAATAATCTCCCGTGCTTGGTGCCACAACAGATGTTCTCTGAGTTTTACTTCAAAGTGAAAAGGCAAGCAATACTTTAAAGCCCAGATAAGTTCCAAAATCAAATGGAACTTGCAGCCTCAGGTACTGGTGCTCATCAGCTCAATTAATTCATGAGGAATACGTAAATTTGTTATGATACCTTCTTACAGCATCAGGTGAGCAAATAGGTAGATGCCGCTAAGAGGAAAATCAAGAGTTACAGAAGCTTTGTTTCCACTTCTCCTGTCACAAATTAAAAGAAAAACAGAAAACAAATGGCAGAGCTGGAGCATCCATGTCCATTCCCACTTTGGACCCTGTTCCAAAAGGAACAGAACAAGCACCTGGGCTGTGCTGAATCCATGCTGAGCAGATGTTCTAGGCGGGGAAAAGGATCGAGGCATCTTTATACATATCCATTATTTGTCATTCATTTTTCTTCTGCCAGCTAACTAGATTTAACCCTGATTACAGTTAATGAAACAACAGCTAATGTAACATCAAAGGCTGTTCCCAGGCTTTGAAGCCTTGGTTCTAGTTTTTGTAGCCGTGACAATCTAGTACTAGAAACTTACCCCACTAACTGAGCTTTCCCAAGAGAAGAAACAGCAGCCATACCTGGATAATTTTTTACAGAGGAAAGATGGAAAAGAGGACCAGCACAACTCAGGGTTATTTTTAAATGGCCTTCTTTAACACAATTTTTGATGGTTATTTACTGTACAAGCTCAAGTGGTCAGGAAAGCGGACATTGCATTAACGTGTTCTTAATAGTGACAAACTTCCAGGCCAGCTGCACTTTAATTCCCCAAGCAGGTCCTTCTAGAAGTACTTTCTGCATAGCTGTCATGCCACTCTCTGAACGAGTAGCTCTTCTGAGGAAGACGGTACCTCGCTGACTCTTCAGAGCTAGTACCAAAACGGCAGAGTCCCCAAAATTAGGTTACAGCCAAACTTGTTTTGGTAGAAGGAACACTGCTTCATGCTCAAGTAAAACACTGTGTGGGTGGAGTGTAGTGAAATCCTGTATTTCACAATATTTTAACTCAAAACCCAGCTGCAGTAAAATTTCAGTTTGTGATGCTAAAAAAAGCTGTAACCACAACGGAGTATGACAACTCTGAAGGTTAAAAGAAAACACTTAACAGTTCACTGTGCCAGCAATTTGGAGTTGCAGAGGATTATCAAACCCCCAGACTTCACACCCTCCCACTTCCAACATGAAAAGTCAAGTTGGACACATGAAAATACAAAGCTCAGTGCGCTGTGGTAGTTGTGATTTCTAGTTTTTACTGTGCAAATTAGTTTCAAGCCACGATTCCTAAACTTCTAAGATGACTACTTTGATAGTACCCAAGAACCTTTAAAGGCAGATATTTATACTTACTTTGTGTTTTTTTAAATCAGGCACCTCAGCCAACAGCCTAGGTTCTCTACCAGGGAGTAATTCAGAGCCCCAGATTTGGACTGCACTTCTCCATGCTGATTATACGGGGAGAGTGAAGCTCAACTATTGATGCTGTTAGCCTGCCATCGGTGTCAAGGAAGCTAAGTTCTGATTCAGCACAGTGTCCTGGACACGAAGAAGACACCACCACAGCTCTTGCCATGTTCTAGATTTGTGTAACAGCACAGGAAGCCGAAGGACTCTGTGCAGGATGCTCAAGTGACCACAGAGAATTCCCCTTGCAGACAGCTTACCGCCTAGATAGGAAACATGCACAAAGGGAGACAGACAGAATCACAGCATCAGTAGGTTGGAAAAGACCTTTAAGCTCATCAAGTCCAACCATTCCTGTCCTGTGCTAAACCAGATCCCTGAGCACCTCATCTCCCCTCTGTTAAACACACCCAGGGCTGGGGACTCAGCCTCCTCCCTGGGCAGCCTGTGCCAGGCCCTGACAACTCTGCCAGGGAAAAACTTTTGCCTCCCAGCTGAGCTGCCCCTGCCCTGGGGCAGCTTGAGCCCATTTCCCCTTGTCCCATCTCCTGTCCCCTGGCTGAAGAGACCATCGCCCACCTCTCTACAACCTCCTTTCAGGTAGTTGTAGGTGGATGCTCTACTGCCAGTTCTCACCGTTTAAAGGTGGAAGAGTCCATGTGTTTGACATTGCTCTCAAAGCCTCAGCCCTGGAATAACTTCTCAATGAAACTGAGAGGGGAAAGGGTTCTGAGATGTCAGCTCAGTGCACCCAAGCTGCAAAAAAGCAACTTGATTAATAATTTTTTGACACAGGTGTTTACATCAACTTCAGTTACTTGGCTTTGGCGGTACTATGAAAATCAACCTCAGGCGGTGTGGGTGACAAGAGGGCCATTAGAACCCAGGGTCGTGGAATCCCAGTCCAAAGTTAAGTCAACAGTTACATCCAGAGATTTTCCCAGCTTCACGATACAGGTAAGTAATTGGCTACTAACACTTAGAGCATCCCCAGTTAAGTACTCCCTGCTTGGTAAGTGTTTTATTTAACAAAACAGCAGGGGAAATAAAGCAATTCTTTTTTCATCTACCCTTCGGACATCAGTACTTTGATGGGTGGAATAGAAGAGGGATGAAGTCACTTTCCTTCTACATTAAGATGCTCGAGCAGGTGTTGGTCAGATTTTGAGGAAGAGTGGAACAGCAGTGGGATAAATCAGAAAGGCACTGGATTAAGAAACAGGAGAAGGCTAAAGTTACTCAAGGACTACCAAAGGCGTTTAAATGAAATACAGGTGAGCCAGCATTTCAAACACAGATTAACTCCCTCATTTCACTGAGCTGGGGCTGGAACAGCGGTGTCAGGAGAAGAGGATCTGAGAGGTACTAACAAGTGCTGAAAGAAGTGACTTCTGCACATGGCCTTGCACACAGGCAGCACCACAGGTTCACAGGTAACATCTGCAGTGTCCCTGTATGCTGCCTGGAAGCACACACCAGAGAAGAGTACAGCCAAGATTATTGCCTTGTTCAAGGCAAAGCAAAGAATAGCAGCAAAGCTGAAGGAACAGACACAGAAACACACAGCAGAGAGGCTACAAGATGAGGTGACCCCACTGATCCAAGCTGCAACCTGCTCATAAACGCAATGGAGTCTTTCACCAGGTTGCTCTGATCTCTGTCTTTCACAACTGAACATCAGAGCTAATTGGATGCAGCTTGACTGTGGAAAAGCATCCGACTGGGGAACATGCCAGGCTAACCAGCACAGCGACAAGCCTTCCTCACCTGCCTCCCAAGAGGAGAATTAGAAAGCCAACCACCTCAAAGGGTGTGTATGGCCATGGTGGGCCCTCTTGCAACCCTCCAGGGAAACCTACATGCTCTGTTCCACCCCAACACATACAGTGTGGGGAATAAACAGGAGGTCACAGGGCTGTGGTCTCACTGCAGTTACAGAGAGTTGGTGGGACAGGTCCTGTTACTGAAACGCTGTCACGGATGGCTATGTACCTTCTAGGGAAGACAGGCCAGCAAGGCCTGGTGGTGGAGTTGCTCTTCATGTGAGAGAGCAACTGCAATGTCTCAAGCTCCACCTAGGGGTGTGTGGACAATGAGTTGACAGCTTAGGGGTAAGGATTAAAGGGCAGGCTAATGTGGGTGACATTGCTGTGGGTGTGTACCTCAGGTCACCTGGTCAAGGTGAGGAAGTCAATCGGACATCATGATCACAGGCCCCTGGTCCTCATGGGGGACTTCAACCACCCTGATATTTTCTGGAAAGGCAGCATGGGCAGGCACACACAGTCCAGGAGGTTCCTGCAGAGCACTGATGAAAACCTGGTGACACAGGTGGTGGTGGAAGAGCCTGTGAGGAGAGGGGTGCTGCTGGGCCTCGTGCTGACAAAGAAAGGATTGGTTGGGGATGTGAAGGTTGGGGGCAGCCTAAGCTGCAGCAGCCATGAGATGGTGGAGTTCAGGATCCTGCTTGGAAGGAGCAGGGTAATAACTAGGATCACAGCCCTGGCTTTGAGGAGAGACAGCTGTGGCCTCTTCAAAGGCCTGACTGGGAGAATCCCATGGGTTAGGGCTCTGGAAGGGAAGGGGGCCCAGGAGAGCTGGTCAGTATTCAGGCACCGCTTCCTCCTAGCTCAGGATTGGTGTGTTCTGGAGAACAGGAAACTGAGCAGAGGAGGATGGAGACCTGCATGGATGAGGGGGAGCTCCTGGAAAATCTCAGAGGGAAGAAGGAAGTCTCCTGGATGTGCAGAAGGGACTGGCCACTTGTGAGGAATTTAGGGGTGTAGTCAGAGACTGAGGGAATGCGACAAGGAAGGCTAAAGCCCACTGGGATTAGATCTGGCAGGGCATGTCAGGGACAGCAAGAAAGGCTCCTTCAGGTGTGTCAGCAGCAAAAGGAAGCCTGGGGAAAGCGTGGGCCCACTGCTGAATGAGGTGGGTGCCCCAGGGATGGAGGTACAGAGGCAGCAGAGTTACTGCTTCAGTCTGTACTGCCAGGGCCAGCCCTCAGGAGTCGCAGAGCCCAGAGGCAGGAGAAGAAGTCTCATGAAAGGAATCATAGCATCATAGGGTGGGTTGGGTTGGAAGGGACCTCACAGATTATCTAGTCCAAATATCCCCTGCCATGGGCAGAGACACCCCCACCAGCGCAGGGTGCTAAAAGCCCCATCCACCCAGCCTTGAACCCTGCCAGGGATCCAGGGGCAGCCCCAGCTTCTCTGGGCACCCTGTGACAGGGCCTCACCACCCTCACAGGGAAGGATTTTTTCCTAGTATGTAATCTAAATCCCCCCTCTTTCAGTTTAAACCCATTACCCCCTGTCCTGTCCCTCCCTGGCCTTGTCACCAGTACCTGTCCATCTGTCCTGTAGCCTCTTCTGGTACCACAAGGTGCTCTAAGGTCTCTGCTGAGCTTCTGAACAACCCCAACTCTTTCAGCCTGTCCTCACAGCAGAGGTGCTCCAGCCCTCTGATTAACTTCATGGCCCTCAAAACCTTCCCTTGGTCAAGGAGTGTCAGGCTACAGAACACCTATGCAAACCTGACACCCACAGATCCACGTGCCCTGATGGGATGCACCCACGTGTGCACAGGGAGCTGCAGATGTTATTGCAGGGCCACTCCCACTCATCTCTGAAAGGTCATGGAGAACAGGAGAGGTGCCTGAGGACTGGAGGAAAGCCAGTGTGACCCTGGACTTCATAAAGGGCAAGGAGGAGGAAGGCCACAGGCCAGCCAGCCTTGACTCCATCCCTGGGAAGGTGATGGAGCGGCTGATTCTGGGCATCATCAATAAGCATGTGGAGGAGAAGGTTATCAGGAGGGGTCAGCATGGATTCACCAGGAGCAGCTCAGGCCTCACCAGTCTGATACCCATCTACAGAGGTACATCAGGCTGGGTGGGTGAAGGGGCAGCGCTGGGTGTCGTGTGCCTTGGCTCCAGCAAGGCTTCTGGCACCGTCTCTCATAACACCCTCGTGAGCAGCGTGGTTGGGTGAGGGGCAGTGAGGTGGGGTGGGAACTGGCTGAGCAGCAGAGCCCAGAGGGCTGTGATAAGCAGCGTGGTCTGGCTGGGGGTCTGTAGCCAGTGGTGTGTCCCAGGTGTCAGGGCTGGGCCTGGTCTTGTTCAGCACATTCATCAGTGACCTGGACAGGGGGACAGAGTGTGCCCTCAGCAATTTGCTGATGAAACCAAACTGGGAGGGGTGACCACACACCAGGAGGCTGCACTGCTCTTCAGTGAGACCTGGACAGGCTGGAGAATTGGGTGGAGAGGAGCCAAATGAAATTCAAGGGTCCTGCACCTGGGGAGCAGTAACCCCAAGCACCAGTACAAGTTAGGGTCTGGCCTGCTGGGGAGCTGCTCTGGGAAGAAGGACCTGGGAGTGCTGGTGGACAACAAGCTCTCCATGACCAGTAGTGTGTCCTTGTGGCCAAGGTGGCCACCAGTGTCCTGCATTAAAAAGAGCACAGCCAGCAGGTCAAGGGAGGTTCTCCTCCCCCTCCTATTCTGCTCCAGTGAGGCCACATCTGGAGTGCTGTGTCCAGTTCTGGGCACTCCAGGTCAATGGAGAGTGTCCATGGGAGGGCTATGAGGATGATGAAGGGACTGGAGCAGCTCTTGTAAGATGAAAGGCTGAGTGAGCTGGGGCAGTACAGCCTAGAGAAGACTGAGAGGGGATCTGATCAATGTTTATCAATCTAAAGGGTGAATTGTCTAGAGAAAGGGGCCAGACTCTCCCCAGTGGTGCCCAGTGACAGAAGGGACAGTGGGCACAAACTGGAACATGGGAAGCTCCCTCAGAGCACAAAGCAAAGCTTCTTCACTCTGAGGGTGACAGAACACTGGAACAGGCTGCCCAGAGAGGTTGTGGAGTCTCCTCAAATGGAGACACTCAAAACTTGCCTGGATGTGCTCCTGTACGGCCTGCTCAGGGTGATCCTGCTTTAGCAAGGGGGTGGATGAGGTGATCTCCAGAGGTCCCTTCCAAACCCTGCTGTACTGTGATGGCTTTAGTAAGCCTGATCTGGAGGAGAAGCCATGAACAACACATGCAGGTCCCAAACCTCCAGGACAGCTGCATCAGAAGTGATGTTAAACACCTAAAGGATAACTTTCCAGCCAGAACATGCAGGACAGTGGTGCTATTTGATCCCTAGCCTCCAACAGAGAATACAAAGTGCAATTAACAAAAAAGAGCCACCACCTTGAGAATTAAAACTTTTATTAGTGTATTCACGTATTAGGCAAATGCAACATGTATGAAGCTTATTTCTTAGGTTCACAAGTTCTACCAATACATTAGTCTACTGGTAAAACTAGCACAAACTGGTAACTGCTTTGCCAATTTATTTATGTTTTTGAAAAGGTGTCTGGCCTGCTCTATTCAGGCTTGATTCATTTTTTCTTTTTTGGTATTGCTTCGATGCCCTAGTCATCACAGCACAGAAATATCCATCGCTGTCATCAATCCGGTCGGCTGATTAAAAAAGCTGTAACACTGGCCACATTTTTGTTCTCAAAGCTGAGTCATCACTAGATGTACTTACAAAGTACAGTGCTAGTGCAGTGGGTGAAACAATGGGAGGAACAGACAAAGGCAATCCTGCTACTGCCACAATAACGAAAGGAATGACAGACAGCTAGATCACAAGATTGTTAGTAAGATGTATATTTTTTTCAAGTCAAAGTAACCCTTCTATACAGTTTCCCAGCCCTTCCCCAACCCAGACTTATCTGTAGAATATACTTCAGAATATTTTTTAATACGGTGCAGCTGTAGTGTCCAAGGGTTCATAATAACATGCACTGTCATGAGGAACCTGGAAGTCCTCCTTCGCTGGTCATACCTCAGCAACCACTATCCTAGAGGTTTTGCAGAAGCAACTACTTTTAATTAACAAGGCCCATTATGACATAATGAATGCATATGATCTGGTATGTATGTAAGCTATACAAAGCCACTCAGATCAGAAATTCAAATTCTGTTACTGAAACATGTTAATAAGCTGCATCTATTTAAAACATATACGAAAGAGTCTAGTTTACCCTGGGAAAGGATTGTTGTTGGTTGGTTTTTTTTTTCCAAGGTATTTGGCTCCAAAAAGTAAAGAACAATGACTTTTAGTGATATCCATTTAATGAAAGAAATACAGGTGTAAGGGGAAAGCCAATAACCTTGTATACTGAATCCAGTATCCAATGCTACCACAAATTCTCATTCCATGAGAAAGGAAATAAGAGCAAAAAAAAGAGAGCTTGATTTCCATGATTCAAGGTACAAAAGAAGTTGCAAGTTACATCAGTGTCAGCAATACTGCTGGCAACAGAGGCATCAACTCAGATGGGTAGGGAAAAGTAGACTCCTAGTGTGATGGATACTTGGAATTTGTAATATGAATTAATTTTAGGCCCCATTAAGGATATAAAGTGTCTTAAGATCTTACAGCTGAATCTCAAGACATTTCTTTCCCTTCCAACCGAGGGATTTTATTTCTTTTTTCTTTAAGAAGGCAGCAAAAAGTTAAGCTTTTCTACAAGTCAAGTCTGCTTTTTAATGTCTAGGACAACTCGAAAACCTGCTTATATAAAAAAATATAAAAGAATAAAGGAGTAGAGTCTTGGAATTTTATGAGAGATTTACCCCAATCAAAAAAACAAACAACTATTTATGGGAAGTAAAATGTAGAACAGCACAATACTGTGATATTTGAGATCATGATATATTACTTGTATATATACTTAGCTATTCATGTTATTGATAAACCATTAGGACACTCAATTATATACCCAATAAAAACACCATTAAGAGTCTTTAGAATTGTCCCTTCTTTCTGAAGAAGGCATTTCTATACACTAAATTTTCATCTAGTATCAGAGTATAGGAAACAGAATCCACAAGGTGCTTTAATTGATGAGACCTCAAGTGCTGTTTTTCTTTTTTTTTTTCTCCTTTTTTTCCTCCTTTTTTTTTTTTAAAAACCTTTTTTTTTGGATAGTAAACAGTTCATGGGGACCACACACAAATACTACGACAGAGAGCTGTTATATTAAGTCTGTTGATTGGACTCGACAGTTAGCCCACTTGGTAACAGAGGAAGGAGCTTTTTACGACATGCTGGAGCAGCGTACTGAAGGGGAGCCCATCTGAGTCAATACTTTGTCCAACCACTGTAGAGGTCCATTCAGATGAAGTTCAATCCAGCAAGGAGTGCTCGTTACCGTTTGCCGCCTGGAAAACAAAGGAACAACAGGGAAGTCAGGGAGACCTTTTGGCTGCCACAGAGTCCTCCATCGCCTGACCCAAGTGTGTTTCCATCCACAGCTACCACACAGAAAAAAAGATAAACATCTGCAACCATTACCATAACTGTTACTAAGCCCTTTATTTTTTTTTTCAGACAGACTTTGAAGAAAAAGAAACAAAACCCAAACAAAAAAAACCCAAACCACCCCGCATCTGTTAAGGCACATCAATAATTACAGTGCTTATCCATAATGTATCGAGAATATTCTGCCCTGGTGAGTAAGATAAGAACTGCAGAATTTGCTCCACTGTCACAACCATAGTCTGGCTTTCTGGAGCAACTGATAAGATAAATGTATAAGGAAAGTGCTAGATGTTGTCAGCAACTCTACGTAAAAAACACAGTCTGTGGTTATGCTGTGATAACTGATGCTATCTCAAAGGAACACCATACTTCATCTCTGATTTCCTGTAATCTTATACTTTTACATGTGTTTTGTACTGTAACATCCTCACACAATCAATTTAAGTAAAAAACCCCTCTGTGTTTCCCTTGCCTTCTACACAGACTTGCCTATAATTTTGCACAACAGTGGCCCTTATTTAAACACCACGTAGAAAGCCTCAGTGAAGCTGAAGAACTGACAGCCATAAAACCTCACACATGCCCTTGTTTCAGAGGCCTGCTATTCAAAAACATTCCTCCCCATCTCCAAAGTAAAGAAATCAGTATGGGGCATACTCTGCCTGAGAAATCCTGTTATTTCACTGTACCCACTCCAGGCATGGGAGTTTTCCCAAACTAGACTGGCAAGGCTACTGGTTGCTAAGCCAGTTTTTCCTAGTATTTCTAGCTATTCCCAAGTCAAAGCAAGGAGGCATTAAGATTCAAAGGCATCAGATTAATCAGACAGAAACCCAGCCCCTTCATTTTTACTGTGGCACTGCAACCCCTTCACTTCAAGGAAATCTGTTTATACAAACAGAGGAACTGAAAAGGCAGAGAGATTAAGCCAGTGAGAGGATGGATTTCAAAAGCTGTCTGTGGTTTCACATTTTCTAGGAGAAGAAAGTAGCTGGGGTCTGTGCTCTCTCAGCACACTCAAAACATCGTTATCTCAGCCTATGCCAAAACAAAGTGATCCAATAAAAGAACAATCTAAGCCACAGGAAATATAATTCCATTTAGTCTCATATCCTCTCCCAGAGAAGGAAGTTCATTATTCCACCACTGTCAACTCCCCTACAATGTGTTCCACAGCACACTTCAAAATGTTCTAACTGGTTCTGGTTCTGTTCAGCAGAGGTGGCTTCGTACGGCTGCTGAAGTTGGTAAGTCATCCCAAAGAGCAGCTATCCCAAAGAGATGTCTCAGTCTCTTCTGCCCATGGATTTACAGTTCACGTACAACTAAGTCCCTTTGCAGTAATCACCACTTTCTTCAGATGATCCTAGACCTGGATGGCTCCTGTGTGGATGTGAGCCCTTGACTGCTGACCTGAAATTTCTGCCATCATCCTCAACTCAAGGCAACACATCCCAAGCAAAAAGCTGTAAAACAGCTTATAAAACCCACCACACCTTGCCATACCTGCACATTTTTACATATATGCCACATGGCTAAAATGTTACACTTTGGCTTTGTCCAAAGCCCGTTCTGCAAGAAATGTTTTTGACATAAAGCCAGGAAGTTTTAACAAGAATAGTGGATTTTACAGCACTTCCTGGTCTATTTTGACAATTCAGGCAATGTTCATTCCCATTCAAGGTTGCGTTTGCAGGAGCAACCTCTTCTTGCTTTAATCACAACTGCAGCATCACTTACAAGTTTTCTACATCAATAATTTATTAGCACCATCTGAAGCAGAGATGCAAAGGAACCGGTTCAGCGCTACGTTGGTAATCGGTTTCTGTGCTCCTCTGGCAGCGTTTCCACTTGGAGCTTTTTTCCAACCCTATGATCTCTGAAGGTTTTACAGATAACTAACAACCAACATTCTCCCTCCCTAGAAATAACTTTTCCAAAAGCCTCCCCCACTGTTGTACCCAGAACTCACATTCCATTCACTTCCAGTTGTCTCCACATAATCTGATTAAGCCTTTCTTCTGTCCTGATTTGAATGTTGTATTTAATTATGCCTAAGTTTATACATACTCCTTTTGAGCCAAATCCATCAGTTCTTTTAAACTTGAGCCAGATTCTTTCTTGTGTACCTCTCGCTAACAAAGAGGTACCAATTTATTCCATTAGTCAAATTTCTCATTTAATTTAGTTTGGCTTTTACAGAATTGGCTTCATTTAGCTGAGTAGCCTCCTCCACGTACCGACGCCGCTATTTACATGTGTGTATATACTTCAAGAGCAGATGAAAGAATCAAAAGCCCAGGATTTAAGAGAGTGGGACCTGTATGCCACCAGTCAACTTAAAAAATGATGTGGATTTTAAAAAGGCATTATGCATTGCAGTAGTGTATTGATAGGCCAGAATTCATTCATTTGGTGGTCGATTTCTAGAGAGGTTTAAGGGATTTGTTTAAAGCCACATCTCTAGCTCTCCTGAATAATGAAATCTTTAATACAGCTCAGTTAGAAGTCAATTCCGTTTCTTCACGAATGCCCACACATCAGAGTAGCTAGTAGAGAATACAACTGGCATCTATTCAAAAGCAGAAAAAGGACTATTTTTTTCCACTCAAAACCCTGTTTTTAAGCACTTTTACTACATAAACAGTCATACTCTTGCAAAGTTTTTTCCAATACAAGTTCCAAAGTATTTGCCATCCCTTAAGAGCGTGTTCTCCAGCTGTTTTACCCTGCAGAATGCACTCCAATTGACTCCAGTTCTTTCTGCTGGGTACTAACTGTACCGTGCAACCCAGCAAACTCATCATACTCCAGATCGAACAGGGCAGAGACCAAAACGACTGTACACCTAACAAACACCAAATAATCTCACAGTATAAACTGTGAAACTTCTAGATCTTGCCAGTGGTTTCACCACAGTAAACAAAAGCAAGCAGGGACCAAGCGAGGGAACAGGGTTCTGACAAGGCTCCTTGCTGAGTTCAGTGCAACAATAAATCAGTTTACTGGTCTTTATGACTTTGGAGCTCCGTAGGTGAGGCAGGGAGAAGGAAGGAAAACATGGCTTCAACTTGCAGACAGCACATCTTAAGTAGCAGTAAGCAGCCTGTATGCACGGCTCTCAAGCCACAGAAACAGCGTTATTAGTGGAAGAAGAAATTAACTTGCAATTTAAAAGCAAAGTGGGTTCTTTTCATACCTGTATTCAGCTCCCCATCCTTTAACAAAGCTCATTCTTATGGTACACATTCTAGTAAGCTGATAAACCGCTTCGAAACCCTGATTCACAGATTGAGCCAGAAGAGCAGCAAATTCTTGGTTATTAAAGATTTTCAGATTGCATCCTAGAAAGGAAAAGAAAAGATGGCAAAAGAGTGCAGTCGATGAACAACTGTGTTTGCTACAGGGAAGCCCCGAACCACGAGGATACGTCTCCAAGGTGCCAAAAGGAAAGCAGAGGTCTCTCTGTGAGCACATTCACCAGATACACCTTTAGTAGGCTGCTAACCTGGTGGGATTTTGCAGACGGTTGCAGGATGCCAGCCGTATCTCTGATTGCAGTTGGGGCTCTGCACAAAAATGGCGCTGTCGCTTAGGCACTCGGCAAAAACTTCTCCGCCGATGTAGTAGAGACGCACTCCCCTTCCTGTAGTGAAATTCAGAGGAACTCTAGTTATGATACAGCCCAAGCAGACTAACAAATAAAGACAAGGGTTTTGTTTCAGGGAAGACCTGAGGTTTTTCTTCAGAACAGCAATCGACTACCTGCAGGACCATTGTGCTGGGCTGAGAGCCGCAGCAGGAGTGGAACACAATTAACCTGCATTTTTGTCCCACAGACACACAGTATTTGGAAAAAGAGTATTTTTTGGGCAAGAATGAGATAGAATTTTCTAGCTATATGATGGCTTGTAACCAAATCTAACTTAGGAAGCAGTATTTATTACCAAATAACTTCCCCCCCACAAAGGAACACCAAAATTGAAATAAAAGTACTAAGATTCAGCACAATTCAATCTGGGCAAATACCAAGTGTTGTATGTGAAGTGGCACAGGCCACTATGACATAAAAAGGAAAACCCAAGTATGCCACTTCAACACTCTCCCCTTACACTCATCCACACTGTTTCACAGCCCACTGCATACCCCTTTTCTGCACTACCTGGAACAAAATGAATAGGATTTCATTTAGCCCCATAACAAAAACACCCCCACTCCTAAGAAAACATGTTTTTCACTTTTAAATGGTGATCTTACTCTGATTGGAGAAAAAAAAAAATCTGTATGTGTTATTTCTAGCATAAGCAAGAGAAGCAGTGCACAACTGATCTCCCAAGAAAACTATTTGTAATTCACAAGTCCTTTTAAAAGGCCATAGTTTCTCTTCCCCTTTCTCTTTAAAACTAATTTTCAAACAAAGTCTGAGCTGTTCTATTAAAAAAAAAGTGAGAGCTCCTTACATTTTTTTTCTCATCATTTTCCATTCTGATCAGTCAGCACAGGCACAGCCTGGGTTTCTGCACATCTAGTTTTAATCAACCAGCATTTGGACTTGGCATAGCAGGACTCTAAGGTTCTACTAAAGAGGCTGAATTTTTTTCACTAAAACAAAAACAACACCTCATAGAAAAAAGAATCTTGTGAATGCTGCTAAATAACAGAACCCAGGAAAAAATAAAAGGAAAAAAAAGTAGTTTATTGAATAACTTAAAGCCAAGTTGTGTGTGCTGTGGAAAACAGTATTCTCTACTAACCATTACAAAGAAAATCTTGATTGTGTTGAAACAGCACCTTATCTCAATGGAAGCTTTCCCCATTTCAGAAAAGAATTCAAGTAGTACTAATGTTCATTCTGCATTTTATAAATTAGAATAAACTAAGCAACATGTTAATATTTTGGAATTTAAAACTTAAATTTCAACTGTAAGCAACTCTGAACATAAATGCTACCCAGGACAGAGTGGTCCAATGAGGAGCCTAAAAGCCAAAAACCTGCGCTTTGCGATGCTTTGGTGCATCACCTTTTTCCAGAAGACACAGAACAGCATTGTGAGCAACAGAAGTCCCATACAGTTGAGTAGCTTCCTCCTATGCCTGAGCCTGACAGCTCTGGTGGGATGGCTGCTGCCACCAACTCAGTGACCACTGCTTGAGGAAAGGCAGGACCTTGAATCTCCAGCCATCAATATGTCTCTTCCCAACTGCAACTGGCTGTGGTGGCAGAAGCTGCTGTATTTCTCCCTGATTTCAAGAAGCTGTAACCTCTGTCTTTCCACTTCTGTCCTTAGGAAGAGAGATCAAGCTCTCTTTGGCAAGCCTTGAAAGACATTAATTTTTATATGTGTATATATGTATTTTTATATATACATATATAAATATAAAGCACCTACCACCATACTGATAAGCATTCTTTGGAACCACTCTGATGGTTCAACAGCTGGCGGCACAAGGGTGAAAACACCCCAACACACAGATCTGCCCATCCTACCTGGATCATTCCAGATAATTTAATGGCTAAAATAAAATCAAATGGTTAAAAGATCAGCGTCTTTTACCTATATGTCTCCTTGTCATTTCCACAGTAGCATTTCTGTTTACGTTGGAAAGCAGACCTAGACAAAATCGTTCTGAGTTTGATGGATCTGTAAAGCCATCTACAGTCAGGGAAGGCTGCGATGCATGGAAGGTTTCTCCCACTCTTTGATTCAGTTCGTAATAGGCTATTGAGCACCAAAACGCAGGCTCCGAGTAAGTGACTGGTTGCAAGTCTAAAAAAAAAAAAAAGACCCAAAATAATTAAAAAATAAGCTTAGCACAGGATCTGAGGCTGAAATCTATCTGCCCTGCTCTTTGTCTTTCAGAAATGACAGCAATAGTCTCCTCGAGCAACTCAAATTGTATTTCACTCGTCGTCGTTTTTACCTACCCCAGTAAACAGAATGGAATTCAGTATTCCACACAAGGGAAGAAACAAGGAAAGAAGGGGTGATGTGATCTAATCTGACCTCAGCTTGAGTAGTTCAGTCCTTGCATTTCGCTTGGTAAAATGATTAGTCACAGCTAATGTTGCTGTGACTGCCAGACATTGAGACATGGCTGTTGCCTTTCTGTAACTTGCAAACGTTTTGCCAACATTAAACTATCAAAGGCTGAAGCACACAAAGGGGGAAAAGGAGGAAAGTATGTTCCCTTGTATTACACTGTCTTATACAGTCTCTTTATCTAAAGGCAGCAGCCCTGAGCTCCTCTCACTCTCCTCTGCTGGAGCTCAGTATCTTCCCTGTGCATCTTCAGCTTTTCCTGCCGTGCTTCCCCTTTTTACCTACACTAATTACTTACTTGGCATTATGAACAGCATTTTCCTGTCACCCTTCCTTAAAGAAACCCAAGGGAATCTGATCATCCTGAGGCACTCAGAGGCACACAGGAATGGCACCTGATCAAAGCAGGTGGGCAACTGATGTAGAAGCAACAATTGTCTTGTGGTCACTGGTGAAACAGGACATGAGAAGAGCAGCAGAACACACATACAAAGGAGACAGCAAGTCTGGGCAGCACTATGGATAGGCTAACGACCTTTAAACTATTTATTTTATAAATGCTGTTCCTGCATACACAACTATATCACTCTTTCCCTCTACTAGCAGCTCAACAGGAACAGAAAGAGTTATTAACAAATTATTAACCCAGCCCTATTGTGTCTATCGTCAGGAAGCCAACCCACTGCTCTTACGTTTTTTCAAGTACATTTTCATTTGTAATGTAATTATAAATATAAGGAAGAGTCACCACACACAGAGAAACAATTGAAAGTATTTCCAGCTTACCCAAGCTATGATTAACTGGAGAGAGAGTACTAGGAGACAGCTCTGCTGGAGATCCTGTTGAAGCAATACAGATGGTGTCAGAGCAAATGATTCTTACTGTTTCAGGTGGGGAGGTACAACCATTACCTAGATACAGTTGCACATTAAAATTCCTTGGAATAAGAAGCCTCAGAATTCCTACAACCAGTTTTCCAGCATGTCACATGTTTCTTCTGAATTCAGATTGCATTTAATTTTCTAGGCTCCTGGGAACCTACCCCTCCTTGTAAAGACTCAATTAGCATCTCAGTGTTGCATTTGGCAGAGCTCTCACTTCATGCTCACTCTGTGAACTTAACTTACTTATGCACTTCTACAGTGAGAAGGTGGTGACTTCTTCCCAAACCCACTGAAGAAAAGCTATGGAAAAGTGGATGAGACAATCAGGGTGTTACCTCTCTATTCTCAAGGGAGAGGGGTTTATCTCTAGAAAAGAAGCAGCTGGATTTCCTCATTTGAGGAAATCATTCTTTCCTGGAAGGAGGAAGGAAAAAGCTCAGAGAAAACATAAACTCTCCAACTCAATTTGGGCAGTAGTAGGGAAAACGCAGAGAGGCTTTGCACTGAAACACTCCTACAGTGACTACTGATGTCAGGCTTTTTAAATTAAGGTACCTATTGTCACACAGTGGGAAAATATTGCAGTTCTTACAGAAACTAGCACAGTTGATTCCAATTAACTGACGAAGGTTGCTAACATTAGCTAACAAAACACACACTCAAGTCTGCCAGCACATAGCAGGAGGTCCTTCTCCACCACATTAACCGTGCTTTGTCCAAGTCTGAGGCCAACCAGATCATCCAGAAACTTTTTCATACAAAGGCACCAGCTCTCAATGTTTCCACTGCTCTTTCAATAGACCTTTCCATACAAGAACTCATTTGAAACATGGCAGATAGTGGTGAGGTTGTCAGAGTTCAGAGGCAGGATCTCAAACTTTAGGCCAACAGCTATGTTCTTTCAATGGACCCATTTCCATAAGGTAAAGTCAGGAGTGGGTTGAAGCCAGACAGCTATTGAAATCTATATTAAGGCTTTCCTGATGAAGATTTAATTAGACCTATATGCTTCTGTTATGAAACAAATGGAATGTACTTAAATATGTCACAGAATGCTTTTAACACATTCCCCTAACAAAAAACTAACCCAAATATTTTCTTCACAAAAGACTGAAAGTGGTATTTTGAACAGAAAACACCAGGCTGCACAGCAGACCACTGCCAGCATGAATTTGTGCCACTACATAGAGGGATTGCAACTAGTGATCTCTAGTCTGGAAAGTAGTGAAAAATAAATATTACCTGTATCCATGCTTTGGTTCATCTGCTGATCACTTGTTTCTCCATCTTCACTGATATACCCCGGAGGTGGTGTTTCTGTCAAAAAAAAAATAAATCTACAGATTAGTTCAATGACCATGATTTACCATTTGGGGTGCTTGTCCTCAAGTCTTCCTGAACTCCATTTTGTACCTGAACACCGAATTACAATTTCACTTTGTTGTCCCTTTTTCCTTCCAGTAGGACGTCAAACTCATTACCTGCCTTATTTTCTATGTGAAATATTTCATCTCTTGCATGCCAGGCAATTGTTCAAATATGCCATATAACTAGCAGATAATCATTGTTTGTTCCATTTAACACAAGATACTTTCACCACAATGAGTAACAATTCTGCAATTGTGATCAACAGCTCTCACATTTAGTAGAATCGCAAATGAAAAAAACCATCTGGTGACTTAAAAAAACAAAAAACAAAAAAACCCCAACAAAAAAAACCCAAACCAAAAATGAAGAAGAATGAGCTGTCTTTATGTAGTAGAGCCATCAGATCAGATAGCCTCCCACGCCTTATAGAAGTTGCTAGATGTAAAGGTTATTTTTTAGTTCAGCACCCAACTCCATTTCTCTTCAAGTATCCAACACTTGATTTCACTCAGTGATAACTGTATTATCTAGCTACTTGCACTGCAGAAGCTCTGTTATTATTGTTATTATTACTTCCAAGCTCTATTAAAACAATTGTGTTAAGTAGCTTCCTTTAAAGATGGAATTCCACAGACCAATGTAAACTCGGTAACAAGCCTGAAGCATTCTGATACTAGAAACTGCATCTAATTCCACAGAAATATCTTCAAAACCCAGGAGAGTATGCTTGTTCCTTTCCTCCATTCAAAACATACTTTGTAATCCAGATAATGAGTTAACCAACTGCCTTTCAGGAAATAATTTTCTTTGAACTGGGCAAATGTCTTTTCCTATACATTAAAGGCAAACCCTGGATTTCTTTAGTGAAAGTGTTTGAAGCTATCTCTCTCTACAACCGCCTCACAATTGTCTCCAAGACATCTGAGAGATTAAAAACATTTAGTTATGTTATCACCAAACAGCAGAAATTTTAAGATAGAGTCTTCTGCTTAAGAATTAAAATCAAACTGTATCAAATACCATGCCTGAGATTTCCAGCAATGTACTGAGATCAGAAAGAAGTCAGAGAGAGGAAACTAAATTAAGTCAGTTGATTAAATAAAAGTGACCTGGAAGAATTTTATCTTTGGATCATTCTGTGAAATTAGTGTGGTAAATACAGATGCAACAAAATTCAAGTGAGAGTTTAAAAGGAAGATTAAGGGAAATCTTTACTAGCAAGAAGCACGATGACAGAAGTCATACCTGTTTTGAACATTTTTACAGAATTCATTGTGATACAGAGGACTCCACCCACCTCCAAATAATGTGTTGTAGTTAAGCAAAAAGATGTGGTAAAAGGTCAATAACCCACTTCCAATCCAACCCCTTCCTCCTGTTTCCAGCTGCTAAATCTAGGATCTTTAGCACAGATTATTTTCCATACCTACTCTCTGTCTGAAGAGAGACAACTTCCTCCACCTGGGACTATTAATTCTGTCTCAGGGTCAGAGGTGGAGCACCATCACAGCTGGAAATAAATGCTCCGGCATCAGGTTAAAACCCTCTTAGCAGAGCTTGAATGCTGCCAAAAGTTTGGACAACACAGCTCAGCACCTCTTTACCCTGAAGGGGAACATCCAGCCCCTTCACAATCACCATCTCCCCATTTGTAGGTAAAACCAACCTCTCTGTAGACCGAGTCCTGAGACAATACTGCGGCACCAAACTGGCCTACCGCTAAAGAGAACGGTTCTCTGAAGCAGGCTGTCAAGGCACACCAGACTTATCAGAACCTGGCTAAGTACTCAAGATTAAGTCAGCCAAGTCAAATAAAGTAAGATGCCATGATATGAATACAACAGGAGGGTGTCAGTGACAAAGAGAAGGAGCCAAGGTGTGGTTAGCTGCATAAACATTTGAAGATCATGTGAATACCTGCAATCACCTTCAACAGGCTTCCTGCAAATGACTACCTAGAGTTGCCTTAGCTCATTTCCATAGCACTCAAGTTTTCAAATGGAGACCTTCCAGTAAGTTATTTGCAAATGCTATCAAAAGCACTTGACTCAGACCGAGTCAGAGAAGTATACTTAAGAATACAACACCAGCCTGTAGCATTAAATCACTCTCTAAAGATCTGGTACCCCTGGGTGGCAATTTATGTGGCACAAATTAAACAGATGCGGTCAAATCCATTGACATTTTCAGTGCTGCTTTAACTCTTGGATATATTTAAAGAAAAAGCAAGCAACATCCTATTTAAGACATGTAAATACAATTTGTACACTGTGCATATTTGAGTTTCAAGGCAGTCATCTTACTCCTTGAGTGTTCAGATCTGAATTTGCAGCTTGTTTGTAACACAGATGTATTAAACATGTTTGAGAAAACTTGAGCTCTGCTTGGTTTTACACTCCAGGCAACTTCCTGAAGAGATAGGAAACAGGAAGTTGGGGCAGGAAACAAAGGTCACTGGTGTTATGTTTCAATAAGGGTACAGGCTTTTGGGTGCATTGTAGCAGATTAGTCTTGGTGTTTGTTTTGGGGTGGGGAAGAGGCAAAGAGAAGGAGGAGTTCTTCAGGGTTCAATATTATTAGGTTGCTCTTTCATACTAAAAGGACAAAACTGTAGGCACACAAATACACAATGCAGACCTCAACTGATGCCAACAACAGAACAATACACTTCATAAGTGACTTAACTTTGCAACTTAAAGTTTTCTCCATGTATTAGACATGCTGAGATAGAGCAGCAGTTTACTACCCAATCTCAAATAAACAGCATTTGGCAACCCCTATGTGTTTGTTAAATAGGCTTAAAAGCATAAGGTGAAGGTCTGCTTTGTACTCATTAGCATTCTGAATCTTAATTAAGCTATTGAAACCAAGTAAGCTACCGTGAAACCACAGCAATGTGGTTTCAAACAACAGTGCTCAGGTATTTCCATTGGAATTCAAACATTAAATCAACCAGATTTAATTTACTGGCGCATCTTTCAATTAATGTGATCACTTAGGAGGATGAAATTACCACCTCTGTTAAAGTGGTTCAATGTTAAGTGTACTGTTTGCGGTAGGAGTTAAGAAAATACCTGGTATGTAATTGCTTTGTGGTTCAATTCCAGCTGGAAAGTTAGTGTTTTCAGGAATGGAATGGGTATAGTCATCAAGAGGTGGAAGCTCCGTTAGAATCTCAGTGTGCCGCGGCACTAGTACAGGAGGCAAGACTAGAAAAGCAAAATTCAAAGCATTAGTAAGACCCTCAAAATACACACTTCTGTGAGCTAAAAGGAAAAAAAAAAATCCAAACAAACATCTAACAATTTCTTAGTAAGTTTCCACACTTTTCTGACTGTCAGTACTGCTGATACTGCAGTTGTGCTGCTAGTTACCAGAAGAATCACAGATTCTGAATTCAGAATCATATTCCTGAGGTAGGTCTCGAGTAAGACATTAGCAAAGGTAAGTCATATCTACTCTCCTTTTCAGCACAGACCATACCTGGCCAGCTGGAAACACCAGAAGTGTTTGTCATCAGTATTCAACACATTTATAAAGAGTTTTTCAGTACTAAAAACTTCCAGGGGATGGCATTCTCAGAAGCTGTAGGTCTAAGAGTCTTGGCAAGAGAAAGCACCATCCTTCTCTCCTGTTCACTTAAAACATTACTCTGAACAAGTACATACAGGGCCTGCTACAGAAAGTCAGAAGCAGTCTTCCTACCTGGTGTCTCCACTCTCTGGTAGTGGTAAGGGTTTACACATACTTCATCCTTTTTAAGATTAAAAGCATATTCACAGTTTTCAATTGCTTTAAGTTCATGGTGACTGTGCAGGTCTGGCCAGCGCCACAAGCGGCAGTAAATAACATGCGGTAATCCTTTACGGTGAGATACCTGCAGGCGCCCATCGAGAGATCTATACGGGAGAGACGTTGAGAAGGGTTTACAGACTGCATGCTGTCTCTGCATCACTCAAGCAACAGTGAACACACACATGGGATGGGTAGCTTATTTATTCCTAGAGTTCAACATCCTGGAATTCAGCCTGCTGACACTGTTAGTGACATTTACTCTCTTGTTAAAAGGCTTCAAATGTGATAAAAACGGTGGCATCAAGCAGTGTCCTAACTTATTTTTGAGCTGCTCAAATTATTGCCAGTGAATTTAGAGTTCATTAAAAGCCACTTTACCTCCAACCAAGTATTTAGGGTCATTGTTTCATACACTTTTTTTTGTTGTTTTTTAAATGCAGATGGTGGTTGTTAGGGAAAAGTAAAAATAAAATAGCACACTTCGTAGTCCCTTCTGCTGCTAAACCTCAAGGCTTTGCTGTGGCATGGATGCTTTATGGCTTTAAGCATAAGAATTCCCACAGGACTGCAAATAAGCCTATAAGCAGTCAGCTGCCCAAGTGATCCACATGGCAGTGCAACCGTAATGCAAGAAGCATGAATGCACATCTTGTAAGGGCTGCACAGTTTATCTTCTCGACTTCATCTGCCTTGCTACCAGCTGAAAACGTTTTGCTAGTTTTAAGACAGGCTGCATATGCTTACACAAATGCAGATGTTTATGATTGTTATGGGATGGGAGACAAACCTCAGTACACAAATCAAGTAACGTGACATGGAAAAATAAAGGCCCTGTTTAGAATTTGCCCACCATTAACTACTGAAGAATTTACAAACAATTCTTGAGTAGCTCGTATCTGAGCCAATTAGCAAGATTTAACTGAAAGCTTGTGGCATACAAAGCAGTTTAAACACTTTGTAAGATTAGGCCTAAAGAATTAAGTATCCCAACTTTGTTAATATAAATACCAAATCACATTAGAGCTTGCTTTTAACAAGTCTTCCCATTCTTTCAATGGCACTGGCGTGAAAAAAAAAGGAATATTCCAGAATTAGAGTTTCATTGGTCAAAACATCAGCTGAGAACACTTGGATTTCTACACTGGCAAGCAAGTAATTTAAAATGCTGTACCATGAGAGGCCTATGAAGCATTTTCAGTCTCTTTTTACAGCTAAAGCATCCCATTACAGACCCTCCAAAGCCAATCCCTCCCACAAGGTTTCTATGATGCGAGAGAGGGCAGAATATTCACCTGGTTTGTTCAGAGAAGCTGTAAAGGCCTGTTGTATCCCACTGATCTATCGTGTTTGGTGTACTCAGTCCCCAAATTTCAGAGCAAGTGCTGTGCATAAATTGAAAACAAAAACAAAAAATTGGTATGAATATGGAACATGGTTATTCAAAACACCATGATGTCAAACATGGAAAAATGTACAGAATACTTCCTTTCACATAGAAGATAGAGCACTGTTAGGCTTGCATTTAAACTGACATCTCATGCTATATTTTCTATATGAAGGAGGCTATCAAAATGGAACACGTGATTCAAGGTAAATGGTAATGTTTTTAAAAGGTGAACAAGTCCTATGGATTTAAGTAATCAATACATTGTAATGTTCCTTAAAACAGGCAAAACTTCCTCAGCCTAGTTCTTAACAAAATTCAATTTTAAAGGGTAGTTTCTGAGTTGTTTTTTTTTTCTCTTTTTTGTTTTTGTTTTTAAACATAAGCTTCTCTAATATTTCAAACAAAAGGCCATGTGTATCTGAAACCAAACATTGTGGTTTAACTTCCAGGTAGCACCACTGAAGCATTCATCTCATTCACCACGCACATACAAATTTCCTGCTTTTCCCCCAAACAGGGAAATTCAGGCTCTGGAGAAAAAGCACATTGGAGCTGACACTGTTTTCTGTACACTCCTCAATTAAAGAACGAAGTATTGCTTTCCATACAAAACACAGAACATTTAACACACTTGTATCGTATCTTAAGACTTCAGTACAGAATAACAAAACTGTAATTGCTGTATTAAGTGGGATAAAAGGAGGGACAACTAGTTCTTTACCAAACTGGTTCAATGACAAGATCGTAGTAAACCAGACAGGAGCCTCCAGTGATAGACACAACTAAAAGTACCAGCAGATTAAAGTACAGCAGCAAACCAGCACGGACTTGTAAACAGGCAGCACACTTTCATAAACACAAATCCATCCCAGACTTGCTCTGTGGCCACTCCAGACCGACAGTGTATTTTACACAAGTGACAGACAACTAGACTTTGCACCTCAGAGATGCAGGAGAGTTTGGCTGACAAGCAACTCGCAGCTCCACTCCTCCCTAAGGACAAAGCCTGAAGTTTGACTGGCTGCTACATTACCTGTAAAGTCAATACCCTCTGAAAAGTTCCTCAAACTCCTGGTTTTAAATACAGGCAGCTTTGCTGTTTAAGCTACTGTACACTCACAGGTTTGGATTGAGTGTTTATAGGAAAAGAGGTGGGGTAGGTAGCTTCATTTCTCCTGCCTAAACAGGGAAAATTCATTAGTGTTATGAAACAAAAGAGTACAGTGCTGTACTGCCTGCTCAAGAACATTTTCAGGGCTGACAACCACCTTCATTCTATAGTGACCTTAATAAAACAGAACTGTGGGCTACTGATGAAGGGAACAAATGGTTTGTGTCCCCCTCTTGCCTTGTCCCCTGTACCTCATTTCTAATGCTGGTCCCAGGAGGTGACAATGTCCATGCAATTGAGCATCAGCCCAAACCGATGACCTGGCGATCTGACCACAGAACATGCATGGCTGAGAGTTAACTTTTCCACTTACTTTTCAGCCAGATCATTTCTTCTGTTCAGTGCAGAGCTACAGAAGCAGTAACAGAGAAGGGGTGCAAGTGTAAATCTTGGCAGCAGCCTGCACTTATCACAAATAAAAATGTTAAATAAAATATGGCATTGTACATTTTACTGATTATGGATACAACTTGTACTGGATGACTTCTTGTCTAAAGAGAGCAGCAGAGCTCATGTGAAGGTCTGTTCTCTGGCATACACCCAGTTCTTCTAAAGCAGACTTGTCCTGAACAAGTTATGTCCATCTTGGACACAAGCAGCATCGCAGCTCTCCAGAAACAGAGTGGACAGAAGAGGGATACTGACCATGACTGCAGCAGGAGACCCTGTAACCTCTCTTCTTCACACTCCTAAGATGCCTTCAGGATGGCAGGCTGACAGCAGCAGTGTAAAGGCTCAAATAGTCACCCTGAAGCCACAGGGGCAGCCTGAGAGACACCAGGGAACCTCCCTGCACTGTACCGTGTCCTTAAACTGTACCACTACTGTTGGCAAGACAGATCATCACGCACATTAAATTAGAAGAACAATCAGCAGACACAAAGCCTGCTGCATATTAATTGACACAGCCAGCTCTGACAGCTGACTACCTTTGAGCAATGGATCCTTTATACAAAGATGTGCTCCAGAGCTGATGCTGTCACACAAGATTACACATTCCCAAAATTGTGGGGTGCACCACTGATCTAAGTGTGACATGCTCTGCAGTTGCCTCACAAGACTTTTAAGACAGCACATGCAAAAGTAAAATTTTACAGCCCTTGACAAAAGCATGATGAACAGGAACAGCATTTCATGTTGCTAACTTCTCCCTATAAATATTCAAACTATCAAAACTGACAGCATATTCCATAACCTACAGCAAGACAAACAGTATCCTGAAGTGACTGTGTGACAGAGCCATGGCTTGGAATGAAGCTCATAGAGGGAGGACAGGCCAGGACGTACAGGAGCAATCCATAAAGCAAAATGGCTTCAGTACTCATTCTGCAGCTTACATGACATGCTGCCTCCCAGGATGTACGTCTGCTTAGAGCTGGGATTAAATCGATGTCTTACTGGATCACCTACACCAGGGCACTCCATCTCCAATAACCCAAAAACACTCAAGAGCCTGGAGGAAGCCATCCTGCATGATCAGTAGGGACAGTTCAACACAGCTTCTACTGTTCATTGGAAGGAATATCTGAAGAAAAAAAAAAAAATGGTCTCCCCTCTCTCTTTACTCACATAAAAGTCCCACTGCCTAAACGATGCAAGACTGATCCCCCCATGAGGTGACCCAGAAAGAAAGCCAGGGCTCTTTAACATTCACACACACGCACACCGAGTCAGAATGGAATTCCTCAGGACCATAAAAAGCAGACTTCATGAAAGGCTACAGTGTGTCCGTTCATATGCAAGCGATACCACGAAGGAGGGCAGGCACTCCTACTCACCCCAGAAAGGTGGTGATTGCAAAGAAGGTGACTGCCTTCTGAAAGATGCTTAAACAACCACTAAACCCATCTAGAAGGCAGATGAGGAGGTACAACAGACCTTTTAGGAGTACAAAACTGCATCACCAAAACAAACAGGAGGCATTCTCTCCCAAACCTACCTTTCTGAGGCACCTTAAACCCTTGGGCTATGAAGAGTCCTTCTCTGCCCTAGTCCATACAGAATCTGAAAGAATCAAGGACTGACATCCCAACTCCTAAGTCCCAGGCAGACCCTATAACGTGACTGCGTATGCTAGAAAGCAGCTAGAACATTCCCCAGCCCCGGGCTGTCCCAATCACTGTTCTCCCACACAATTCCCAGGTTTGAGCCTGGCAAGCCATGGGGACCACTTGCACAGGGTGGTTCAGATGCAGCCACCCTGTCCCTGGGTATGGACAAGGCAGTCCTGACCCAGCTGGTCACTGTGCCTGGGAACATTCCTGGTCACCTTGAATTTATTAGAAGACAGACAGCCAAGAGGTATCACCATTTCACCTCCAGAAAGCAAACTGCCCTCCTCAAACTGAAGTCCAGAAGCACACTTCAGGCTTCATGTTTTACCAATCTGGAGGTTTTGGTTCTGAACTCCCTGTATGCTGCAGCACTGGTAAACCATCATCATTCCCAGGATATAATTTGGCTCCTACATGCAAGCTGTACTTAAAAATCATTCCTATGTTGACATTACTCAAATTATACTCCAAAATTAAAGCCAATATCATTCCTCCTACCACAAAAAGCAACTTCTATTCCAAGGAATATTTTCACTGATGTTCACAGAACAATTTGTTTTGTTGACAGAAACAAGGTCAGCTATAGAAAAGCTACAGTATTTTGTCTTCTCAGTGATTAGCAAATTATCACGTGCCTCCAGCACTCCCTGAGCAAGGCTGTTTGAATGCTAGATTGCTGCTCCTGCAGAGCCCACAGAATAAGTGAATTTACCATAAGGGGCTTCAGGAACGTAAAGCACCCCAACTGGCTCCATTTCCCAGGTGTTTCAGTTCTAACAAAAGGAAAACTATTTCCCAGAGAAAGCAGAAAGGCTTCAAGGATACTTGCAAAGAATAACAACCAGCCTTTGAGACCCAGGGATTTTTAGGTGACAGTCAAAGACTAGAAGACATCTATTCAAGCTGCTTCACAGTAAACCTGGGACAACCTAGTCCTGCAATTCCCATCTCTGGACTGGCCAGGGGACTGATGCAGTGAAGGCAACTTATTACTGGGTGAAATTAACAATACTTCTGTCAGAGGCTTTCCCTAAGTGGAAAGGGTTGCAAGAGTTGGTGTTTCAACCTGACTTTTCATCTGCTTATAAGGAACAGCATCTCAGATGATATTGTACAATTCTGGCAAGAAGAATCTTTAATGTGGCTATCAGCATGCAACAGCACACAGCACGCCTTCACTTCTTCCATTTCATCATTTCCTCTAACAGGAAAATCTGAGTTCCAAAAAAACCTACTCTGGGCAAGAAATTACCTAAACAGCAAAGAGCTGTAGCAATACTTCAAAATTTTGAGACCAAGTGCCAAAACTGCCTTTCTTTAAGACAGAAAATACTGACACACACAGAGGAAAAACAAGACACAGGAAAAACCTAAATATCAAAAGACAACCAAGAAGTATTTGCTTTGCATAAACTGTGTGTCACGGATGAGGAACCCAATCAGCATCAGCAGTGCAAGCTATCTTAGTGGAATAATACTACCTGTAAGTCTACTATGAAATGGGATTACTAAATCCCAGTTCAAATATAGACAAATTATAGATCTGCCCACAGAGAACAAACATAAGACAACCACAGTTTGTGCCCCACTCATGAAAAAATACAAGTGCTTGTATCTTTAATATATTATATCTCTGCTGCAGGAATCAAAGTCTGTATCAAAACCCATAATAAGGGGATAGGAACTACGTGGAATGAAACAGTTACATGCTACAGTCACATTCAAGAGTCCAAAACTGTCCACAGGTGGAGATCACTTCAACTGGAACTCACTGCCCAAAAATAGATTATTGTATTTGCAATGTGCTTAGGTGGCAAAGGACACTGACCTATCTAGGTGAGAAGAGGAACAGGATAAGGCTGGCAACAGACCTCGTATCCTGTTCAACCAGCATGTTAATGTTATTCTGTAACGGAACCACCCCATCTAAGTGAGTACAGAAAGCCATTTGCATCCTGGCTTGCAGCTGCAGTAATCCCAAAGTAGGAACTTCAGCCATTAGAGAGGCAACTACACAGAATCATAGAGCATCTTCAGATGGAAGGGACCCCCAAGGGCCATTGAGGCCAACTCAAGATATAATCCACTGTCAAGGAATATTAGTTGTTTAACATAAGTAAGTTTTAATTGGAATAAATTATTTATGATTATAATAGGGTGTGATCCGTTCTGTTTGCTTAGCTTTTACTCATCATGAGTAGCTAGAGCTGCTGAAGCTGTTACACCGCTAGCACAGTGCTGTGTTTGGTCTTCTGGTATTGGAAAGTACTGTGATATCACACTAAAACTCTATTTCGTTCCTCCCAAGTTTAGGAGTCTCCAGTTCTCCACATTCCACCAGCAAGGGCAGGTGCACAAGGAATGTAAACCAGAAGATAAGGAGGCAAGTCAACAAGACCAGTGTGCCTCCACAGACACAGAAGAATCCAGACAAACAGACATGAGGGGACTCCAAATCAGAAATCAGCATCTGACTAGAGGACACACAGACAGCACATGAAGGCCAAGTGAGGGGCCAGGGTGTGGGTCCCAAGGGATTTCTTTTGGTTGGCATCTCTGTCCCAGCCCAGGCTGACCCTGCTGCTGCACCTTTCAATTAAATTTTATAAAAATCTGATGCCTGAGTGGGCTGCAGGTAACACACAGTCAAAGCTGAAGAAGGGGGAAGTGTGCCCAAGAATAAGTGTGTGTGCAATAGCACAGATGGTACATGAGTGCCCAGGCAGCAGCTACTCCCTTTAACACCACAATCCCCTCACTGATGTCCAGATGCTAATTAATAAAGTCACTTCAGGTTGGTACTAAACCGATCTTACATAATTAGGTCCATTTTCTTGGCACAGTTAAAGGCCACACATACTGATTTGGAGATCCAAGCAAGAACGTGCAAGTACTGCCCAAGTACTTGTGACCAGAGCATCAAACAAGCTGCTGCCTACATGTGGAACTGCACACCCTCCAAGACATCCCTGTACTTCTCCCAGGTGCATGTACAAAATGTACCTGGTTGTGGTAGGTCTCATCAATAACTCAGTTTTATGAAGATGCTGTTTCATTTGAGGCTGTAGTTGAAAGAACCCACACACAGCTGAGTTTTTTGGTCCACACAAAGTACTACTAAACTCTCACAAACATGCTTAGGCTGATTTATTATATTAGAGGTATATTACAAGCTGTTAGTACAATGAATTTATTACCAGTTTTTACTGTGACACAGAATGAACAGTTAACACTACTTAAGAGTCTTCACAGAATCCTAAAAATGGGTTTAGGGTGGAAGGGACCTCAAAGCCCTGCCCTGTGGCACACCCTGCCATGGGCAGGGACACCCTCTACCAGCCCTGGGTGCCCAAAGCCCCATCCAACCTGGCCCTAAAGCCTGTCAGGGATCCACAGGCAGCCTGTTCCAGGGCCTCACCACACTCAAAGAATTTCTTCCCAGTATCTAATCTACATCTCTCCTTCAGCTTAAGGCCATTAGCCCTCACCCTATCACTCCATGCCCTTGGGAACAGCCCCTCTCCAGCCTTCCTGTTGGCCCCTGTACTGAAAGTAGTGGGAATCCTACACTCTGGGTACTTTTTGGATTAAATGAAGTGCCTGCAACAAGAACAATATCAGATAAAAGCAGGCACAACCACTTCAAATATATTTACATACAAAGTACCAGAGACTCTGTAGAGAAGTTGTTAAATATTGTCACAATTCATATATAACTACAATTCCTCTTTCTTCTTCAAAGTCTTGCAAAGAAGTGGAACAGCTCAGAGGAGCTAAAAGGCACAAAGTTCAGTTGTCAGCCTCCTCTTTACTTGAAGTGGTAGCACTAGAAAGACAACAAATAAAACCTGAAATGCAAATTTTATCACAGTAGTCAAAGACCATATTATGCAGGAATCACTATGGAGTTGTCTTGGACATTTAACTTGCTCATTTGTGAAGTATTACGTTGAACCCTTCACACTTATCCTCAGTTATTTCAAATCTACATCCATTAACAAGTTTGCCTTGAACATGCACTTGCAGCCTTCTCCATGTGCTTTTCTCCTCCATCTTCTAATCACAAGCCTTTCTTCACCTGAATCTAATCTGTCTGTCCCTATGTTCTCTGATGCATTTGTACTGACTGAAACAGAAAACAGCTTCAGTAAGCTGTGGTAGTACCCCATTTATCTGCTTTAAAGTGGGAGATGAGAGTTTTCAGCTTTCTAGATTTCATGCAAAAATCTTCCCTACTGATGTGAGACTGACATTTGTTTTCAGTCATGTTTTCACTCAAAAGTCTAAACAAGAAAAAAGGCAAAACAGAAAAGATCAAGTTATCACTTGAACTAGAGAAGTTACTCCACACAGGCACACAACCACATTTTTACCAGCCTAACACCTACAGGTCTCACTCCCTGGATTGCTATTTTGTCAAGGGGCAGAAAGGAGGTGCAGAAGCTGCCTCAAGAGCTACACCACGCCAGCCATCATGGAGTTACAGCAGCAAGAAATGGTCCCTGGATCTACAGAATCCCATTATCTCATAACAAATGGACAAATGCCATCATTTTAACATTGCCTGTAGCTATTTCTGCAAAATTTGCCTAAAAAACCAGGTTATGATCTATCAGTTGAAGACCTACATCTTTATTTTGTTTGTGGATTTAGGGGTTTTTTAATCTTTAAATGCAAGATCTTAGATCCAAGACTGCACAGCAACACAGTGAGCAAGAACCCAAAGAGAGAATGTCCTTATATTGTACTGAGAGTCTGGTTCATCACTTTACTGGAGTAGCACTCCCATGAAGACACTGCCCATTTGTACACTGATACTAACTTTGTGGAAAGGATCAACTGATGGATCTAAGAACAGACACCAGTTTTCTGTCTGCAGCTCCAGAAACCACTAAGTCAAAAGGGAGGTTTACCAAACCTTTGAAAATGACTCAGGGAGTGGGTCTTGAAGACAACAGTAACAGGAAACACTGATTTGAAAGGCTGAGATGTAATATAAATGAGAAGTCAGCAATTTAAGTTCACTGGCTTACATGCAGTGTTGTATTCAGCACAGAAGGCATTTCCTAACAAGTCTGCCTGACCATGGCTTCCTTAATGCTGAAGTCTTAAATAAGAATATATGTAGCTGCTTTTATATTCTGACTCAGCAGCCCTTTCTATATACTCATAGTTAGCATTTCTCCCTACTACAGCCTAAAATGTCTGTGTGCCAGCAAGCAGCAAGCCTGATTACACTACCTGTATTTGCAAACAGCACCTCAGCTAGCTGTACAGCAAGCTGTCTCAACAAAAGCTAGTTTGGCTTGCCTAAGTGTTTCAACTGCCACAATGTATGCTGCCTGTGGTTTGTTTTCCCCACGATAGGCAGGGAAAAGGTTATTTGCACTGTGCTCATTTAAAAAAAAAAAAACACATTAAAGAGATCTGCAATAATAATGCAAATGTTAAGCTCCTTTCATGAGATCTACCCAACTCTGACTCCTACATCATTTTGCATCCCTGCAGAATTGACCAATCTCATTACTTGCATCTCCACCACCCCACATTACAGTGACAAAATGTCATCTACTCATTTAAGTGTACATAACCAGACACAGGCATTCATCAAATGGCATCACTCAAAGCTACAGCAGTTCATTCCTGCTTGTGAAGGATGTGATGTCACACAGAGGTCCTGATCTCGTTTTCTTGCAACTGACAATGTAAAGATTTAGCAATTCAGTTTGAAATAATTACTTTCTTCCTCTTCTACGCACCTACTAGAGGGGTGAGCTGATATCCTGACCAATACCAAATAAAAAGCACAAGTGTTAATTGTTTGTAATTTAGACAGATCACAGTATCAGTCATCCTTAAGAGGAGCTGGACAAGATTCTTCCACGGAGACCATTCTGCAACAGACACTGGAGTAAAAAAAGCAGAGCCTTAAGAAAGTTCTACTAAAGAACCAGAGTAGATGGATATTGTCACACTGTAAGTACAGGAAGGCAGTCAGTTTAACAGATTCTCTCATTCTTCAGAGGAGAAACAAAGCCTTTTAAGTCTAGGAAAATGGTGTTAAGTAATGTCTGAAGGAGCCCTGGACTCCAGAAAAGAAAGCTCTTGGAGAACTGAAAGCACAGGTTTCTTCCTGAGCACAAACTGAACAAGTCAGTGAAACTGGCAGCTTGGACACTCAGCTCCCACGTTTATGAGTGCTTCCTAAGGTGTCTCTACCTCCTTACATTTTCTTCAGCAACTGGTTATACACATAAAAAAAGCTTGGTTTTCCCTCTCCCCCAGAAGCCAAAAGCAAACACTTTTGCTTTGAGCATATGCAACACATTACTTGCTCAAAACAGTAACTGTACCTTCTCTCCCTGCCTCCCTCCTCCCCACATACACATTCAGAACACGCTACATCAAGAAAGACATGTTTAAGAACCTGCATATTCAGTGGATTGTAAACCAGGAACCATCACACAACTTCTCATAAGCAGAACCCTTTCACAAAAAAAGTTTACATAGAATTTCATGCAGTACAATTCAAAGTCATTACATCAAATACAAAGCACAGTGAGGAAAGTGACTTAAGTAACCTTCCTTATAAATGGATGTATGCTAAAAAATTAACACATCAAAACAGCCAGAAAAGCAGGAGGCACAGGATACAATTAACCTCTCTAACACTGTGGGAAAAGAAAAAAGTCATTGAACATTCCCATTCACTTCAGTTTAAACTTTAAGGATGTCCACAGGAAACTCAATTGCAGAATGTGAGGTACAAAAGGTACTCTGTTAAAGCCTAACATCTGAGCAGCCCGTTGCTCCTTTCAGGGCCAGTAGCTACTTTCTCCCAGCTCTGCAGAGTGCCAGGCCAACAAGTCATCTTGATGAACATTCTATGCTTCTGTTGCCTCTTCTAAAGGCACACTCCTGGCCTCATGCATAGAAACACAGCTATAAGGTGGCCTCTTCAAAGCACTTTGTTCTCCTCTCTTCTCCCAAATCCTGACATGCTAGCCCAATGCTGTCAGACAAATAGCAGCTAACAACAATCAGCGTTACCTTATTTCCCCCCACCCTCTCAATGCTAGGAGATGCTAGCAGCATAGCACCTCAAAGTTCAAGAGCAATTTTCCCAGGAGGCCATGGAAACCAAGCAGAACTATAGTATTTATTTCTTTTCTTGTTGTCAATATGGTCTGTGCAGATGTGGATCCTATCAAAGGGCTTTTGCTCTCTGGTCCAAGTTGAGAGCAGCCTGCAAGCTTGTAAGCTTTTAAATGGCAAAGTCAAGCAGGGCAGAGATAGTGGACTGAGAAATAGAGAGAGGCATGCAACACAGCTCAGCCTCACCCAAGAGTCAGCAGGGACCTGGCCACAAGTGCTCAGAGCCCAAAGAAAGGGAACATGCAAATGCAGCCTATGGAAATCATGAGCTAACAGCTTTGCTGGGACACTTGCCCTGTAGTTCCCTACCCTCACAGTAACACCACTGCTCTCAGTGGCTGTAACTTGTGTCTAACTCTGAAGCACTTACTGGAGACAAGATGAACCACATCACAGATCCACTCCCCCCCTCAATCACACATTCAAGAAAAGCCATCAAAACCAGTCACTACTAGATCATCTAGGATGGCTCTCATACATCTGTGTAATAGTGTCACAATGGCAACTCACCTGAGGGGAAACAGGCAGGGCACAGGGGATGGATTATTTTTTCCCCCCAACAAAAGAAAAAACCATCACATGGACCCACAAGCTCTCCAGATGTGGATGTTTTATGATGGTGTTCTTGAAATGGTAAGATGGAATTCCCACACTGCTGTAATTTGCTAGGCTACTATAGCCAATAAAGGTTTTCTGATCACCCTGATTTGCAGTTTCTCACAGTAACTTTAGAAATTTAACTACACTGCTCCAACTGGGCTAGAAGTTCACAGGTCTGAGATTCCCACAGCTCTAAGTACCATGTTCATTACGTGTCTGAGAACACTAACACTGAAGATAAGTTAAGTTATCTGCACTTCATCTGGTAACACCACACTGGAAGGTGTTTTTGGACTCTCTGACAAAAGCTTTCCAGAGAACACAAGAGCAACAGCTTCTGAAAAAAATAAAGGACCAAAACCTCTATTATCAGAGTAAAGGAAGCATAACCAGGAACACATGCTCCAAAAAAAAAAAAAATCAATTTAGGAAGAAAGAGAGCTCTGGGTAGCTAGTGAGATGTTGCACCACATCATGTAGCAGGCAGCTATGAAGCAAGTACAACCATCAACTCAATCTAGCTGAGAAATCACCATCTGTCCTCCACTCTCATTATACCAAAAACAGTTGATCAAGCAATTCCTCTCTAATATTTAAATGGCCACTGAAATGCTCCAACTAAGGAGACAGATGACTAGCACGGTCTTTCAGACCTGGAGCAGTGTCAAGCTGTTCAATACTTTTCTTTTACTTACAAGTTACGTAAGGAATGAACAACCCAACAGATTCATCTCAATTTCACTTCACACCACATGCGGTTGGGTGCTTTTCCCCCCCTGTTCTGTATTGGTAAGCAGTGTCACACAGTGGGTTGAGATGAGACCCAGTGCAGTTTCACAGAACACACATGTAACAGACCGGAAGAGAATCAGAAGTATCAGAGGATCCCAGAATCATAGGAGTGGGAAGGGACCTCCAGAGATCATCAGGTCCAACCCCCTGCCAAAGCAGGGTCCCTAGGACAGGTCACACAGGGAGACATCCAGATGGTGCTGGAATCTCTCCAGAGAAGGAGACTCCACAACCCCTGGGCAGCCTGTCCCAGGGCTCCCTCACCCTCACTGGGAAGAAGTTCTTCCCCAGATTGGTGTGGAGCTCCCTGTGCTCCAACTTGCAGCCATTGCCCCTTGTCCTATCCCCACAGACCACTGAAAAGGGGCTGCCCATGTCCCCCTGCATCCCATACTTAAGATATTTATAAACATTAATAAGGTCCCCCCTTACTCTTCTTTTCTCCAGGCTGAACAGCCCCAGGTCCCTCAGCCTTTCCTCCCTGGGGAGATGCTCCAGGCCCTTCAGCATCTCTGTCCCTCCTCTGGACTCTCTCCAGGAGATCCCTGGCTGTTTGATCCCAGGGAGCCCAGAACTGGCCACAACACTCCAGGTGGGGCCTGAGCAGGGCAGAGCAGAAGGGGAGGATCCCCTCCTGTGACCTGCTGGCCACACAAAGGATAAGTTAACTATTGTAGGAACCCATGTCCATCACAATCCTGGCTGATCTATCCACAACTAATTGGGTTTGTTAAACAGCAGGCAGCAATCTTCAGAGATCATACTTTCAGAAACCATAAACAGAGCTCAGCATACACATTTCAGGACTAGTACAACACAGGCATTAAAAAGTGACCTTTACCTCAAGTTCTTTAACCACTATTAGTCATAGTAGGTGTGATAAATGCTCCTCTCACAAACTAACAGGTACAGCTACAAAGGGCTCAGTCAAATAATTTCTCAAGTAGCCCATCACCCTCCAAGTGGGTGAGTGGCTGATGCTGCTGCCTGAGTGGGATGTTTTGCAACTGATGGACAGCAGGAAAAAAGAGAGATGTGACATTTCTGATTAACCTTCTCAAACTGAATGGGTATTTGGGGTAGTGAGGGGGATGGATTAGGTCTGCAAGACATTTACCTATCTTGTCCACATTCCTTGAAAAACTATGCTGACTTGGCAAAAAGATTACTCTTAGAGCAGATGCAGGATCTTTTTAACACCTCTGTTCAAACTGAAGCTTCCCCTGTGAGTTACAGACCGGTATCATGAAACCCAGGATGACAAATGAACACAGGATGATGTAAAGAGCTTGACACAGGGAAGCTGCTGCACCCAGACTGATCCCTGCTGCAGCCCATCCACATGTTCCTAGCAGAAAGTTGGTGAAACTGAGAATATATATTGAGCTTGATCTTGATCCATGTCCAAACAAGAGACTTTCTCTAAAAATGAAGGGTGATGAAACTCAAACACAAGGTATTATGACCTCAGGTAAGGCATGGAGTGTTTCCTGTAAGATTCTTCAAATGAAGTTAAAGTTTGAGCCATAGAGGAGGCTTCCCCAGGCAATGCAGTGGGGAAGTGAACTGAATGGTACTGGTGCTGTGTGACTGTTGTATTATTCTGATAAATATGTAAATAAAAAAACTAAGCCAGACTGACATTGCCAACAATCACAGCCAAGCCAATATTTTATGAGAAATATTAAAGAAAGATCACAACTTGCAAGGAAGCCATGAAAAGGCTTGAAGAGTTTCAATGTTCAGACACAAAAAAGCAGTGTCTTATTTCTAAAATGAACTTAGCCTACTTCCTGATAGCATACTGCCTTAAGTGCTTAGCAAAGGCAAAATCAAGAGAGCAACTTAATAGTCAATGTACTTTACTACAGGCCTCTGCTTTCCTCAAGCCCAGAGCAGAATACAGGGCCACATATTAGATGCTCCTGACAGAAAACCAGAGTACTCCATGGGCACCCTTTGAAGAGGAATCCCAAAATCTACCTCCTGAGCTTCGCTGCCTAGAGCAAGGCAGGGAAGAGGTGTCAAGATCAGAGGCAGTGCCTGAAGTCTTAGGCACCTTGCTCACCTTGTCCACACCCAGGACACACATCCGAAGGCAATGCCCACAAGTGCTCTTGCCTCACATGCAATTGCACTTTCCCAGGACAACCATGAGCTTATTTTTCCTCACTCCACTTAACAGGAATCAACCCTGATCTACCACCATCTGCTGAGCTGCCCTGCTCTCTGTCCTACTGCAGCCAAAGAGATGGGAGTTTCCAAGGCCTGAGGAACACTAGCACTCAAGTAGATGGTTATGTGGCTTCTTGCTGCAAGGGTTGCTGCTTCAACCCTTCTTGGAATGGCTGTGGTTACTGGCCAAAACGCTGAAGGGCTCCCACATGATAAAGACTGGGCTGGCACTGGGCTCTAGTGAAAGCATCCTCCTATCACCAAACAGATGACTGCAGCATTTATTTAAAATGGCTGCCACCAATGCAGCTTGCAAGAGGCAAAAATCACTTTTGCCTTCTGTTCTCCTACTGTATTTATCTATTTGAGATGTACAGGGGACAGCAAGACACTGGTAAGACTTTTTCAACCAAACATAACCACTGTTTCAAGCACAACTGTCCACACCACAAAGCTGCAAGATTCCACATCAGCTGGTATCAGACTTTTTCTTCACCTTCAAAATCTCAGAAACTACAGCATGAGCTGAAGTTATTTAAAATACCAACAGAGGAACTTGACTTGAAGCCTCCCACAAAACTAAGAGGAAGTGAAGATCAGTTCTGGGATGTTATTCACCAATTCAACTAAACAGTGAGTTTGAAATTCTGCATTTAAGCAAAGCACATTTGGTTCTTTTGCATGAGGCTTTCTTCTCTATGCAGTACCTAAGAGCTGACAATCCAAACCACCTGGAGAAGCAGCTCACCTACAATTATGGGCAAAGACTCTAAAAGACTTTTCAGTTCTTGACCTACTGAAGCCTGCTTGTACATCTCTGAATAAAACCCCACAATTTGGGGGGGGGGGGGTGGATCTTTTCTGAACAAATGCTGAAGTCAGATCACTGTGCAGCGCCCATTCAAGGGGATTTCCCCAATCCCATTGTTCTTCTGCCAATTTTGAGGCATAGGCAGCGAGATGTGAACTTACTCCAGCTCTTGATTGTTCTCTTGTATCCTGCTGGTCTGCTTCAAACAATGCAGCGCAACAGAAGCCAACGAAAGCTGCTCATGATTAGACCATGGTATTGAATGCAGTGAATTTTAGAGGTTTTCCACCAATCAGTACTGCAGCTGAAGTGAACAGAAAGAAGTAGTAAACAAGACATGGGCAGTCACTCTTACTAAATTAGCAGGTGTAGATTACAAGCAGGATTAAATCAGTAGGGAACCACTAACTACTTGTGTTCAAAGCTGCTGCAGTGGAAGAGCTGCAGTATGTTGTTTATCCTATAAATTCTTCCTAGACTAACAGCCTGAGCCACACAGTTGGGATGGTTTTCCTGTAAAATTGCTCTGGCAATTTAACTAGTAAAAGCAGTGCTCAGGTGTTTTGTCACAGTACCAAGATGACTAAATTGGCCAACATCTACAAAATAAGACCGTTATGAGGACAGGAATCTTCACCACACTGAGAACTGGCCTGCTCTACAGACACTAATTACCACAGTAAGCCAGGGAACAGCTTAGCACTGACTTGTGCTGTCAAAAGCCCAAATTCATTATTGGAGGAAAAATAAGTACAATTTATGAGATAATCTGGGGCTTGGTATTGGTAATAAAGCACAGTCAACCTCTTTGAATGATCAACATGTTGTCTTAATGGTAGCATGAAGTGCCAGAGAGATTATTCTTCCTAGTTAGCTTTGCTCTGGGACACATGGAGCAGGTAACTCAAAAGTAATCACAAGCAGCATTTTTTCATTTGCTTGAAATTAAACTGCCTCAGCATCAGTTGTTACACTAAAAATTAATGGCATATAAAAATCAAGCAAGCTTTAACACTTATTTTTGAGTCTGACTCTTCCTGCTTCTTACCATTAAGGCAACCCTAATGAGGAGCAACAGTAACTTAAAGAACTTGAATTCCAACAAGTCATCACCCTTTCCACATCACTGATGCTCCAATGGGAACAATGCCTTACACTTACACTCCCTAACTGAACAATACAGCTTACACCAGCTAGATGAAGAGGTGGGATTATCACCTGCCTTACCAAAATTTGTCTCAATTCACAGATTGAAGAATGACAACAAATTAATTTTGTAAGGTTACCTAGGAAAAGCAGCACAGCCAAAACCAGAATCCACATCCCCAAAGCCTTTACCCAGTGCTCCAGTTAGGATACAATACAGTCCCTCAAATTCAGTGATTAGTCTTCTCTACTCAAGAGGCAAGCTCCTTTGAACTGTGCAGCATCTTGCTATTAGCTAAGTATCTTGCACACATATTTTTACACACTGACCTAGCTCAAACGACATGCCAACACTCTCTGCTTGGCACACCAGCCCTGTAACAAATTATGTGGGTAAGTCATGTGGCTTCCTGAATTGCACAAGCTTAAAACTGGCAGCCCTAAGTTTCTTTATTTAATATTCTACAACTTCCTTTTTCAGGGTGACATCAGTCTTATAAGAGGCCGTAACCTGAACCATGTCTACACTAAAGCTTCACTCAGTTCTCACCATCAGCCACAGCTTTGCAGCAAACCAAGCTGGTAGATGGGATTCAGTGTTTTTAATAAAGCCTCAATTACACTTCAACTCAACCCCTACTCTTAGTGCCAACCCACACTGTGTTAGAACACTGGAAAACTTAAGTCTTCAAGCTCCTCTTCTACAGAATGATTTACCTACACTAGAGCAAGGCCTCAGCTGCTGTAATGAGCACAGTGCCCTGCTGATGCCCACAAATTCTTCTGTATACAGATACCAGGAGCAAGCTCTTGCTGCTAAGTGGCCATTTATGTAGGAAGTGTTGGTAAAGGAAATACAGGCATATTAGGGAAAAAGCATTCTGTTGCCCACACTAATCCTGCATCCTACTCTACATACTAATGCAGTGATGCTATGAACCAGAAAAAGAAAACATGATTTAACTTGAGGCTCTGATGTGGAAGTTATGTAGAAAAGGTCAAAATAAGAGGGAATGAAGGTATTTTACTTCTCTGCTTACTCTGCTTTGGCCATTGCCTGCACTGTCACACACCAACCCACAATGGCTCCTCTCAACAAATCAAATAAACCTCAGGACAGTGTTGACCAGTTCACAACACATTTTTAGTAGTAACTGCTCCAAGCCCTGTTTTCACAGCCAAGCTTCAAACACACCTTCTGAAGACAAGCAGAGCAGTTACCCAGCTCCTTCCCTGAGTATTATAAAAGCCCATATAATTTAGGATTATTAGGTAATATCTCCATATGGTCAGTCTGAACAGACTGATTTTTTTTTCCCTTTCACTAGCTTAAAAGAAATAAAGAAATCTGTGAATGACCACCAGGTATTTAAGTTTAGCGTTGTGATAAAACACCACTTTAACTACAATAACCAGTTTAAGGAAATGCATAAGAGTACTTTTCAAACAGATGCTGGTGATGTCACCAGCACTGTCCTATTGACTGCCAACCTCAAGTTCAGAAATTAAGTTTTAGAGCTGAAGTAAAACTTGACATGAACTTTTATCTCCTTTAAAATTCCCAGCATCTAAAGATGTTCTGCAACCTGCACCTTGAACACAACATTTTAATTAGATGTAATTAGGGCCAGCATCCTTTTGCCTACCACCACACCATCCTGAACATTCAGAAACTAAGAACTGGAGACATTTAGCTTTGGATACTAGGTGATCTTGGAAAACTAGGTGCCAGCTCTGAGAAAGGTTCCACAGAAATTACTGCCATGTGAGAGCACTCTCATTCTCTCTACACACTAATCCAGACCTCACAATATGCAACATGAGCCAGCTGAAATCTGGCAGTATACCAGTATTGAATAAACTCTTTACACAGATTAGAAGACACTGCAAAATAACAGAGACACCCCTAAAGTCAACTACTTTGCACTCACCCCATTCACCAACACCACACTGTTTCTCTTGCAGGATCACCTTCTCACATTTTACATCCAGGAAAGGCAAGTGGACTCTACTCACCTGGCAAGCCTGGTGGTTTTCTACCCTTGGAATCCAGGCTGTACACCACCATCTACTAAGAGGAAGTCAGCAAGGTAACAGCAAGCTGCCAGAGGGGTATGTACACACAGAGCAGAGATGTCACACACAACAGGAAGCCAGCACACCATCAGGCTGTCCCTACTGCCCTGCTGAGGTTAGAGTCTGCACCCCACGCTTTGAAAGCGCCAACAGCTTCCTTCAGACCTCTATAAAGATTGTAAAGACAACAATCAACTCAACACAATTGTGTGACTGAGAACTGCAAAGGCAGTTTGATCCTGCTGCTACACCTTTCCAGTACACACATCTAAAGTCCTCACAGCTCCAGGTATCACAAGGAGGATCAGGAGATCTCGAAGCTAATTTTGGCCAATACTCCTAAATCTCAGCCATCTTACCATAATTCCAGAAAAGATCTTTGGCTTTGCTCTGAAGCATTATTTTTATTGCAGTTCCAGCAAGAGAAAAAGCAAAGAGGGCTCTGCTTCACCTTCAGTAATCCTGGCATGAGAAAAAGGAGTCTGCCTATCAACAAACAATTTACAAGCATGGCCTTCCATAATCTCAGAAATAAAAGTGGTTCTTTGTTGCATTCTGATGCACTGTCTTAAATATCTACCCTTATTTTAGAATGCCTAAGATGTTAAACTTACTCTTCAAACATTTATAGAACCAATTTACATCCAAGTGAATGCATCCAAGCTGAAATACAATACATGGTTTTAGGGTGTTCTTTACACATAGCAGTTCTCAGCTTGGAGTTATGACTATGAATCAGTGTCCATCCCCAACCTGAACAGTGAATTTCCCCAACTCTGCTACAAACTGATGGTGCCAAGTTCTGTTTCTGAGAAGAGACTTCACCTGCATGGGCAGCAATTGTATTTTAAGTGACTGCAGTCCTCAGCTCACTCACACATAGCATAGCAGATATTGGGAAGTCTCCTACACCACCTTCCAGGGGAGTCCCTCCTCCCTCACCCAGTGTCACTGCTGCATTCACCCATCTCCTATGGCTTTACCCTGACAAGGAACAAAGGAATTTCTGTATTTCTATCCTCTGAAGTAATCTATTTTGAGTAAAGATCTTAAAGCTTGAAAACAATCTATTCTAGAAGCCACATTAGCTTGACAACCCCGCTCTACTGGTGATCAAAAGCCTCCTTAAAACTAGGTTACTGTATGCAGCTATGGGATCATTTTCCTGACAAATATTCCCAAGGAATTCAAGAAAACACCTGAACTGGTAGCACAGGTTATATTCCAGAAATGCTTTGCCCCTTTACTCTAAATCAGAAATTACTTTTTACTCAGTTATGTGAAAAAGGCATCAAAATGTCCTAATTTTAAAGGATGTGTTTGTTCTCAAACAGCACCTCCAAGCCAGTTTTCCCATCTTTAAACAGGTCTTTTCTTTGCCTAGCTTACTTCTGATGTTAACTCCTTTGTAAACACTTTGATCAGCCCTAATAAGCTCCATGTATGGAGGTTTGTATTGACTAATAAAGAGACACAGACTTCAGAAAACAATTTCAACAGATGCCATAAACCATGCCTAGGCTGCTGATCTTATCCATAGTGCTACCTCACTGCAGGTGTTGAAGGAAGGGCTGGAAGACCAGCAAGCAAAGGAATAACACTAGCATAAGAGGGAAATCCATAATCAAATGGCCTTGCCTTCAAGTGTTTTATGAATTTCCACTATATTTAAATCTCCAGATCCCCATAGAGTGCATTGGGAATAGAACAAAATTAAGATGTGCTTGATGTATTTCCTGAACATGGTAAGCATGTATAAGAAAAGAAATCAGGCATCAATAGCATTACTCACCAACACAAAGAGCAGCCTTTTGGGCTCAGAAGTCACATGGAGAAGCAGCTCCTGCACATGTAGATTTCTTGCTTCACAAAGAAACATCACAGCCTTCAGAAGCAGCTCTACTTTTTTACTTCCTCAAGGAAAAGTATTAAAAAGGTATTCTGAATGCAATCCTTCCACCACCACACTGTTTCTCCAGGAGCATCAGGGTGTGATTAGTTCCACCACAGTGGTTTAAGAAGTTACCAGCTTTCAATATAGGGTGAAGTGAAAGGTATGTAACAGGAATGGCTTCACAATATAACCACATCATCCTAACAAGCTCAAGGAACTGCCACTGTTAGCAAGGTGGGTCAGTAAGGAGCTCCTAACTTCAACCAACACTTGTAGCTGTGTGTTTCACAGTCCCAATACTGCCTCACCATCTCCCCTGTTTCCTAAACCATCAAAGTCATTGCACAGCTTCTTCTCTGCCTCTGAATGGTACAAAAATCCAGAATTCATCTCTTATGTGAAGCAGAAGCCAGATGCTTCAGGAGTCTAACTGGTGACTGTAAATTCCACAAAGCCAGTGGCAGGATTGGAGCCCCTCTCACTATCTCTCACAAGTCAGAATTTGGAAACTGATGAAAACAAAGGAAAATAAGCTTCTGAAAACAAGGAAATGCAGCACAGAGATGCTATCCTCATATTAAGCAAGAAGGACAGAGGGCACAGATAAGACTACATTTTCTACATGCATATTGAACTGTTAAGCAAGAAGAAGAATTTCTCAGAGAACTTCTAAAACTGTAGTGCCACAGGAGGCTGGAAAGCTAGGGTTTGACAGGAGCATTAGCCTCCTCTCTGCACTGGAAACAACTGCTGTGTTTCACCTTAGACTCTAAAGCACTTGCATGGTACTAGCACCACAGCAAAGAATCTCTGAATTAAGGAAGTTGGTGTTAAACCCTTACTGCAGCCAGTAATCTGCCCGATCAGTTTTAGCCAGCATGCAACACCAGCTTTGCTTTTGCTCTGTAGTTTCCTCTCATATAAAGCAGTGAGAAAACTCACCTCCCCTGCAGAAATCCAGGGCCTCCCATTAAACTTAAGATTCAAGGATTAAGTGCTGCTCCACACATTATCAAAAGTTGACATGGTAACAGTGATAAAGTTTTTGTTGATGTTAGTGGGGCTGTATCTATTCAAGAGGAATTTTTCTGTATTAAACAGGAAGTTATTTGATGCTGTAACAAGCCCTTGCACAAGTACTGAGATGAGTAGACTTTTCTTTTTCCAGATGTTTGAGGCATACCCTTACAGATGCATCTTTCAGCTGCCCCCCCTTTTTGTCCCAACTACAAAAAGCCTTTGCAAGGGCATGAACACTACACTGAACCTCCAAAGACAGAATAAATGAAAGCTAGAGGTGCTGAGACTGACGGGAGGTACCTGTGTCTTCTTCATCCTCCAATACATACTGGAAGGGAAAAAACGGGTGCACCTATACATGAAATGATCTCCTATGTCTCAGTTCAGCACTAAATTAGCAGCAGCATAAGAGAGAAGCTGCCACCAAGAAGGAGAGCAAGAGCAGTGCTCTGCAGATCCAACAGCAGAAAAGGAACAGTCCCACATTAGTTTTCCAATATGTATTCTCTAGAGGAACATAACACATCACAAAGGAGTCTAAACTCAATGCTTCCCTTCCCCTAGGGTTTGTTTGGGCGTTAAGTTTTAAAAATACAGGAGCTAACAACAACCTATGTCAACCTTATCCCAAACCTAGTACAGCTAATTATAAAGCTTAGTTGGAGGTGATCAGATATTTCACACAAGCAACCACATTTTGCTAAGTTCTCTAAAAGAAGCAGTAAGAAAGCATGGACCTATTCTAAGACAGAAAAACCACATCGGTGATCAAGACAAGCACAGCAGGACACTGAAACTAATGATTTTGTGATTCCCTAACTTCGGATTCCAATAAATACTCTGCACTGTCATCACTGAAATTACTTTTTAAGCAATGAAGATAGCAAGCCAGCATAGTCATAGCCTGTTTGCTACATGGCATGGTTGGGATTTTAGCTATCACTAGTTAAAGCATTTATTTCAAGAGGGCAATCCATGCCAACAAGGAAGAACCTGCTCTGTTAGGAGATGACTTATCTCCTTAACAGGGTGCTCACAGGCTGTTTCTTCACTGACTGCTTGTGTTCCACGTGTGTTGAAGCTGCAAAGGAGACCCATGAGGTTGGGATCTTATGTTCTACCACATTCATCACACACTTCAGAAAAGTGAACTCACATGCCAATATTTAGTTTCAGGATACACAGGGATTATGTGATTAGAATCCCACTGGCTTGCTGGGAGGATTCAGCAAGATAACTACAAATTACTTAGAGGACTAGTGTCAAAAGGACCTCTGTACTTATTTAGCCTCTGCTCTAGATTACTGACCCACTTATGAAGAGCTAAGCACCCCTGCTGTGCGATGCCAACACCCACTCCATCTGTTTGCTTCTGCTTTCTCAGAACCTCTATTAGTCTGCGTAAGAAGTTGTGTTAATTACCACATGAGCAGCTTTTGCATAGTACACACACCATCAGCCTCCCTCAGTAAGTATTCACCTTGGCAAACAGCACAGAGACCCATCCCTGGCTGCAGCAGGATTACCAGTCACAAGGTACATGCAGGTTTCTGAAGAGGCAATCTAACTCAACTTTTGCCCAAAGCTGCTCTCAGTTTTGAGAAAAGCTTGTAGGTGTTTAGTTGCTTTGGGTTTCAGTTGATGAAAAAGTATACTGGAGTTAAGTACTGTATCAAACTCGCTGGAAAACTCCCAAGGGGACCAGAAACTTGTGAAACAGCCCTCACAGAAGTTTCAGTTGTGCTGTTGAAAACAGAAGCATCCCGTAACACTTGTCAAGACCTACACCAACTTAAGCAGTATTTAAATCTAAAGCCAGTTAAAAACCCCAAAACACACAAACCCCAAACACACACACACACACACAAGCCCCAGCCACAGAAGGAGGTGTGGAAAGTATCTCAACAGCTTAGCACCTCAAACTTCCTGCTGACTAGGAAGGAAAAAAAGTTTCCAAATTAGCAATTTATTATTTACTCCTCCTGATCTGCAGATCTTAAGACATTCATTAAAATGGGTCTCAAGCAGCAGTTTCTTTAACTTAGTAAATCCAAGAACAAGACTCTCCAGAAGTCATTACAGTACTGAGCTGACATTTGTGCGTTCTTGGGAACCCAGACTACTGCTGTCAAAGTGAAATAATATCAACAGTCCAAAAGCCAACTATGAAACTCAAGAATTCTGTATAGCTCTGCTGGCAACCCTGCTATCATCTCACCCCTTAATAGCAGAGCCATTTCTTGGTTTAATTTTAAACCTTGTGTAATAGCCAAGACCACTTGAAGAACTCTCTAGCTACCAGATTACTCCTAAGGTAATCAAGAAAAGTAAAACCTCAGACCAGTGCTTTTTACAGCTGACTGTTGGAAAGCTGAGAACAGGGCCTGAGAGGCCCTCCAGAACTACTAGTCACAACACAGGGACCATACAGAGTCTAACAGATCTCTGTATTTGGTTTTGAAGAAACATTTGCTGTGTTTACTTTAACAAGAGGTCACACAAGCAGGAGACACTCTAATACAGACGATTAGCAAACTAGGAAAACAATGATAAGCTGGCATACTTCTTCTATCTTCTAAAAACATCTTCAAAACTAAATTTAGACAATTATTCTTCAGAGTATTTACCCCTCCAGGAGAGCTCTCAGTCATCTCTCCCAGTCAGATACACATTTTATGTCAAGTGAATCTCTGTAGGGCATTTTTAGCTTCTGTCACACAAAACGCCTTCCAATTAAGCATTTGGGTTTTGTCATGGTAAATACTTGCTAAATACAGAGTCAAGTTGTCTCATGTGAAGTCAAGAAATACACATCCCTACAGGTTTCAGTCTTAAGTCTACTGGTACACACAAACATTTTATTTCTCATTGTTTTCCATCTGGCAAAAAGGAAGAAAGCAGAAGGGAAACCCACAGAATTTTGGGATTGTTCTAGGAAAGAAAATACAAGCAGAGGACAGCATTGAGAACAAAAGGTGAAGAGACAGAATTATAGCCACTCTATTTTCCCAGGAAGCTGTGTCAAGCCTAAAAGAATGCTAAACCCTTTATCAGGGAAGAGCTGTAACACAGTTGATACATGGGAATCATTACTGACAATACACAAATCTAGTTTGTGCTATGATTAAAGCAAGGTTTAAAAGTAGCTGGAATGAATGTGCCAACAGAGAAATTAAGATCATACACCAGGTGCAAATTCTCTTCCCTAGAAATTATTTCAGTGCCATGGGGCGAAGTGCCCGGAGTATTCCTGTGCCACCAAACCCCCTGTTTTTAAACAGAAAAACACACCTGTGAAGTGATTTGACACCTTATGTCACACATAATGAGCTTAGACAGGCACCTCCCTGGGATTTTGGTACAACACAAGTGGAGATCAGGCTGCGTTATACTTACAAACGTAACCCTTGCCTCTCGCACAGCAGTTGCTATGAATTAAGTTGAGAAAGTCAAAGGGGTAGAATGCAAGTCATCCACCTACATGTATGTGCACAAGCAGGAGCAGAAGAGCAGTTCTAGAAATACTTCCAAGTCACTAAATAAAAAGGCACTTATTAACAGTAATAATTACAGTTAATAAAGTGGTCTTCAGACAACCTGCCTCAAACTCCCCCTTCAAAGAGGGAGAATGGATGCAGCTTGTAGAACTTAAGTGAAGCTACCAGATACAACTGAAAATCATTAGGTGACTGAAGTGTTGACCAAGGAAAAACTAGTCTTTTTGGGGGGGTTTTAAGAGTTAAGTTTATAATTATAGTGATATACTTAAACCTAGACAGGGTTATTAAATAAAAGCACCAGGCAGAGCTACAAAGCAAGAGCTGTGCTAGGCACCACCAGAATAACTAAAAACTGGAACCTGCACAGTAATGAAAATTGAGATGTGAAGATATTATTAGAAATTGTGACTTTACAAAGCATGTGATGCAGTTGTAGGCAAGCACTATGTAAAACCAGAGTAAGTTTTAAAGGATTTTTAAAGAATCCAAAAGCACACAACTGATTTTAGTCATTTGTCCACAGGACAGCCTAAACATCCATTTGGCAGTTTCTTAAGTGGCTGCAACAGTTTCCAGCACAAGCACTTACCTTGGTATTGTCACACATTTCGTATTGCAATTCTGAGTGGTAATTGCCTTCTCAAGCTCATCCAGCTGTCCGGTCTTCTTTAGCTTCTTCACCAAGCTTTTCACGGCCTTTTCACACCACTTTTCCTCCTGACCATTCTGCTCACCACCACCAGCCCCTGCAGAGCCACCAGCAGATTTTTTCCACCCCAGAAGTCTCTTCACAACTGGTGGAGTGAAGGGCAATATAGACGACATGACTTTCACCAGACAGGACACTCAGCAAGGGAGAGAGTGGAGGTTCCTGTCTGATCCCTAAAAACACAAACCAAAACACATACATTAGCACTCAGGCTCCACATGATACAAACACCTACTTCAGGACCTTTCCTCAATGCCACAGGCTAGTACATCCCAAAACAAGCCTGATAACAGTTCAGAAATAGCTTCCATCTCCACTACTTACATCAATAGAGTTAAAATGCAAGTCTGCTGCAGGCTTTTCAACAGTTGGTGCAAACTAAGGTTACTTTTGGAGCAGGGATTTAATTTTTCCTCAAGTCTTTCTTGGCTAAAGCCAACTCCAGAAAATGCAGAAGTTACCCTGAGTCTAGCTTTGCACCTAGGCTGACTCTTTTCAGTAACTTGAAGTCTTCCACAACTGACTGACAAATTGCATACACACACACGCATGTTCTGCCCATCTCCAAATTAATTTGGATAGCAAAATTGCATTAGGCATGCCATTTAGTCATTACAGCTTGACAGAAGTACTCCAAGAGTCAGCCACTTCATAAGCCTTTTCTCATTTTGTTTGTCATGTTCTAAACAAATACCAATTTATATTTTTCCCCCCACAAGGGAGAACAATTTGAAATTCATTCATAAGTGTGAAAGGCAGAAATAAGCCTATTTACCCATCCAGAGTTGGATGGCCTATGGATAAGGAATTATCTTGTCAACCCGCTGTACTGAAAATCATGGATTCTTTCACAATTCATTAAGGGATATTTAAAATCTCAGTTGGTGGGCACCTGAGCAGTGAAACTGTCTTTTTAATTCTGACAGCCTTTCATTCACTATCAACTGCCTGATCAGGATTTTTCTTAGATGAAAGATTAGGAGGGATGTTGAACCTTGAAGCTTGTTTAGCTATTTGCACCTCAAATCATTTAAAAGAAGTTAAAAAAGTATCTTGGTCTTGCAGCTTCTGTGGGGTTAGTTTTCAGCAATGAAAGCCCCAAATCAACCATATTATTTCAGATGGCTGTTAAAAATTCCTTGAGGATGTAACAGCCCTGTGGATTAAAGTATGGCATTGAAGTCAAACCCAACCTTTCCTCTGAGCAGCAAATTAGTGTTTAAACTCCAGAAAGTTACCTTATTTCCAAGCTGTGTAGGTGAGTTCAGGCAGCTGAAAACATCTTGTTTTAGCTAAGAGTGAATACTACCTTCAGGATACTTGAGCTTTCTAGCTATCTTACATGCCTTTCCATCCTATATAGGTGCATTCCTCACTTCCATCTAAAACAGACCAAACTTCATCTTACTTGTATGTCCCTTCTGCAAAGCAGCATGGTTTATTTGGGATACTTCAGGCTAGAGTATTCATGGCCAATTTATGCCTTGTCATGTCTCTGCAGTGAGGACCAAGTCTAAGCACCAAATTACATTCTACAGGTAACTTTAAATCATAAATTTTCAGCAGAACATTCAGTAGGAATGACATTTCTGTTTCAACTAAACTATACCTCCAAAAATCGGCTTCTGAGAGCACCTAAAAATATCACTGAGGCAAGTACTGTAGCGTGCTGGGGTCAAGGAGACAGAGGTCCCATTAACAGGGAGTCAACAATGGTAGCTTTATGTAAGTGACTCAAAATAATCCATCCTGAATGAGAGAATCACAGAATGGTTCAGGTTATAAGGGACATAAAAAATAAACACAGAATGACAGGGGATGGAAGGGTCCTCTGAAGACAGATCACCTAGTCCAGCCCCTGTCAGAGCAGGATTACCTCAAGCAGGCTGCACAGAATCACAGGGTTTGAATGTCTCCAGAGATGGAGACTCCCCAACCTCTCTAGGCAGCCTGGCCCAGGGCTCTGCCACCCTCCCAGGAAAGAAGCTCCTCCTCAGGGTTAGGTGGAATGTCCTATACTCAAGTTTATGCCCATCACCTCTTTTTCCTGTCCCTAGGCAACCCTGAACACAGACTGACCCATACTCCTGACCCTACCCCTCAAGGATTTATCAGCATTGAAAAGATCTCCCCTTCATCTACTCCAGGCTAAAAAAATCCCAAATCCTTCAATTTCTCTTTGTCAGAGAGATGATCTAGCCCCCTCATCTCCATTGCCCCTTTTTTATACCCTCTCCAGTAGCTCCCTGTCCTTCTTGACCCTGGGAGCCCAGCACCACACACAACATTCCAGATAAGGCCTCCTCAGTGCATAGCAGAGGGGCAGAAGAACCTCCCTCAACCTGCTGGCCACACTTTTCTTGATACACCCCAGGATGCTGTTGGCTTTCTTGACCAAGAGGGCAAATACCTGGTTCATGGTCAACCTGCTGTCCACCAGCACTTCCAGGCCTTTTTCCACAGAGCTGCTTCCCAGCAGGTCACCCCTAACCTGTACTGGTACCCAGGGTTATTCCTGAAGAGGTGCAGGACCCTATACTTGCCCTTGTTGAATTTCATGAACCATCTAGTCCAAACCCCTGCTCTGGGCAGGGACATCTTCCACTACACCAAGCTGCTCAAAGCCCCATCCAACCTGACTCTCACCACTTCCAGTGATGAGGCATCCACAACTCTGGGCACCTGGATCCAGTGCCTCACCAGCCTCACTGTAAAACACTTCATTCCCTGATATCCAACACAAATCTACTCTTCCAGTGTAAAACCATCCCTCCTTGCCCTGTCTGTTGATGTCTTGGTAAGAAGTCATAGCATTCATTTTCATACAAGACTGTAACAGGAAAAGAACTTCTATTCTTTCAATAAGTTACTACAGAATTGTCCCTGGTATTTTAGCAGGATTTGCAGGCCACAAAAACATCACACTGGAGCCCTGGCTGCAGCATACACAATAAAAATTACACTAAATATTCAGCATTTGCAAGTTGAACCCTGACTAGGACACTCAGGATGCAATTTCACAGACAGCCATGCCAACACAACAGTTTCTTTCCTCCAGGAGCTCAGGCCTCCTTTCTGTCTTTCCTGTGGTACCCCCACCACCCTGACACAGGTGCCAATACCTTTCCAGAGGGCTCAGCTAGGTAACTACCTAACAACTGACCAAGCTGGGGGTTTTTTGTTTCCTGAAGTAGTTCTCCTTCAGGTTAAGAAGTTGCACCAGCTCACCCATGGTACTGTAAGTACTCGTGCTGATGCTGTTATTCCTGAGTTACAGGAGTGTGGATGGGGAACTCCATCCCCAGACTTCACAGCAGTGTCAACACTGACTGCATCACTGGAAATGCAACCTGGCCACCTCCTTTTAATTTAGACCATCTGTTTTGGTAGCAAAGGCAAATTAGGAAGTCTTACTCCCTCTTCCACATGTTCTGAACTGTTCATGGGCCTGGGAGTGAAGCACATTAAACCTTTGTTACAGTACACTGCCTAGCTCCAGAGATGACACAGGATTGCATGGGCTCTGCTGTTTTCAGAAACACTCACACAAGGCTTCTGAAACAGAGAACAGCAATCACAGGCCCAGGTTACAAGCTTCACAGGCATGGAAAAGACCAAATAGGACAGCCTCATTTACTGCAAAGATGCTGGTTTAAGCACTAGCAATTGACAGTGTGGTATCAGAGCATTAAATCCAACGCTGAAAGATGAAGGCATCTAAGTACCAGCATCACTGCTTATCCACACACCAATTCTTCTCCCATTTATGGAGCTCACTGACATGTAATATACATATTTCCTGGTCTTTAGCTTCAAATTTGATACCTTTTAATGCCCCAGAGTACTCCTTTCATTGTCAAGCTTATAAAATACTTCAGCAGGGTCTCATTTACCAACAAGGTAAACTGCCTATTCTTCCAGGCCCTCTAAACAGTCTCAAAAGTTTTAACCTAATTTTTCAGCTTTACAATAGCCCTTGTGATGAGGTATCAAATTGTGCAGTAGTCTCTCCTTAAAGACACAACATTGATCTATAGAACATTTTTTGTACTCTGGTGCTTTTTTTTTTTGAATAAACTAAGATTTACCTTTCTGTTTCAAATGCACATTGAGTAATGCAAGTAATGCAGCAGGAAATAATTCAGACACCCCATTCATTTCAGTTTTTACATTTGAAGCCTCACACTAATTGAATACTTGACAAACTCAAGGGAAAAAAAAAATCTTTCTTTCCCCATTTCCAAAAATGCTGTCAGCTCTGACCCTACTAATCAGAAGTTTCCAGGTATTACACTCATTCCCTTTACAGATGTTTGCTCACCCAGTTTCTGCTAATCCTTATGAAAGTTAGCTTTTTTAAAGCAAAGCACAACAGAACACACTTAAAAGAGCCCTTTATTACAAGGGCTGTTGCATCTTAAAAACCCTAACAAGCCTACAGCAGAGTTGCAATACCAGAGTCTGGGAGGCTTAAGCTAACTTTCTCCTTCAAGCTATTGTTTTGCCATGTCAGTGATTTGCCAGGAATACCAAGAAGAATTTCACTAAGTTATTCCAGTAGTGGCCCCGTATCTTTCGAAGGCTGAGCAGAGAGAATGTGACACAAGTAGGACAGGACTTTATTCAGCTTCATACTTCAGTTGATTGTGATGAGTCCTCACAGGAGGATATGCCAGCCAGTTTAATTTATGCAGAAGTGGCACTCTTCCCCAAGCCTGGGGAAGGCAGCAGTGAAGTGTGAGGTATGTTTGGGCTGAATGCTGAGCAATTAAAGAAATGCTAATTATGCAAGGAAAAAGCAGCAATAAAGCAATTGATAAGGAATACCCTACCAGGTCAGTGGAGTGGACATAGCTTAGTGCTCCATCTCCAAAGGTGACAGAAGAATTTGCTGGACAAAAGGAAAGCACAGGAACCTGGCTGTGTTAGGTAGCCCATGATCCTCATAACTCTTCAGCATCCTAACTGTTACAGCAGGGAACTGAAGGCTACTTTCCTCTCTACAGGCTGGGGGATGATCTGCTGGAGAAGAGCTCTGTGAAGAATGCCCTGGGGGTCCTGGTTGATGACAGGTTGGCCATGAGCCAGCAGTGTGCCCTGGGGGCTGAGAGAGACAATGGGATCCTGGGGGGCATCAGGAGGAGTGTGGCCAACAGGTCACAGGAGGGGATCCCCCATCTACTCTGCCCTGATCAGACCCCACCTGGAATAGTGTGTCCAGTTCTGGGCTCCCTGGGATGAAAAGGACAAGGATCTCCTTGGGAGTCCAGAGGAGGCTACGGAGATGATTAAGGGCCTGAAGCATCTCCCCTGTGAGGAAAGGCTGAGTGAGCTGGGGCTGTTCAGTCTTGAGAAGAGAAGACTAAGTGGGGACCTAATTAATGTTTATAAATATCTTAAGTATGGGATGCAGGGGGAAATGGGCAGCCCCTTCTTAGTGTCTGTGGGGACAGGACAAGGGGCAACGGCTGCAAGTTTGAGCACAGGGAGTTCCACACCAACATGCAGAAGAACTTTTACACAGTGAAGGTGAAGGAGCCCTGGGACAGGCTGCCCAGGGGGTGTGGAGTCTCGTTGTCTGGAGAGATTCCCACCCCATCTGGACAACAACCTGTGTGCCCTGTCCTAGGGACCCTACTTTGGCAGGGGGTTGGACCTGATGATCTCTGGAGGTCCCTTCCAACCCCTGTGATACTCCATTTACAGACCTGTTGCCAACAACCCCTTCCTGAAGCTGCCTCCCCAAGCTCTGGTGTCAGACAGCACCAAACTGCCTGCTGTTTAAAGTACCACCTCTAGGTATTTCAATTTATTCACCTCCCTGCTTCAGTCAGTACCTCTTGTTCTACCACTGCAAGTTGTGCTGAAGGACTGTTCGCACTCATCTCATCCTCCACAAGCTGGGGGGTATTCTGTCCATCTGAATCCCATGGCTCCCACAAACAGAGGGCTGTCAGCCTTTTGCCACAAAGAAACCATCTACACACAGCTCACAGTTTGGGAAGCTCATCTGGACAGAAGACAAGGCTGAAAACTTTACTTCAATTAAATTAGAAGTCCTTGAAAACATTACAGAAGGGTTTTTATCTAGAGACCATAGAGAAACTGTATCAATTCATGTTTTCACTTCTCTCCCAGGTCATAGTATCCCCAAAGCTCTCAACATTGTAATAAAAAGTACAAAGGCAGAAAGCTACACCTCTTGAGGAATTTGGAGATAGAAGGCAGGTCAGCAGGTCTGCTGCTGAACATCTGGCAGGGGCTCAAACAAAAACGCAGAGCCCTGCACTTGGGCAGAAATGCTTTGAATACTCAGGGAGTACTCACTCAGTTTGCATAGAGGTGCGAGTGTTTCTTTAGGCTGCTGGAACACAGGGAGCACGTGCTGTTATTCCCCAAGGGATTAATACTGGAAAACTCACAAATTGCCTAACTTTGGTGGTATTCATTTCATCTCTGCCCCCGTACTGTATCTCTGCTTCCTGATGCACACATGTTTCTATAGTTGGTCAAACAGTGTCATAGTTGGCAACTTTTAAAGTCACAGTTTGAGTCATGTCTGCTATTATTCCATTCTACTGGTCCTCTGGAACAAGTATTAAATATTAAGCCATGATCCCAGCAATAACTAAACATGAAAGATGAAGAAAACCTTAAGGGCAGCATGCTAGCAGGCTAAAAACTTCATGAGAAATTTTCCTTTCCTGAGTGTCTGGAACATAATATAAACACACTGGTACTACTGAAAATATCAAGTGATTTCTAGCTAATTTATTCTAAAACCTTACGCAACATATTTCATATCAGTCTGCTTATTCATCTTAAACTTGAAATAAGGAAAGCTGATCTCCCTGGTTTTACTAAGAAGTATTCTGGCTGAGATGAATTTCATTTGCAAGAGCTCTTCTGGAATAAAGACGACAGAAATTAAGCTCCTGAGGAAAAGAAGATCGAGGAAAATAATTTGTGGCATTTCAGAGAGAGTCCACAAGTTCCTTCCCTCCCTATTTTACTGTCAATTCTGTTTTGTTGTGGGTTTTTTTTCTAAAGCAATGTTTTCTTTCATTAATGCTGGAATTTGGACAAGATTCTTTATCAGTTTCACTCAAATACACCATGTTTCAGATCCTTTAGAAGAGGAAGGAGCATCCACCCCTTTTCCCACATGTGCACATCAGCTGCTACAGAAAAAGGTTGCATTAATTGAAGCACAGTCCATCTAGCATCAAGACCCTATGTTAAGGTGAAACAACATGGAGCTGAGGTTTTAAAGGGCATAGCTCATGCAGTCCTGCATACATCTTCTATATTGAAGTCATTAAGACTTAGAGAAACAATAAAGCAGGTATTTCATCTTGCCCTGATCAGAAGCAAAACAAAACTTATTTATGATCTGCATCTGGATCCTTTAGGCTGCTTATTCTCAGGAGAACCAGAGAAAGTTTTCTGCAGCCTTAATGATCTCAGCTCGCAGGAAACCTGAGTTCTGTATGAAGTTCAAGCTAAAAATCAAAGCTAGTCCTCTTTAGATAGAAAACACTCTAGTTAAAGCACTTGATGGAACAGACAAGAGAGTATTTCACTTCTATTGCATCCACAACCCTTCCAAAAAAACATCTTTTCTAACTCCAGAAGGGCTAGTTTTTGGTTCTTCCCCTAAAAAAGTATTAGAGACACACAGTTTTGTCATACATATGATCCACATACATACTTTTCTGAAAATCAACCACATGAGAAAGTGAGATGGTGCCTATTCATCTCTCCTCATATGCAGCTCAGAGTAGGGCAGCTCCAAGTATTCTCTTTACCAGTCTTGGGTGTTGGGGTTTTCAGGCTTTGGGGAAGGTGGGGTTGGAGAGCTAGGGGAAGGGGAATCCACCTCCCCCAGCTCAGCTTTTCAGCCAATTAAGCCAGCAGTGGTGAGTGGCTCTAAAGAGCTCCCTCCCAAGGGGCTCCATCTGGCCCACAGCTCCATCTGGCCGGCTCACAGGCCAAAGCTCTGCAAGGCAAAGCCTAGGTCCTGGTTCAGCCTTACCCTAAGCCAGTGAAGTTCAAGGTTGGCTGCTTGTGATCTGGGATGGGGAGGGCAGCAGCAAAGAAAATTCTCCCTCTGGGTCAGCTTTAGACTGAGGATTTGAAACATGACTACATATACACTCAATTTACACATTAATTTTTAAGTTCACTGTCCCCTAGCACTGCAACACACCTTGAAGCTCTGCACAGCTGTATTTTCTTTGTGTAGCTCAGTGAAAACAGTTACCCACCTACTTCCAAAGTTGACTTCTGTCACTCATCTCATGAAGTTTGATTACAACAATCAAGTGAGAAAAACTCATGTTTCTCATGCACAGAACTAAAATAAGCATGGTCACGATGCTGTGAAAGCTTCAGAAGCTGCATTTTTTCTTCCACAACTGAGGACTGCTGCAAGTTACAGACAATGTAATAACAGAAAGCTACATTGGTGTCAAAAAACTAGCATGCTGTATGCATGCACTCACATGCACTCAGTGTACTAAAACTGCACACCACTGGAAGCAGGAAAGAAGAGATGTTGATTTTACTAACCTTTGATTGAACTAGGACCGATGTGTTTTAGCAGCTCTCCTGGAATTACAAGAGAAGAAAGTTACCACAATGGCAGCCAGTCAATCCACCCTGCAACAGTTCTTCCACTTACTCGTATGGGCAACCTCAGAGCACTGCTCCCTAAAAGACCTTAATTAGCCCCACAACAGCACTCCAAACCACAGCAGTTAAATCCCTTCTCACTTCATTTGTTTTGAGGAAAGTTTTCCATGTGTGTAACAGGCAAGTGTCAGTTCTGCTGTTGTAGAAACTAAATATTCCCAGGCTGAATTTAACAGAAGCCTCCACAGAACTGATCATCATGTACCTAAATGCCCGGTTCAGTCTTCATCTGTGGAGCTCATCAGTTCCTCCACTTCGTTCAGCCACGAACAGCTGCATTTTACAGTAAGTTTATGCAAGTTCAATTTCAAAACAGGCCTAAGGTAAGTGTCCTTCACACAGCCCAGACCCCCCTTGGCCCCAACCACCTTGATGCAGTTATCTGTGCTTATCAAAGCGTCTTTATGTCAAGCTCCTGATGCTCCAGTGTGACTGCATCACCGCTGAGCCCTAGACAAAAACTGATGGGAGACCCAGGAACCAGTCTCCTGCAGTCCCATCTCAGTCTCACTTCACACCGTGGCTGTCAAGAGACACACAATCCTAACACAGCATCATCTGGAACGAATCCTGGCTCCTGGTGCTACAGCTTCTCTGCTGGAAGGGGAGAGCAGCGTTTAGGAAGGTTTTCTGCACTAGCCAATTTCTTCTAGCCCAGAGAGTATTGAACACAGGGCTGCCTGTACTCCCCACTCCATCACAAAAAAAAAAAACCTTAATCCTATCGCATGACCTGCAGCAATTCAGTTTAACAAATCAACAATTACAAATATTTTGGCAAAGTAAGCTTAGGTATTGTTTGCCTCTCGGCACAGTTCACAACCAGTTTGTGGCTTTATGATAAAAGTCATTAAATCCAATCTGAAAAGCAGAATTTACAGCTCACTTAGCAAGTCAGGCCCATAAATGGATGCTTTCAATTACAGGGCATTTACATGCACAATCATTAAGGCAGCACTGAATACATTTGAAAACTCTAGAATGCTTTTTATAATAATTAAAACTTTGCGTACTGTTCTTTATAGAAACAAAACCTAGGAATTCTCTTCAGTCTCAAGCAGAGCTCAGGTTCATTGTTATCCAGAACCTACTATAAAGCCTGTTCTCCCAGTACTCTGGTGGGAAAGGGATTAAAGAGATGGAAACAAGTTTTGTTTTTCAAAGTTGTTCTCAGTAGCAGAGGGTTTTTGGTTTGTTTTTTTTTTTTTTCTTTTGAGGTCCAATAAACTCAATTATATCAACTGGTGCTCAACAACTCTGAAAAATCAAGTGGAATGGGGAGATGGAGGAGGACCCAGGCGGCCTTTTCATTTGGAGATTCGATTTTGTTCATCCACCTAGCTTCTGAGTGGAGCAAAAGAAGAGCTCAGCTAAGAGGCCGATTTTTTTCATCCTTGTTTATTCAGTTGGGTTCTCCTTTTTCTCATCAAACAGAACCTGAGGAAAGTTGAGAAATTCTCCTCCCACATCGTATTACACACGCCTAGCTTCTTCTGTAGGGAAAACTGGATCTTCAAACACTTTTGTTCATTTGGGTGACTGTCAGTGTAGTCCGAGTCTGACCCAAACAACTGCACAAACAACAACCAACCAACTACCAGGTCACTCTATTAAACATCCCAGTACACCGCTACATGTGCTTAAGACTCATCCCTAAGTTTAAATCACCTTAAATAAGGTCCTCCCCTTCCTCTTTTTTAAAGGCATTTGTAACTAATGCTATCTTTCATCACAACAGTGCTAAGCAAATGGGGGGGAAGGGACTTCAAAAGCCACCCCTTCACTTACCAGCCTCATCCCCCTCTAATTCACCACAGCCAGCAAATGCTCATTTCAAAGCTACACCTCAGAACACACACACAAAATTCTACTCACACACCATGCAAGCTCCAGCACTGTGATAAAGCACAGGAAAGTCTAAATGGCAACCTTGTTCTGATAAGAGAAACCTTCCACCTTAACAGCAGGAGGATTTTTTGTGGGTTGGGTTGTTTTTTTTTTAACCCCCAGCCTGGAGAACAGAGCAAAGACTGACCAGGTTCTCACTGCAGCGTCCCATCCCCACAGAAACAACACCATGAAGTCAGTTTGGAAGTACAGCTCTCCAGGCTAAAGGAGAGGAACACCTAAGAACAGGCAAGCCTGCTGTTATGTGCGGTCTCCTAATAAGCTGTCATTACAAACTTCTTGCTACAGATGGGATCTGACGCGTTTACGACCACGAACTGCGATAACAGGAGCGCTACACCTCACACACACACAGGTTGCAGCAGTCCCTCGCAGCATTTTCAGGAACACTGGCCCAACAAAACGCTGTGAAGTGGAGCTTTTCCCTAACTCTACCCATTTGCCGCCCTGAGGAGAGGGGGAACGCACACGGTCATGCTGTCTTCTTCAGTTAAAATCTGTGACTGGACACCCAGGAAGACCTGAGGCCGGGCTGCAGCCTGCATCCCAGCTGTTCAGTCCAGCAGCTCTCCACCCACCCACCTTTTTCCTCCCCCTATTTCTCCAAAGCTAGAAGACTGCACTGTCTCACACCTTCTCTTTCTCCACCCCCCCCCCTCCCAAAACAAGCAACTGAGAACCCTACAGCTCTGCAAGGGCACCAACTACTCGCGTTTATCGCGTCTCAGCTTCTCCCATGTGCTTATCTAGGTAGACAAAACGCTGAACAGACCACGTTTGTTTACGTCTCACAATGCGGGAGGGCAGCTACCGCATTAGAGCTAGCGCCACGAAGAAAGCCACTAATCTCCCTTCGCGGGTGCGACTCCCGTGCTGGCAGCGTGTTATTTCGCATCCAGGGCTCTGGGCTAAGGGAGAGAGGAACCAGACAAAAGGCTGAGGGCGAAGCCTAAGCACTTCTTTGCAACTTGGGCTTAACTTCCTACACCGCCCCGGCACCAAGTTCGGGTTTTTGGCGCACCTGAGGTCTGCAAGAAAAAGAGACCGGGCAGAGAGACGGGGGAAGGGGCGCGGGGTGGGGGGGGCGAGGGAATGAGGAGGGGGTAGGATGGGGCAGCACAACTTTCGGGTCCCTTCCCTCCCACCACCCCCGGGACAAGCGGGCCCTTCCCACCCTTCGCCGCCCCGCGCCGGGGAAAGGCTGCTGCGGCGTGCGGTGACAGCGACCCTCCCCACCGCCCCCCGGCCCCGCTCCCCGCGCCGAGACGGCCGCCTTCCCCCCTCCAGCCCCACGCCGCCGCTCCCAAACCCACCCCCCCACCCCAACCACCCCAACCACCACCACACACCCACACCCCCTCCTCCTCCGCCGGGAGGAGCGGCCCTCCCGAACCCCGCGCCGCCGCCCGGGCCCACCGCCCGCCGCTCTCACCGCCCGCCGCGTCCCACCACAACAAAGGGGGGAAGGAGGGCGTGGGGAGGCGCCCCCGTCCCTCGCCGGGACCAGGCCAGGCCCAGCCCGGCCCTGCCGGCCTGAGCGCGGCCGGCGGGGTAACTCCCTTCCCGAGGGGCGCCCGCCCGGCCCGGCGCTGAGCGCCGCCGCTCTCCCCTTACCCCGGCGCGGCCGAGCCGCCCTCCCGAAGCGGCCGATACCAACCTCAGTCTCGGCGAGCTGCACGGCCGCCTTCCTCGCTCAGTGATATCTTCCCCCGGGCGCCCGCCCTCCCCGCGCCCATTGGCTGCTGCTGCTCCCCGCCCCCAGCGCTGGGCGGGAGCGGAGCCTCATTGGCTACCCCAGCCGTCGCCTCAGAAAGGTCAGGCGGCAATTGGGCAGCGGGAGGGGGAGGCCCGTCCCGAGCCGTCGATTAGCGGCTGGGTCCGCCAATCGACGCCTCGGGCCGGGCCTACCCTCCTCCCTCCCACCGCCCAATTCCCGCGGCAGATAGAAGGCGAGAGGCGGAGCGCAGGGGGGAGGAGGGGCCGGGCAGGCGGCGCCGCTCATTGGCCGAGCCGGCTGTCACTGCGCTCCCCAGGCGCCCGCTAGCGGTAGTTGAGCGAGAAGCGGAACGGGTGGTGGGGGGGGCAGGTTTGAGTGACCCGCAGGCGCGCAGCCGCACTGGCCGCGTGATGGCGCAGCGCTGACAGCACCCTCCACCTTTCCCCGTAACCTTCCGCGCCGAGGCACGGGTGGGAGCTGAGAAAAAGTAGTGCGACCTTTGCCGCTAGGGATTGCCTCAGGGGCGGCAGCGGGGGCGCGGGCACCCCCAGACCCCAACACATCCTCGCCGCACGGCGGCTTCCCCGCGCCCCCTGCCCTCAAACAGGCAAAAGAGTGGAACTGAGGCGAAGTCCAGGACGAGGGAGGGCGAAGCCTTGTCCCTCAGGGGCTGCTGCGAGAGCTGCCCCTCGGGGCACTGTCCTGAGGCAGCGATGCCTCGCTCCCCGGGCTCCCTCGCCTCACAGAATCACAGAATCACAGACTGGTCTGGGTTGGAAGGGACCCCAAGGGTCACAGAGCTCCAACCCCCCTGCCACAGGCAGGGACACCAACCTCCAGGCCTGGAGCTACACAAGGTTGCCCAGGGCCCCATCCAACCTGGACCTGAACACCCCAGGGATGGGGCATGTAACACCTCCCTGGGCAGCCTGTTCCAGCCCCTCACCACTCTCACTGTGTAAGAACTTCCTTGTAATACCTCATTAAACCCTTCCCTCCTCCAGCTTCACTCCATTCCCCCTTCTGCCATCGTCTGCCCTTTGAACAAGTGGATTCCCCTCCTGTTTCTCTGCTCCTTTCAGGGATGGGAAGGCTGCAATGAGGTCCCCCCACAGCCTTCTAATTCCCAAACTAGATTTAAGCTGCCAAGGCTTTGCCTCCTGCCGCTGCCGGGCACAGCTGCAGGCCAGGATGAGCTGCCAGCCTGAGGGCTATGGCAGGGCTGAGGCAGGGCCTGCAGCAAGGCTGCCTGGCCTCCTGCTGCTCCAGGCACCGGCCCAGCTGCCCTAACTTCCTGGTGCTGGGGGCTGCCCTGTTCCCATCCAGCAGCTGTTAGAGGAGTGGGTGTCTCCTCATGATGGGTTGTATGGGTTTGCCCGGGGGGGGTGTGTGTTTTTGGGGTTTTGCTTTGAGCAGCTGCCTTCGGTCGAGACTCTTCACAGACTGCAGCACGGTGAGGATGTCACATAATCAAATTCTTGTGCCTGACTTGATGCCCAGGCTCACCACAAGTAAGCTGAGGCTGCTGCCCTTGGCTGCGCAGCTGGGGACTGGCTGGCCTCTGAGACCTGTCACTGCCAAGGCCCCCGCAGGTTCCCCTAGAGCAGGAGTGGCCAGCCACAAAAGGGGAGTTTGATGGTGTTTCTTCAGGTTTTCTCTGGGTGAAAAGGTCTGTTCTAGCATTGCTTTAAGGTTATTAAGGATGCCTTGTTTTCCTGCGGACGCTTTTTGATACTTGTCCCAATTCCCACCCCTATATCTTTCTACCTTGGGCCACCTCTCTTATACCCGAGGTCCCGTCTCACCAACACAGCAGCTTGCTTTCCAGAGACATGCTCCTCTTCCAGACTGAAAGGGTTTCTGCACTCAGTGACGTAGGTGTTATGTGATTCAGCATCTTGGGCATGTATCCCATCTCAACAGGCTCAGTATTCTCAGGAGACAGGTGAGGTACCTCTCCCATCACTTAGCCCTCCTGACAGAATGATAGATGCGGACTCACAGAAATCTCACCTTTGCCTTATATGTCCTTAGGTTTTTCCAGCTTGAAGCAGATGTACAGATTATTTGGGGCTTTTTGTTGTTGTTGTTGTTGTTTGGGATTTTTTCCCTGAATGCCATCAGTTTGAGCTTCCAAGGTGGTCATGTAATAAACACAAAAGTCAAAATGAGAAGATACCCACCACAAGCAATGTGGAACTGCTAACAGATTATCATCATGTTTTCGAAAGATAAGGAGTTGTTCTAGGCATGTTGAACCTAGAAACAGATACAGGCTATTCAGCCAGCACTGTACTTGCTTTGTGGAGGTTTCACTGCATTCAGAGATAATTTTTCTTTTTCTATAAACAGCAAGTTAATTAAGAGCAGTTTTTTTCTCTGGATTTCTGTCAGACATTCTCTTCTCCTCCCCACTGCCATAAATCCAGCATACCTGCGCCCTCCCCCTTATATCCTCAAGGGTAAATTCTGATATATCCAAAGCTCCCCTCTGTGTCCCCAACCTTCATTTATTGACTTGCCGTCTGGGCATGGAGCAGCATGTGCTAAGGCTTGTTCAGGGGTACACTTGTGCAGGCTGGCCAGCTGCCCACCATTTCGCCACTGCCAGGGAAGCCAAACCGTGCTGATAAGGGCTGAGCTTTCTCTGCTGTTCTCCTGGGCAGACCACTAACAAGGTTTTTTCTTTTTTTTTCAGACAACTGCTGTTTGCCATGAAACTTGACACACATTATGTTTCCAAAAGCTCTGCATCTCTGTTGGGTTTGGTTGAAGTAGGTGAAAAGGTTGTCAGGCTTATACTGGGGGGACTATGACCAAAAAAAACCCCACAAACCCCAACATCTGCTTAAACCTCCTTTCTTTTGGAAAGCAAGTTGCAAATGGCAGGAGGAATAGAAGCAGACAGCACTGGGGCTGCAAATCAGAGAGCCCAGACGTTTCTGGAGAAGCATGATTGCCATGGACAAGCCAGGCAAGGTGTGCATCTTCAACCTGAACATGGCTGTAGACAGGACTCCCAGCTGCACACCTGCCACTGCAGAAGTAGTACTTGATTTGGTAAAAACAAACAGCAAAACTCCATCCCTGATACCAAAGCTGGGTGTTGTTAGGTCCTATTAACTAAAGCTCAGCACATTTTGGACATCAGAGGCTCGGTACAGGCGGTTGACAGGTCTGTTTGGATTTGATCCTGCAGTGGAGGAGCATCAGCATCCCTTGCAAGGCACGTTAGCCTGTGCCAGACAGATCAACATCCGCATGAACCGTGTGCTTGTACAGAGAGACAGAAACAGCACAGTGGTGTTTCACAGTCACCTGTCTGCGGGAAAGAACAAGGGAAGTAGCCTTAAGATCTGAAAAAAATCCATGATGAAATGGTAGCTGGCTGCACTCAGCTACAGAGAATACATGTTGACTTCCCGAGGGCTGTGACCGAATCCCCTGAGAGGTAAAAGCAATACAATACTGATACCAGATAACTTCAAAGACACCCAGGATTTCTAAATGACCCCGACGCTATCAGATACCGCTAGGTGAAGGCGGAGAGGAGTGTGAAGTGCAGTGCCAGGAAGGCAGGGCTTGGAGACAGAGCAGGTAGGTTTTGTGTTGATGTCGTTATTACCAGTATGTCAAAATGATCTGTTAAAGTGGAAAAAAAAAGAGAGAGAGAGAGAGAAAAGGAGAAAAGAAAAAAAGGTAGAGCTCTGAATAGAGTTACAGTGCCAAAAGATCAGCAAGCATGTTCAGGACAGGTAATAATGTATGTTAAAAATGACCATAAATCCATGGAGAACCACTGTTAAACGCTCCCAGATTTCTTAGCTCATCGAAGCACTGGCATATACTTCAGCAAGGGCTTTGCCTCTTACCTCAGCAGCTGCAGCACTGCTTTGCTGCTTACAGCAAATGCCATTTGAGCATGTTATTTTCTCTCTAACCCTAGGTGGAGGTAGCTTGCTTCTTCCACAAGCCTGCACAAGATTATGAAGGAGAGTGGCACACAGAGGAGCTGGGTCTGAGAACGATGAGAGGGACAGATTCGCTCTCATGCCATATTGCTTCATGGCCACGGGGCATGAAAGCAGCCTCTCTGTGTCACTGCAGGACTGCCCACCACAGCAGCAAACAGTACCCTCGGTAAGAACATCCCCCGTGGAGGTAACAGCACGAAACAACTCCCCTGGGACTGAGATTGCATCTCCTTCGGACTCAGAGGGTTAAATACAGGCTTGAACCACTTCTCCTTGTGTCATGTGAAGTTTGTAAGCAGCTTCGTGCTCTATCACTTCTTGTGGTAGCACAAAGAGGGTTAAAGAGGACACTGCTCTGTGCTTTTCCCATACCACCGTAATGAGGAGCACGTCAGTTGGCTTTCCAGACAACTTAACGGCTGAGGTCCCGGCCAAGCACATTAATGTGACTAGAGAAGAGCTTTAACATCATAAATGAAAAGGAAGTTATTGCACGAGGCATAAAAATCTCCAAAATGAAAAGGAACTTCTACTCAGTCATGCCAGCGTGTAGTAGATTAGACATGTGCAAAGGGCCAAGTACTCCTCAGACTTTAAAAAGCGCTGTGACTTAGGGCTGGGAGTGACAGCATAAAAATATATTAAAAAAAAAAAAGCAGCATTTCATGTTTCTGCTCTTCTATTTATCCTGTCAGTAACGAAATTCCTCTGAAATGCTGAAACTCAGATCTGTTCACTACCTCTTCTGAAATGCAGAAGTGTGTTTCCAATGTTACATAAATCACTGTCGTTTCAGACTGGGCTGTTGGGAGATTTCAGAGCAAAGCAAAAAAGAAAAAAGGGATAAAAAGTCCCACAGTGCAAAACAGTTTGGCGGCTCCTGATGTAAGCCTGCTGTGCCTGTCCTCTACCCTTGTCAAAGAGGACTTAAGAAATAACTGGTATTCAAAATAATGCCTTGAAAGCAAAGATCTGCCTTTCTGACACATCATAGTACAAAGTGGCTGGTGTTTGTGTTATACAGTACGTTACATTCATCAGGTAGAACAGAGTTGGACATCAAACCTTAGAGGTGGCATCTCCTGTAAGAAATTTCATCACACAATGAGGAGATCTGTGTATCAGCTCACATTCCTCGTTTGCACTCTGCTACACTTCTGATGAGTAAATGATTTAACCACCTTCCCTTGCTGCCTATCTGTGCACAAACCCAGTTGCCCCGAGTAACCAAGCGAGGAGCGAGTTGAGAGAGTATACCTTGTCAGAGCCAGACAAACACTTGAATTCTGAACCCTTCTGAGGCTGAGTTAACTGCTTGACTTTGTGCTGGAGTGCATCAGGAGCTTCTATACACTCCCCAATGGTGATATCTTGCCACTTGCTGCAGGAAAGTCCTGAAGGCCTGGGTCCCTCTAGGGAGCTTGGTGGGTCCATCTAGGGAGCTTGGTAGCTGCGTTGCAATCACAGATGTTACATGTAGGCTTGTTGAACTCAATTCCCTCTTGGTCTGCTGGCTTCAAAGTCTGGGTTCTACACATCTCTGTAGGTGTGGTCAGCCACCACCGAGCAACAGTGATGTCTTCCACTGCTTCAACTCAAAATGCTTTTTGACTATGCTTGGCTGGCAGCAGAGTTTGCAGCTCAGCAGACTCTGAGGTTTTACATGACTCCCTGGGGTCCAGCTGCATTTTAGCATTCCTTTCCAAGATGAGGAGGCTCAGGGGCTCCCCATGTAAGCTCACTGAGGACCTGTTTGGGCTCCCTCTCGCTGCTAGCTATATGTCCACTCTCAATAGCCACCAAAACTGGATTTTCTTTCCCGTTTCCCTGATTTTTAGAGATTAGACATGTTTCATGTCATCAGCATTTCTGTTTTTTCTCAGCTTATCCTTCTGTCCTTTCTTATTATTCCAAATGCTGCACCATTCATCTGCCTACATCCTTTAGTTTGGATTAGTCGAAGTTGATTAGAAACACATTTATGCTAACCCCAAATAAGCCATCATTAAAGTGAAATAGCCTTGTTTACAGAGAGATTTACACAAGTTTATCTTTATTGACTTAAATAAACAAATGAAATCTGTGAGTAGACCTGGGGGACAATAGCCTTGTTTCTAAATTAATGATAGGTCCCGCTCCAGCAAGGATTTGTATACATGTTTAAATCTATGCAGTGGATAAGCCAGCTGAAGGCAGTGGAATCAGTCATAGGAACAAAATTCTGCATGAATACAAACCTTGGTATGATTAATTTTTCTATCATCCTTATTTCCTTTTTCTGTTTGCTTTTCCCACCAAGCTGAAATTAACTCGTTACCGTGAAATCTGCAAAAATAAAAAAGAAATAAAATTAAAAAAAGAATAGCTGGTGCCTCCCTAGGAAGGATCAAAATAAACCAATTTATGCTGTGATCAGTTATTGCAATACAGTCTGTTTCTGTTTTACACTGTGTAAGATGCACTATGCTAATTAAGCATATGTTTGTATAGATTAGTCTCAATGAGATTTACCCCAGTTTTCTACACCATCTGTGCAAGATTGGTAGCCGAGTTGGAAGTGATCTCTGTATATTGTCTGTATTAGTTGATGAAGTGTTTAGAATCTTTTGAGGTAAAAGTTTTCTTTATGTTATTACTGGTCTTGCAGAGCTTTAGTCACAGGGTTTGGACATTCTCTTTGTGCCCTCAGAAACCAGTGATTTATGACAACGCATCATTTTAAAAGTTATTGTTATTCTGGTGGATGGAATAGATCAAGGAAGATTTCAGAGAAGCTGAAAAACCCTTTCTGGCTTAGTTTTATTTAGAGACATAAAGCATATATCTTCACCTGTTATTCAGGTGAGGATATCACCAAATAAAAACGTTGCCATAACAAAAAATTAGGCTTTAAAAATATACTGGGACTTTATCATTACAAAAGTGTCATTTTTTTTTCTTTATTTCATCATCTGTATTTCATCATGATGAAAAACTGATGGAAAAAAACCCTCCATCCTTCTAACAACACGTAGACCTTTTCCTGTGTAACCCACAGGGAAGCCTGTGTTGGAGCAGCCATCCTTGGTGATCTGCCTCACCAGGGAGGCACACTGGTTTCTTCAGCGGAGGTGACAGAAGAAGGAGCATTTTGGACAGCCCTGGTGTGGTGTGACACTGTGACAGGCATCATATTAACAGAGGGTGCTGGGGGCAACTTGAGGAGTCATCCCTGCCTCTGCTGTTTGGTGTAAGAGTCAGATCAGGCTGGTGCTGGGCACACCTCCTCCCTCAGCGCAGCAAAATCTACTCTGGGCAAAAGTAAGTTTTGTGCTGTTGTGCTCAGGAGGTGCCTTTCTGGCAGCACAGACCAATGTGTGGGACGATACTGTCCTGACACCATGTTCTGGCTACAGGATTTAAGGCACTGGGAGGTTAAAAATCAACATTTTACTAAAGTCTTTGAATTTATGACTAAGATGGACCATTGCAACCATCCACCTTATGTCATTCATTTCAAAGGCCAAATAACTTCCTCCACAGAGTCCTTTTTTTTTTTTTTCAGCCCACAACCTTTTCAGCTCTGAGTTGTCTTGTGTCAGCCATGGGAAATGCAGCTCAATTCCAAGCACAAACTCATGCTTGGAGAGATCCAACAACTGCCTGCTAAGTTGGTGTGGTGAAAACGAGCGCCTCCTTTATCTGTACACAGTATGTTTAGCTTCAGCTTCATGCCTTTAGATCTCATTATACCTTTGTGTCAGCTTTGTTTTGCTAGGCTGATGTCTTTACATAGAAACCCTTACTGCCTATAGTATTTGGCAACTGGAAGTGAGTTGCACCTCAGTGCTTTTCTTAAACAAACAACCTGAGCCAAGTTCCTTTGGCCTTTCCTTGCAAGGGGGGATTTGCAAACTTCGGCTTTTCTCCCAAATCCTCTTTACAACTTCCTCTCTGAAGTATGGACACTGAAACCACCAACCCTCCTTTAGTACATTTAAATGTGGTTACAACACCTCCCTGTCTTTATTCAGCTGTCTTCTGCTTGTGGATTCGAGGGCCCCATTTCCTCTGCTACGTAAAACCAGCAATATATATGCTCACGGTGTTTTCAACAGCCACCTGTAAATCCTTTTTTTTTAAAATCACTGCTTTCCAAAATGCAGCCCCTGCTCTTAAATCCGAGATGTGCAGCCCTGATTCCTTGAGACAGCTGTCTTAAAGCCACCAGCCTGAGTGACTGCATTTACTGCACTGTGCAGATCGCCCCATAAAAGTAATTTGTCGGTATTTATGAAACATGGCAGTAGGAAAAGACTCCCAGCTTACAGCCAGGGGCAAGGACAGCTTCTGAGTTTTCAAGACCGGAGCATTTACAGGTGAAGAAAGGTCAGGCAATAACGAGAGCTTGAAAGCTTCAAGAAAATGGAAGTGAGGGTTGCGTTTGCTGAGAGATGCAACTGAACATCTGAAACTGCAGCCTGGCTATGTTGGCTTCTTCATGCAAGTGTGACACAACTGCAGGCAAACATATTACAGATCATACAGTTTTAAGCACCAGAGTTGAGGAAAACAGAGCACACAGGGACTGCAAAAGTCAGATCCAGAACTTCATCAGCCTGCTGATCTGTGTCACGGCAAGGAACTGGGCAAGGAAGCGCTAGGGCAGGTGAAAACCTCAGAATGCCTGGAAGATGCAGGCGGTGGGCAGATAAACAGAGGCAGCAACTGAATAGAAGCAGTGCTCTACAAAGGACAAGAAAGAAAGGAAAGACACTAATGCCCAGTAATAGTGCTCATTCCAAGACAAGATGCTTTCCATATCTATGCCAGCAGTAGTCTGCAGCCACTGCTAATCTACAGCAGCTGAAGACAATCAGTGAATGCCCCTCAGAGACAATGTCTTGCTCCCCATCAACTGGCTTGAAGAACAAAAGGGAAAAGGAAAAAAAAAAAGCAAGCAAGGTGTCACAGTAGAGGTGTTCCAAGGCTGTTGTGTGTGTCTTTGTGGAATGAATGCAAGCGTCTTGCACAAACTTTAAAGCTGTATCTGTTGGTGAAGTTGAAAGCAAGTTTCAGCAGTTATCTTTGAGGTCAAAGGACCCAGCTTCCCTCTGAGTGTAGTTTTGAACTTAACCGTGCTAAGTGTAACTCATAGGCTTCTCCTTAGCTAAGAGAGGTGATGGATGGTTCTGCCCCTTTGGTCTGCTCTGGTGAGACACCCCCATCCCCTGGAGTACTGTGTCCTGCTCCGAGATCCCCAGGGCAAGACAGACATGGGGCTGTTGGAGCAAGTCCAGTGGAGGCCACAAAGATGCTCAGAGGGCTTGAGAACCTCTGCTGTGGAGACAGGCTGGGAGAGCTGGGATGGGTCAGCCTGGAGAAGTGTCCAGGGTGAATTTACAGCAACCTGCCAGTCCCTAAAGGAGCTACAAGAAAGCTAGAGAGGGGCTGGTTACAAGGGCAGGGAGTGATAGGACAAAGGCTAATGGCTTTAGGCTCAAGGAAGGGAAGATTTAGATTATGGATGTGAGGAAAAAATCCTTCCTGAAATAATGGTGAGGCACTACTGTAATAAGATGCCCAGAGAAGCTGTGCATGCCCTGTCCCTGGCAGTGTTCAAGGCTTTGGGCACTGTGGTCTGGTGCAGGGTGGCCCTGCCTGCAGCAGGGAGGTGGAACTAGATAATCTGTTTGCAAGGTCCCTTCCAACCCAAAACAGTGATGTCTGTGCTTTTATCTGTGGAGCTCTACAAAGACTCCTTGGTGTCTGATCTTACCACAGTGCAGAGCCTTGAAGGACCTTGAATGGGGTGCAATTATTGCTGTTAAATTTTTGTGTATGAAGCTCAGGTTTCCTCTGGCCCACTAGTGAGAAAAAAGTCCTGTTGAAGTTTAAGGAAACAGAAGAATTATCTGGAAAGCCTTTTCCAGGATGTGTCTGCAATTTAATCAGAGTTGAAAACCTCTTGATTGAACTCAATAGCTCAGGGTTGGCAAGTGCTGTAACCAGAGCAACGTGGAGTTCAGGGCTGGCTGCTTACCCAGCTCCTGGGTGGATTTTGCAATGCAGAAAACTTGGCATTACAGGTGACTACGCTGCCTGGGGAGGAAGAGAGTCAGGGAATGTCAATCTGAACTCTGTCCACCCTTTAGAAACACAGAGGAGACATGCCTTGAGCGGGCTTGGAGTCCAGGAGTCAGTTCTGCCCAGGAAAAGTGCCCAGCACAAACCCTAATGACTCTGCTGATGGGCACTGGCAGCTACAGTGCTCTATATATGAACAGTTCTCTCCTGGAAATGCTTGGAGAGATGACAGCCAGTGTGCTTGGGCTTCTTCTGATTATCTGCTCTTTCCTGCTACCTTCTCATCCTTCAGCTGATGTTCCTGTTATTTCTCTAGTTGATCTGGAGGAAAAGGTATGTAGCATCTCACCTGCCAGTGTCAGTGCCAGACAGCTGATTGTCAGCCTACCCATGAAACTGTCTAGACGCACTGATGTGCTGTCAAACACACAAAGTTGACAAAATGATAGGGGAGAATGTTTTCCCCATGAATCCTCTTTCAGTCATCACCTCGGAGGTTATTTGTGTCGTGGCAGGTACAACGTTTTCAGATGAAGACACGATTTCCTTAATCAGCTCTACCTCTTTAAGATGTTCTAGGTTTGTTTTTTGCTTTTCCAAAGTCCCTCCATGACATAAGCTCAGGCTTACATAAATTCCCCAGGAGCAAGCAGCGCTGCAGTTACAGGTAGTTTGCACTTACTTAACGGGTAATTTCAGTAGATAATGGTCTCCTGCTGCTAGGCAAAGCCAGAAGAAAAGCCTTGATTTAACAATCCACATAAATTTAAAAATGAAGGGCTAGTGGCTTGGAAAAACATCTATTTGGAAACAGATCTCCGGGTTCTCCTCTTAGGTTGCTTCTCAGGAAAAGGGTGAGGAGTGGAGAGGAGCAAGAGGACCGTCCCAGCACCCTTTACTGTTCCAGACAGGCAAGGCTGTTGCCATGAAGGGATCCTGCCGTGCCCCTCTTCTGACTTTTTGCACTCTTTTGAGCGTGATGACTTAGCAGCGGCTGGTATGACTCAAGCCTGTGACACTGCCTGATCACAGTCTCAGCTGGAAACATTTGCAAGGCTGCCAGGTCACTTATCCAAGGCTTTACCTGAAAGATCTCCATCTTCTGAGCCAGGAGCTGCATCCCATGGCTGCTGCTTGGGGTGAGAGCAGCTCCCTGGAGAAGGGACATCAGAGAAACAGGCCCACCCTCTCCGGCTGTGCTGGTGTGCCTACCTTGGTGGGATAAGGAAGGGTTGGGATAGGGTAGGTCTGGCATGATTGCATTACAAACAAAGCTGTGGGGAGCATTATCATTTCAGCAGTCTCTGGTCACAACACTGTTGTGTTCAATCCCATGGCTGTGGTGCTTAGAGTGGGACATGCTCCATGCACACCAGGGAGTGGTGTTTGCCATCTCTGGGCATGGGCTCCAGTTCCTCCTCTTACTGTACTCTGTGATATCAGCCTGTCATACGATAACATCAGCAATCACAAGCCTCATCTGGTATCTGTGTAAGGTTTTGCTGTCCTGTCCATCCTTGGACAGGTAGGGATTAGTAACAGCACCCTCTCTTGGGGGCAGCACAGAGGGGAGTAACTACACCACTGTCTCCTTTGGGTTAAATACAACAGCTCTTACAACAGCTTGTGAGAATTTTCAGTATCCTTGGGATGTTTGAACTAGCATTGTGCTTTCCCTAAGTTTTCTGCAGGTGGCTCAGGTTCTGCTTCACATTCAACATCTGCTTAAGAATTCCTCCGAGGCTGGATAACTGGGAGTGGCAGGGCATGTGGCAGGGTATGGACTACCTATGGACCCAGTACAGGCTGCGGGTGACCTGTTAGAGAGGAGCTCTTTGGAGAAGGATCTGGGGGTCCTGGTGGCAACAGGTTGGCCATGAGCCAGCAGTGTGCCCTGGGGGCCAAGAAGGCCAGTGGGATCCTCAGGGACATCAAAAGGAGCGTGACCAGCAGGTCGAAGGAGGGGATCTTCCCCCTCTGCTCTGCCCTGGTCAGGCCCCACCTGGAGCCTAGCCAAGGGCTGTGAAGGTGATTAAGGGCCTGGAGCATCTCCCCTATGAGGAAAGGCTGAGTGAGCTGGGGCTGTTCAGCCTTGAGAAGAGAAGCCTGAGAGGGGATCTGATCAATGGGTATCAATATCTGAAGGGTGGGACACAGGGGGACATGGGCAGCCTCTTCTCAGTGGCTGTGGGGACAGGACAAGGGGCGATGGCTGCAAGTTGGAGCACAGGGAGTTCCCCACCAATCTGGGGACGAACTTCTACCCATTGAGGGTGAGGGAGCCCTGGGACAGGCTGCCCAGGACGTGTGGAGTCTCCTTCTCTGGAGATATTCCAGCCCCATCTGGACACCGACCTGTGTGACCTGTCCTAGGGACCCTGCTTTGCAGGGGGGTTGGACCCAATGATCTCTGGAGCTCCCTTCCAACCCCTGCAAGAGGAGCAAAAAGATTTTAGCTGCCTTCCAAGGTCAAGCACCTTACCATTTGGCTGCTAGGACTGAAGTGGCTCAGGTGGATCTCAACTGGCAATGTAAGGGTGAATTATTTATAGCTCGACAGGCCTGTGACAGCTCAGGTCATCAAGGAAGAAACGCAACATACAGATGGGCTCATGATCAAGGGGTCATCTTGACCATGGTTGCTATCTCATAGGTTATCCGTGAATGTGAGACGTGCTGTAGTCAAGCAAGCCAAGCAGATAAAGCTTCTTTGGCGTGGAGGATGGTGGCTGAAATATAAATATGGGGAGGCCTGGCAATCTGCCACCCTCCCACAAACCCAAGGCAAGTGCTATGTGTTTACAGGGGTGGAAGCAACCACTGGATGTCTGGAAACGTATCACATACCCCATGCCACTGCCTGGATCACAATCCTAGGTCTTGAAAAGCAAGTCCTCAGGCAACTTGGTACCCCAGAAAGAACTGAGTCAAACAATGGGACTTATTTCTGAGACACTCTCATAGACACCTGGGGCAAAGAGCATGGCACTGAGTGGGAGTGACATTCCTTATCATGCACCAGCCTCTGGAAACAATACAATGGGCTGTTAAAGACTACACTGAGAGCAATGGGTGGTGGGAGCTTCAAACATTGGGATACACATTTAGCAAAGGCCATGTGGTTAGTTAACTCCAGGGGATCTACCAGTCCAGCTGGCCCTGCCCAAGTGAAACTTTCACGTGCTGTAGGAGATAGAGTCCTCATAATGCATATGAAGAACATGTTGAGGAAGACATTCTGGGTTATCCCTGCTTCAGGCAAAGACAAACCTCTTTGCAGGATTGTTTTTGCTCAGTGGCCCGGCTGCACGTGGTGGGTGATGCAGAAGGATGAGGGAGTCCAATATATACCCTGAGGAGATCTGATTTTCGGTGATAACAGCCAATACAGCAGAAAAAAATGTATGATCATAGAATCATAGAATCATAGACTGGTCTGGGTTGGAAGGGACCCCAAGGATCACAAAGCTCCAACCCCCCTGCCACAGGCAGGGCCACCAACCTCCAGGCCTGGAGCTACACAAGGTTGCCCAGGGCCCCATCCAGCCTGGCCTTGAACACCCCCAGGGATGGGGCACCCACCCCCTCTCTGGGCAGCCTGTTCCAGCCCCTCACCACTCTCTCTGTAAAAAAGAACCCCTAATATCTAATCTAAACCTTCCCTCCTTTAGCTTCAATCCATTCCCCCTTGTCCTGCCAGTCTCTGCCCTTTGAATGAGCTGACTCCCCTCCTGTTCCTCTGCTCCCTTCAGGGACTGGAAGGCTGCAATGAGGTCCCCCCACAGCCTTCTCTTCTCCTGGCTGAACCAGCCCAGCTCCCTCAGCCTCTCTTCATAGGGGAGCTGCTCCAGCCCTCTGAGCATCTTCCTGGCCTCCTCTGAACCCTCACAACAGTCCCACATCTTTCTTGTACTGGGGCCCCCAGATCTGAACACAGTGCTGTGATATTAATTGCTAAATAACCCTGCTATTATATATTATCACTGCTACAATTGCTATGTGCCGGAACCAATGGTGTCACAGTGAGAAGCACACCAATTAATGAAGGAGGAGTGCCACGATGGTGGGACTGGAACTGGCCTCAGCAACCAGCACCAAGAAATTTCTTTGAAAATCAACACCTTCAACCTGCAGACCACAAGCATGGACCACTTCAGGTGCAACAATCCAACAGCACACATCATCAGTCCTCCCCTGAGAGGCCCTTGTGACAGATGGAGCCCAAAGTCACGGACTAAAAGAACTCAACAGACATTTCAGAGGGATGGCCCATAGACTAAAGGAATGATACCTGTGTGCATGTGGAGATATAGATGTGTATGTGTGTGTGTGTGTGTGTATGTCAAAGATGGACAAGTGGTGGTTCTTAAGGGAATTGTTGGATCTGAGCATAACGTAAATGGTATAGAATGGTGAGTAATGTCCTGGTTTCAGCAGGGATAAGAGTTAATTTTATTTCCAGTAGCTGGTGCCATGCTGTGTTTGGGAGCTGGGATGAGAGCGGTGCTGATAACACACTGATGTTTTGGTTGCTGCCAAGCAGTCACGGGCTTTTCAGCTTCCCATGCTGCCCTGCTAACGAGAAATTGGGAGGCACCCAGGAAGCTGGGAGGGGACACAGCCAGGACAGCTCACCCACACTGGCCAAAGATGTTATTCCATATCAATGCAGCATAAAGGGGGGCTGGTGGGGGAGGAGCACACGGCTCCAGGATGTGTGGTTTGGGGGTGGTCCAGTTTCGGGACGACTCTGAGCTGTACAGGCTGAGCTGTGCGGTTCAGTGAGAACCTACATCATGTGTTACCAGTTTCATATATTTTGCTATAAAGTCCTGTTCATGTAACTTCTCTCTCTCTCTGCTGTCCCAGAAAGCTATCATCCCAACCTGCAAGGTTTGCCTTTGGTTTTCTCCACCCCCCGACCTTTCCTTCCCCCGTCCCTCCACCGAGACAGCAGCTGTGTGGTGCTCAGCTCCCAGCTGGGACAAAACCTCAACATCCAGAAAAGAATGTTTGGAACATGTTTTTGCTCTATAATGTGCACAAGAAAAGGCACTTGTGGGAAAGATCTGTCGTGTCTTTTGAGGAGCACCTTGAGGCTACCCCCCAACACCAGCCCCTTTTCCTTGCGGACAGATGGTTGGATGCACTCCATCAAATGCCAGGAGTTAGATGTCAAAGTCCAAGTTAGTCACCCTGAACTTTCTGCAGTCACCAGGACAAGAGGCCTCCCTGCCAGGGCACATTCATCTGGCCTATTTTAGAGCTTGTTTCAGGGTGGGATGAATAACCCCCCCGGAGTTCCTGTTACTCTGCAGTGACTCCAGAGGAAGCCTCTTCATTTTTAGCTACCTCAGGATGCTTCAGATCCTCAAGCCTGCCCCCAGGCACTCAGCAGAGCATGTGGGGTCTAAACACAACCGCGGCAGAACCGTTTTCTCTTTCGCACAGCACTGTGAGTACACCTGGCATACCAGCACATAGCAGTGCATGGTGTAGGTAGCATGCCAACTGGCTGCAGCCAGAGACGCCAACTGACCTGGAATGAGCAACGCCCAGGGTACCAGACTTTCAGCTTTCAAAACAGGGCGGGCACATGAAAAGGCTTCTTGCAAATGGTCCCTGGCCTGACCTAAATCCCAAACCATGCCCAAGACTTGTCTGGAAGAGTGCAAGTGGCACAGGGCCAAGCTTTTGCCAGGGGCTGTGCCAGCCAAAGGGCACGGACAACGAAGCTGTGTGTGTTGGGCATCAGGACTTCCCATCTGCATTTACATGGTCCTGGGATCAGACTGAGCTGCCCCAGGCTTTGTCGTCTTGTCCTTCTGCTACTGGGCAGATCTGGCATCCTTAGACCAACTTAGACCTTCAGTGAGTTAATGCATACCAGGCAACAGGCTGGGGTGCAGAATTTTATTTTTATTTTATAAAGTGGGGAGTGGGGGGAAGCCTCACTGTTCCAAACACCCTCAGCACAGTCACAAATCAAACCTCGGTTCTCTGAAGGCAGACAGGTACATCAGCACGATAGACAGAAGGATTAAAATACAAACCTGTTGACTACCAGGATGTCTATCTGACATGTAAATCTCTGGTGTAACACTGTAGTGCCCAGCTGAGCTGGGAGAACTGTATGAGAAGCTCAGGACAGGGTTTGGTCCAGGAGCTCTGGAATTCCCTCTTGCACAACATCACTGCTTCCCGGTGGTTGCTGCTTTTGCCTCCTGCTCTTCATCCAAGAAGTTCCAGCCTTTAAAACCACTGTACGTTTGTGCTATCCTGTATTCAGGAAGAGATGACTAAGGACCACTGGCTAATGGTGTGGGTTGTTTTTTTCACCCTGTGATAATTTGTTTGTTTATGTTTATGCAGCTTAATAGCTAGATGTCCAGTGTGGTCCTGTGGGACTGCTTAGGGGTTCTGCGAGGGGCTTTCAGATTTGCTTTGGCTCACATCCAAGGTAACCCTTATTTTGCTGCCCTTTGTGACAGTGGGCAGCAAGCTGTGTCTGGGAGCTTTGTCACTGACAGCAGCCCCATCCTGCAGGAGATGGAGGAGCCGAGCTCGGCTGCAGCCTGTGCATAACCCCCTTCACAAAGAGCCGGTAATTGTTAAATAAATTATATGCTTTAGTGTCCGCATGTTAATAACTCTAATCCTACCTCCAACTACCAGGTTTAAAAATGTGATTAGGGAGGATTATACCTCACCTAATGCCTAATCGCTTGTCTGTTCTTAGCTGGCCCTTTATTTCCACACACGCAGCATAAGGGATCTAACCAAACATCTCTCACACGTGGAAAACACCAAGCGAGTTAAAAATCAGTTGAGTGAGAGCAGGTAGCAGCTAGAAAATCAGCTGAGTGAGAGCAGGTAGCAGCTAGAAACCAGACGTGACTGAGAGCTGAAACATTAACCTGTGTGGTTATGACTCTGGGCAGCGGGCAACCACTCCCTTTGTGCCCCGACCTTCCCAGCAGATGAGAAAACAAGAGGGCTGGAGTTAGATCTCCACCAGACTGGTTTTCTTTGCAGATGAAACATGCTGGGTGGTTGTTTTAGGTTTGGGTTTGGGTTTTTTTTAATGCAATGCCTGTTTTTACTTAGCTTTTCATAGGAAAATGCAGATGCCTTTTCCAGCACCACTAATAGGCAAGTTGGTAAGTGCCACAGTTCAAAAGCTGCCTAAACTCCGCGCCCCACAGCTGGTCTCTGGCTTTGTTAACTCCTTGCTGTCTGTCTTGATGTGAGATTCGGTTGCTTAAGATCTGGCAGTGACCATGAACTGGCATCCTGCTACCCCAGAGTAGTCCAGGGGTTGAAAGTCAGTGAGCAGAATCAGGGGACACGGTGCTTCCCCTTTGACTGTGCAAACTGAAATCAATCACCATCGATTCCAGGGGACATGATGCTTCTCCTTTGTGCAAACTGAAATAAATCACTAGCAGCTCCATCTTCTCTTGTGCTCACCCAGAGGTAAGTCACCTTTTCCCTAATGATGATGAGGACAGGCAGGCAACACATCACCGAGTTCCCAATGTACCTGTATCACCAAGGAAAAAGGATTTATATGAGAACCAGTAGGAATAGGGTCTGGAAAGTCATCTTCCAGAAGATGAAGGACCAAGTCTTTCCCTGCCATAAATTGACATCACCCTGTTGACACCATCAGGGCCACTCCAGTGGTCCAACTGATGCTTAGCTCCTATTTCTTGCAGCACTAGATCCACCTGCTCCCTCCTTCCTTTGCCACATCCACACACCCTGCAGCATCTCATGGCCAGGCAAGGCCAAAGGGAACAAATGACAGAGCACAGGGGATCGATTGCATTTCTGGAGGCAGCAATCCAAACAAGAAGGTTTGCCAAATCATGTACAAGTTTGTTAAAGACATTAAAAAAGCCAACCAAACAACAACTAACTTCTTTTTCAAGTGGTTTCACGCTGTTGGAATCTTTTGTTTTGATGTAATCAATTATAATTTTGTTTGAAGTTTGTAATTGTGGCACCCTGCTGAGGCAAGAAGCGTTGGGGGCCTTGGGGAACCTTGGGAGGAGTTGGTGCTGTTTTGTCCATAGCATTTGCTATCAGGAAAACAGGACACTATGTATAGGGGAGAAGAAAGGAATGAACTTGAACATAAATGCAAGTCAAAGCATGGTAATGAAGAAATGCCCAAGGATTTAGCAATTCTGGATTAGAAAGAGGATTTCAGCCTTGTCCTTCAAATATCTAATCTCGAGCGAGCAAGTAATCTAAATCCACCTAATAACAGTGAATGAAATTATAGCTTGGCTAAGTAATTACTCCCTTTTTTTTCCTTTGTATCATTCAGAATAGGTTTACATTTCATTAACTTTCATTGAAGCATTACATTAAATTGCAGTGATTTTAACTATTGAATTTTAAATATCTGTTCCCTGGCTTGATCAGTGCAAACTTGGTCTCTATTTTTAGTTTTCAGCGCCGAAAAACCCTGCTGTGTGCAGCCTGATGCTAATGCCAACCCCAACTGCTTCCATACAAGACCTTAATTTGTGAATTTAGCTTCTTGGCTGCCTCGGAGAGTTCTAGGTGTGCACCAAGTATTGAAGCAGAAGGACATGGGTGGGTTGTGGTAGAGGCTGTGGCCAACCACCCTTCCGATGGGCACCCCGCATTCTATTCTCAGTGCTGGCAGCAGCTTTAGGGCTTTGTTGCAGCCCACCAGACAAGATGTCACACGCAGCACGGTGTGGCCACCTCATTGGCCATTGGTGGTGGGGGCTGCAGCTCTACCCCTCAGGCACAGATGAGCTCAGCCCTCACCCTCTCCCTTAAACGACCTCGAAGAGCCCCAGAGGGATGCGAGCAAGTGGAAGCCTTTGTGGTCCTACTCCATGGCTGACTGGGCAGAGGGAGGTGGTGTAGGGGGAGAAACAGGTCTAAGCTTTGCGAAGGAGCACAGGAGCCTTAAGCAGCATATACAAGAACAGGGTAAATGCAGTGATTTGCCTTGTAAATTACTTCAGGCTTGGGGAATCAGAATCACAGAATCACAGGCTGGTCTGGGTTGGAAGGGACCCCAAGGATCACAGAGCTCCAACCCCCTGCCACAGGCAGGGCCACCAACCTCCAGGCCTGGAGCTACACAAGGATGCCCAGGGCCCCAGCCAACCTGGACCTGAACACCCCCAGGGATAGGGAACCCACCCCCTCTCTGGGCAGCCCCTTCCAGCCCCTCCCCACTCTCTCTGCAGAAAACTTCCCCCTAATATCCAATTTAAACGTTCCCTCCTTCAGCTTCACTCCATCCCCCTTGTCCTGCCATTGTCCGTAATTTTAACAAGCTGATTCCCCTCCTGTTCCTCTGCTCCCTTCAGGGACTGGAAGGCTGCAACGAGGTCCCCCCACAGCCTTCTCGTCTCCAGGCTGAACAAAACAAAGTAGAAATCATAACCCCAAAGAGTGGTGGCTCAAGGGATGCACAGGTGTTGTGACCCCTCCTATAGCCAAGGCCTGCTCGGGAGTGTCCCCTCCCAGGCCAAAATGTCACTGCATGGTAAGCTGGCATGCCTCTCTGCTAGCCTGAAGCCTCTGTGGAAACCACCATCTGCTGAGACATGGTAAACAGAGATTTCCACCACTGCTTGTGTCAGGACAGGCTGGGGGTGACCTGCTGGGGAAGAGCTCTGAGGAGAAGGACCTGGGGGTCCTGGTGGGTGACAGGGTGGCCATGAGCCAGCAGTGTGCCCTGGGGGCTGAGAGAGACAATGGGATCCTGGGGGCATCAGGAGGATCATGGCCAGCAGGTGACAGGAGGGGATCCTCCCCCTCTGCTCTGCCCTCCTCAGGCCCCACCTGGAGTGTTGTGGCCAGCTCTGGGCTCCCTGGGATCAAACAGACAGGGATCTCCTGGAGAGAGTCCAGAGGAGGCTACAGAGATGATGAAGGGCCTGGAGCATCTCCCCTGTGAGGAAAGGCTGAGTGAGCTGGGGCTGTTCAGCCTTGAGAAAAGAAGACTAAGGGGGGACCTAATTAATGTTTATAAATATCCTAAGTATGGGGGAAATAATATATAAATATCTTAAGGGGTAAATGGCCAGCCCCTTTTCAGTGCTCTGTGTTGACAGGACAAGGTGCAATGGCTGCAAGTTGGAGCACAGGGAGTTCCACACCAATCTGGGAAAGAACTTCTTCCCAGTGAGGGTGAGGGAGCCCTGGGACAGGCTGCCCAGGGGGTGTGGAGTCTCCTTCTCTGGAGAGATTCCAGCCCCATCTGGACACTGACCTGTGTGACCTGTCCTAGGGACCCTGCTTTGGCAGGGGGTTGGACCTGATGAGTTCTCAAGGTCCCTGCCAACCCCTGTGATTCTGTGATTCTATGATTCCTGTGGTGATCCTTGCCTCCCCAACATGACCCCTCCCCAGCTGCAGGCAGGGTGCAGACCCTGCTGCCCAGTCCATGGGGCACAGTTATGTCAGGCACTGCCCAGACCTTCCTCCACTCTCCACATCTCCCAGCTGGCTCGAACAGATGTGACCTACCATTTTCTAACCAGCATAACCCAGTCTTGGCTGTTCTTGGAGCCAAGGAGGGGTAATCACTGGGTTTGAGGAGTATTGAAAATACTGGAGGAAAAACTGAGGCAGGGAAGGAAAATGCAAGGCAAATAGCATGGATAAGGTCAGCAGGTTTGTAGATACATGGCTAGGAGTTGTGTGTGGAGTCCCTGACTTGCTTCACCAGGACAGCAGGGTGTCCTGGAGGATCCAGTGCCTCGGCACTTCTGTTGTCCCATCCCATAGTTTCAAGACTATGTCCAAGAAAACAAGAGAAGCTGAGAGCTAACACACTTCATCAGCTGATGAACTGCCTCCCCTGTCCCAGAAGTTCCCAGCACAAGACAGAGATCATCTCACCATCTGTCTAACAACTCACAACACCGAGCAGGGGAAAAGGCTGCCTACTGTTTGGTCACTTCTGCCAGTGAAAATTACTTACCCAGCAGCCTCCATCTCTGGCTGTCTGGTCGTGAATGACCCACAGGTTGCTTCTTAGTTATCAGGCTTCTTTCTTTTTCCCTCCCCTCTCCCCCCTCCTGCCCTCCGCCTTTCCTTTCTGCCTCTGTGACAGCTGAAAATTCAACTGCTGGATGAATGCTGACCTGCAAATTGGAGGCAGGGAAGGCAAAGAGAGGGAACAGGCTGGTACCTTACTTGCTCCTCCAATGAAGGAAAGCAAGACCTGAAAGATTTTAGTTTTTTAAAAAAATTATAAAATCAGGTGGGGCTTTTTGTGGGTTTTTTTTGTGTGTGTGCGTGTGGGTTTTGGTTTTTTTTTTTAATGTTTATTTGTACTTTTACCTGAGTTCTATCACAGATGTGAAGATGGGTGTTAGAACCAGGGACCTACAAGGGCTTCTAGATGCAGTTCAGGTTTGACCAGAGTAAAGGCAACATGCACCAACAGACACAGGGGCTTGAGGGTCGACCTGGCTTTAGAGGGATCACACATGGAGCAGCTAGGGCAGCCCTTGATGAATCATTGCCAAATCAGGCAGCTGGATCCCACTTTAGGTGCCTGCACCCCAAATCCAAGCCCTGGTTATCCATTTTCAGCCACTGTTGATGTTTGTTGGCATCTGTCAGACTCTGGCCAAACCACCCAAGTCACCGTGGTGGCATCACATCCCTCACACTACATCTTCAGCACTTGTTTTTCAAGCCTGAGTTTCCTCTGCCATCCTGTGCCCTGGTCACTCTCCTCTGCTGCTTTTTGCTACTCTGAACTAACCCCGTATTCCCTGCAGATGCCTGTCCCTGCCTATGTGGAATGGTACAGGGCCTCTCTGAGATCTGCTGGTCACCTCCCTTCCCACTGGAAAATCTGGACAGCCACCCTGCATCTGGGATTTTTTAGGGCAACGTTAGCCTCAGTGGATGCACGGAGGTGTCCTCCCCACCCCAGTCCCCCTTTTTAAACCCAGCTTGATACCAGAGTCCTCTCTTCTGTGGAGGTGGCAGCACTGGTGTCACACATGCCAGCTCCAGCAAGCGTTACTCTCTCAGGGCCTCTCCAAGGCAGAAGGATTGACAGACCAGTTTATCAGTTGATTAAAATAAATGGGTATTTAATTTTTGTTTCTCCCAAGACATAATGTTTTCCACCAACACCACCACTGTCCCCCAAAACTCTCCTTTCTTTGATGAGAAGAGAGCTAGGAAAGGAGATAGCTGCTTGGTCTGACCAAGGGGTTTGGCTAGGATAGAGCTCAGCAACAAACTGGGGCTGGCACAGGTGACCCATACTAACCAAAGGGGTGTTCCACACCATATGACCCCGTGCTCAGCATTAAAGGGTCCTGGTTGGGGTGAGGTGCAGGATGGACAGCTCGGGGGTGATCTGGCTTCTGAGCTGTCTGGCCTGAGTCGTGCTGTTTTTCTGTGGGAAGCTGCATCGTGTATCACCAGTTCTGTGTATTCCAGGTCCTGTTATTTCCCCCTCCCTTTGCTGTCCCAGCAAGCTGGCCTTGTCCCAACCCCGTGGCGGCTCGCCTCTGTCTCCCCGTTCCCCTCCCCGTGCCGCCAGCGTGGGGGATGAGCGACGCCTGTGCTTTACCTTCTCACTAATCTAAACCATCCCTGTTCTTCTTCTCCCACGCTGGCACAGGCCCCCATCCCAGCCCGCCTTTGAAGTTACAGTTTCTGACTTTCCTATGTCTGCCTCCCACTCCCCTTGTTTTGAAGTGGGAGATCAGCCAAGGGACAGCAGAATGAGCACTGACTCTGCTCCAGAGCACAAGCAGGAAGGACTGAGAAAACCACGTTCACCTTCCACCTCTGAGGCAAAGGTTTACAGAACCATCCAACTCCCTTTATATATATATACATATATATGTACGTATGTAGGGTATATACATATATATATTGGCTCCCTCTGTTATCAGCAGTATGCTTTATTCCACCTTAGGCATCTGTCACAGGACAGGATGAGTTACTCCTCAGATGTACCTCTCACCTCTGCTCACAGAAATAGCCTGCATGTCAAGCCTGGATGTAGCCCAAGCCACCCTACATGGGAATATATATATATTACATATATATATATAAAGTGTCTGTCACCATATTGATAAAGATTGTTTGGAACCACTGGAGCCATCTGCACAGTGGTGCAGGCTCTCAGGAGGTGGGGAGGTCTCAGTACCCACCCTGGGACAGAAAAGGTCTCAACAAGATCTCTCCTCTTTGAAAAAGTAGGTACTGGACTACTGTAGGTACTTCTTGGTGGCCAAGAAGGCCAGTGATATCACAGAATCATCATAGAATGGTCTGGGTTGGAAGGGACCCCAAGGATCACAGAGCTCCAACCCCTCTCCCACAGGCAGGGACACCAACCTCCAGGCCTGGAGCTACACAAGGTTGCCCAGGGCCCCATCCAGCCTGGCCTTGAACACCCCCAGGGATGGGGCACCCACCCTCTCTGGGCAGCCTGTTCCAGCCCCTCACCACTCTCTCTGGAAAGAACTTCCCCCTAAGATCTCATCTCACCCTTCCCTTCACTCCATCCCCCTTGTCCTGGCAGTCTCTGCCCTTTAACAAGCTGATTCCCCTCCTGTTTCTCTGCTCCCTTCAGGGACTGGAAGGCTGCAGTGAGGTCCCCCGACAGCCTTCTCTTCTCCAGGCTGACCCAGCCCAGCTCCCTCAGCCTCTCTGGGTGGCATTGAAAGGAGTGTGGGCAGCAGGTCACAGGAGGGGATCCTCCCCCTCTGCTCTGCCCTGGTCAGGCCCCACCTGGAGTGTTGTGGCCAGTGCTGGGCTCCCTGGGATCAAACAGCCAGGGATCTCCTGGACAGAGTCCAGAGGAGGCTACAGAGATGCTGAAGGGCCTGGAACATCTCCCTTGTGAGGAAAGGCTGAGGGACCTGGGGCTGTTCAGCCTGGAGAGAAGAAGCCTGAGAGGGGATCTGATCAATGGGTATCAATAGCTGAAGGGTGGGACGCAGGGGGACATGGGCAGCCTCTGCTCAGTGGCTGTGGGGACAGGACAAGGGGCGATGGCCTCAAGTTGGAGCACAGGGAGTTCTGCACCAATCTGGGGAAGAACTTCTTCCCAGTGAGGGTGAGTGCCCTGGGACAGGCTGCCCAGGGGTTGTGGAGTCTCCTTCTCTGGAGAGATTCCAGCCCCGTCTGGACACCGACCTGTGTGACCTCTCCTAGGGACCCTGCTTTGGCAGGGGGTTGGACTCGATGATCTCTGGAGGTCCCTTCCAACGCCTAAAAATCTCTGATTCTGTGTCAGGGATCTCCTGGGACACAAATCCTAACACTCATAAGGAGCCTGCAGCCTGGGGGAAAGTCACTTTGGGAAAGAAACCACCCAACTAGTAACCACCTTTCTGGTATCCACCTTTTGAGTAACATTTGGGAAGTTCTTAGTCCATCTTGTTTGGGTATTATTATAAAACCATCTCTTGCAGCTCAGCTAGAAGTTATGGGTTTGACACATAACCCTGTCTTGCTGGATGGAAAATTAGCTATCAAAGCTGTTCATCAAAGCTCCCTCTGTGGTTGGCTGTATTCCAGCCTAGGCACCTATCACAGGACAGGATGAGTTACTCCTTGGATATACCTCTCACCCCTGCTCACAGAAGTAGCCTGGATGTGGAGCCTGGATGTAGCCCAGGCCACCCTACATGGGGAAACTCTACGTTTTCTGGTGCAGAAGGTTGATCAGATGATCACAGTGATGGGAAAGTCATAAAACATCAGTTCACACACAAGGGTTAAGGCTCAACCTCACTCCCTGGACATGGAAGGAAGCAAAATCAGCCCTTCAAATTTCAAGGTTCTGGTGAATTTACGACATAAATTATTCATTGCCCTAAACAAAGACATTCCCTTATCTACCTCATCTCTACTTTCCTGAGCAATAAATATGGCTGCAATTAATTCTGGTGCAGAAGAGCCAATAAAACGAATTATCTCCCATAAACCTTTCCTTCTGCCTCCTATTTTAAGGGCAGTAACAAAAACACATTGCCGGAAGCTTGTATCAGACATACCACCGTGAATTATGGAGAGGCTGGAGGACGATGTGCACATGCAGATCCTCTTAGGCTTTGGTCCTGCTCCAGCTGGGGGAATCGTGGCTCAGTCCTGTTGCCTGGCAAGGCTTGCATGGCTGGATTTCTTTGTCTCTCACAGGGGCAGGAATGGTGCTTATGTGCCCACAGGGCTGTGGGGACTCTACTTACCCCAGTGCCTGTGTGTGCAAGGCAGAGCTGCCCAGCTCTGGTTCATTCTTTCACAGGTGGTGAGCTCAAAAATGCAAGCTGCCTGGCTGCCTCTTGGGCATGCAACCCAGGGCAAGCACTGGGTACCCCTGCAGAGAGGTCCTGAGCTGAAGCAGAAGATACAGCTGGTGTTGGGCTGAAGGAATGAGCCTGGCACTTGGGTCACAACAATCCCAGGAAACATTATGATGACCTGCTGGAGAAGAGCTCTGAGGAGAAGGACCTGGGGGGCCTGGTTGATGACAGGTTGGCCATGAGCCAGCAGTGTGCCCTGGGGGCTGAGAGAGACAATGGGATCCTGGGGGGCATCAGGAGAAGTGTGGCCAGCAGTTCAAAGGAGGGGATCCTCCCCCTCTGTTCTGCCCTGATCAGGCCCCACCTGGAGTGTTGTGTCCAGTTCTGGGCTCCTTGGTATAAAAAGGACAGGGATCTCCTGGAGAGAGTCCAGAGAAGGGCTACAAAGATGATTAAGGGCCTGGAGCATCTCCCCTATGAGGAAAGGCTGAGTGAGCTGGGACTGTTCAGCCTTGAGAAGAGAAGACTAAGGGGGGACCTAATTAAAGTTTATAATTATCTGAAGCAGGGGATGCAGGGGGAATCAGCCAGCCCCTGTTCAGTGGTCTGTGGGGACAGGACAAGGGGCAATGGCTGCAAGTTGGAGCACAGGAAGTTCCACACCAACATGCGGAAAAACTTTTTCCCAGTGAGGGTGAGGGAGCCCTGGGACAGGCTGCCCAGGGGGTGTGGAGTCTCCTTCTCTGGAGAGATTCCAGCCCCATCTGGATGCCTATCTGAGTGATATGTCCTAGGGCCCCTGCTTTGGCAGGGGGGTTGGACCCGATGATCTCTGGAGGTCCCTTCCAATCCCTACGATTCTATGATTCTATGATTACAGTCTTGGGGCAGTGGGGCTGGAAAGATGCCTGGTGGAAAAGGACCTGGAGACGCTGGTTGACATCCAGCTGAACAAGATCCAGCAGCGTGCCCAAGTGGCCAAGAAGGACAACAGCATCCTGGCTGGTGTCAGCAATGGTGTGGGCCAGCGGGACCAGGGCAGGGACCATCCCCTGTGCTGGGCACTGGTGAGGCCACCACTCTAGTGCTGTGCTCAGGTTTGGGCTTCTCACTGCCAGAAGGACACTGAGGTGCTGGAGTGTGTCCAGAGAAGGGCAGCAGAGCAATGAAGGGTCTGGAGCACAAGTCCAGTGAGGAGCAAGCTGAGGGACCTGGGGGTGTTCAGCCTGGAGGAGGCTCAGGGGAGACCCAGCTGCTCTCTACAACTCCCTGGAAGGAGGGTGTGGTGAGGTGTAGTGAGTCATAAAGCATAAACAGGTCATCAGAAGAGACCTGATCACTCTTTTCTGCCAAGTGGCAAGTGACAGGACAAGGGGAAACAGCCTCAAGTTGTGCCAGGGGAGGTTTAGGTTGGAGATGAGGAAAAATGTCTTCACCCAGAGTGTCAAGTGCTGGAACAGGCTGCCCAGGGCAGTGGTGGGGTCACCATCCCCAAGGGGATTTAAAGGATGTGTAGATGTGGTGCTGAGGGAGATGGTTTAGTGGTGGGCTTGGCAGTGCTGGGTTAACAGTTGGGCTCGATGATCCTAAAAGTCTTTTCCAACTAAAACAATTCTGTGGTTACTAAGGACTGATTATTTTGCCATGGCAGTACCTGAAACCAGGGTTAGTTTTGGTGGTTACAGAATGAGGGTATCTTTAAGTACCTTTGTGAGGAGGCTCTGGGCTCACCTTGGAGTCAGTGGAGAACCACAGGCACCTTGGGGGATGGTCCCACCCAGCCCCATACGGCCAGATCACAGAGCCCTTGTTTGCTGTACATGGACACAGCACAGATGATGCTGAGAAGTCTGGGCAGAGAATTGAGCACAGATTTTACACATCTGGGGTTAAAGCATTACCAGAAGAAAACACCTTCTTTTTTCCAACCAGCATTCCAAACCTGAAGCAACCCAAGAAGCCTCTACAAGCTGGGGCAGTCTCCCCACAACTGCCTCAGTCCCAGAGCACAGGTAACCATGGTTGTGGAGACCTTGTAGCAGCCCTCCAGCACCTAAAGAGGCCAACAGGAAGGATGGGGAAGGACTGTTTATCAAGAAGTGTAGTGATAAAATACAGGATTACTGTTTTAAACTGAAAAAGGGTGGATTTAGGTTACATATTGGGACAAAATCCTGGGGAAGGTGGGGAGGCCCTGCTATAGGGTGCCCAGAGAAGCTGGGGCTGCCCCTGGATCCCTGGCAGGGTTCAAGGCCAGGCTGGATGGGGCTTTGGGCACCCTGGGCTGGTGGGGGGTGTCCCTGACTACGGCAAGGGGTGGGAACTAGTTAATCTATAAAGTCCCTTCTAATCCAAACCATTTGATAGTTTCACTTTGGAGGACACCATGACATTGCTGGGATTTTGAATGTCTCCTAGCACTTAACAACCCTGAAGCAGGCTGAGCCACGGCAGCTAAACCTTGGGTCCCTCAGCAACAGGACCAAGGGCAGATAGTGGAAGAAAAATGCTAAACAGTGATAGCAGCAGCTGTAAATACCAAGGTCTTTGGTCAGAGCACTGGTGTGGGGCACCAAAACTGGTTGCATTAATGATTCCAATTAATGATTAATTGGGATTTTTTCAATAATAATAATAATAATAATAATAATAATAATAATAATAATAATAATAATAATAATAATAATAATAGGTCAGACATGTTCAGTGGTAGTTTTGCCCCTTGCCATCAGGTCCTTGCTGCTGCAAGCCCCTGACCTGCGCTTGTCCTGTCGCACTTCGCCCTCCCGTGGTAGCTCTGTGTTTGCTTTGTCTGCATCTCGTGGGGAGAAACCAGCAGCTCCCAAAGGCATTCCTGCTCTCCCAGAGTTCTGCATCCACCCACAACGTGCCCCTGTGGCTCCTCCAGGACATCAGCAGACAAGGTGGTGCCCTGACTTGGGAGTTAAACTTGGGCACCTAGAGTGAAGTCATGGGTTTGCCTGCACAGCAAGGTTAAATCCCAGCTCAAACCCCCTCGGAATACCAAAGCACATCCCTGTCCACATCAACTCTCTGCTCAAGGGGAGGGATCCCCCCTCCCCCCCCAAAAAAAAAAAAGCTGGGCAGGGAGGACACTGGACACTCTAAGTTATGTTTTCCAGATGGATCTGGGATGCTTCAGAAGTTGGTCCATCCACCAGCAGCATAACCTGCAGCTGGCCCAACTTGTGCACCATGTGGGGATGGTCAGGGTGCAGCTGGGTTAATCACAGAGTCACAGGGGTTGGAAGGGACCTCCAGAGCCCATCAGGTCCAATCCCCTGCCCAAGCAGGGTCCCTAGGACAGGTCACACAGGTCGGTGTCCAGATGGGGCTGGAATCTCTCCAGAGAAGGAGACTCCACACCCCCTGGGCAGCCTGTCCCAGGGCTCCCTCACCCTCACTGGGAAGAAGTTCTTCCCCATATTGGTGTGGAACTCCCTGTGCTCCAACTTGAGCCCATCACCCCTTGTCCTGTCCCCACAGCCACTGAGCAGAGGCTGCCCATGTCCCCCTGTGTCCCACCCTTCAGCTATTGATACCCACTGATCAGATCCCCTCTCAGTCTTGCACATGGGGGGAAGGACAGTGGTTGCTCTCAGTGTCACACTTTGCCCCACAGTGTGGGCAGTGAGGACCAGCAACAGCAAAGGGGGTGTCTTCCTCTCCAAGCCACGTCCCTGCCGTCCCTGGATATTTCCTCCTATTTTCTAGGCCACTCCCCCCTGGTCATTCCTTACAGCTTCTTTGTCACCTCCTTGCTTCAGCTTTTGCACTTTTCATGCTTTCCAACACCTGGAGGCATTTCCCATGTCTTGGCCCATGGTGGAGCCACACACAAGAACATCAGTATGTGCAGGTGGGGTTAAGGGCACAGTGAGACTCACCTCTCCTGTTAGTTGAATTCCCTCAAGCTTCTCCCCAGTTGGCAACAGGGATGAGCGTGAACCTGTTGCCCCAACAAGCAGGATGGTTTCCCTGTGTGCAGTACAACACACACAGTGCAGGGGTGTTTGTTTCATTCCAGCTCTGTGCAGGGTGCTCAGTGGCCACCCCGCAGAGCCAGCCCACCACACACAGCACCCACAACACCTTCACCTTGGCACAGGGTTAGAAAGACCCACCTCAGCCAACACTGATTGATTAGTAACCACTAATTGCATTGGCTGCTGTGGGTCGAGCAGCTTTAAATCAGCACCCGTGATCTTTGAAGGGGCTCACACCAGAGTCCCAGATTAAGCAGTTAATCCTCACTGCAGCCTGTAAAGATGGGTAAGGTCATCCTTTCTGTTTTGTAACTAGAAGAGCTAAGGCAGAAAGGTTAGCTGTCTTCCCTCAAGGAGCACAAAACCTCAGCCCTGAACTCAGAAATGAAATGAGTTCCTTTCTAAGCAGGGAGATGGGGCAGGTTACAGCCGTGGGCTGGAAGTCGTGGCATGCCTCGGGTAGGCTTGCAGGAGAGGACATGGGGTGGCTTATTAAATGTAACAGGAGGCCTCTAAATCTGGTTGGGGTCCCCTGCTTTGTTTGAGGACAATAGACTAGATTTTTTTCCAGATGAATTAGTAGATTTTTTTCAAGTGAAAAAGTGGCTTTATAAGCATTGTAAGTAACTTTTTTGCATGACGTTGTCATGTGTCATCCATATCTGGCTGAGCTACCAGGGATGCAGGAGACATTCTACCCCATAGTGAGCGCTGAAGGAGATGCAGATCCCACCATCTCTTCCCTTGGGGATCTAGGATTACCTCAGCACAGCCTAACACCCCTTCCCAGAGCTTTGGGATGAACCTTTGGAGCTGCAGCTGGCCATGGCCCCAGTCCTTAATCTGTCTTCTCCCCCTATATTTTGCCCTGGTGAGACCACACCTGGAACATTGGGTCCACTTTTGGGCCCCTCAGTTCAGGAAGGACATCAAACTCCTTGGAAGTGCCCAGCACAGGGACACCAAGGCAATGAAGGGGAGTGGAACCCCTTCCTTATGAGGAGAGGCTGAGGGAGCTGGGCCTCTTTAGCCTGGAGAAGAGACTAAGGGGTGACCTTATTGATGTTCATGAAGATGTAAAGGGTGAGAGTCAGGAGGCTGGAGCCAGACTCTGCTCAGGGATGACCAGAGATGGGACAAGGGGCTGCGGGTGCAGCTGGAGCAGAGGAAGTTCCATAGGAATGTCAGGAGGAACTTTGTCACTGTGAGAGTGGCAGAGCCCTGGGACAGGCTGCCCAGAGAGGCTGTGGAGTCTCCTTCTCTGGAGACATCCAAACCCACCTGGATGTGTTCCTGTGGGATTTAGTCTAGATGATCCTGCTCTGGCAGGGGGGTTGGGCTAAATGATGTTTCTAGGTCCCTTCCAACTCCTAATGTTCTGTGATTCTGTGATCTGTCCCCTAAGGAGCTGTGGGCACACTCAGAGCCTCCTGCCTCTCTACTCTGCCGATCCATTCAGGGAATTTTACCTCTAGCACCGTGCAGCATCCCATCCTGGGCATAAATGTGGGACCGGGGAGGGGGGAGTTTTGCGTGGTGTTTCTAGCAGTGCTGTGTCTCCGCAAAGGACCAGGCAAAGAACATGTTGTGAGAGGGCAATAAGCAAAGTGACAGTGCATGAGAGGGGACACTCAGGACATGCACCCTCCTTTCCTGGCCACTGGAGAGCAACAGGCACTCGGAAATAGCAGCTTATTTCAGATGTTTACCTCCAGAGGGATCACTCTCCCAGACAGAAAGATGAGAAGGTGTTGCCTCTGCTGCCAGTGTCTGACCTGTATGAGGCAAATCCCTGTCCTTCGACTGTTCCACTGCTGCCAGCCAGGCATGAGATGTTCCCAGTGTGCAGCAACACCCAACAGCCTTCAGATTTCCAGCGTGAATTTCTTTCCTAAGCTTACTGCTGTCCTGAAAATCCCATTTCATAGTAGATTTTGCACATGCAGCTTCCTGAGAAACTCACTGCAAAGCGCTGGTGCCTTCTGACACCCCCCTGTCAACCTCCAGCTCCATCTGTAGCTGCTTCACATCAGGGCCCCGTCACTGCCACTGGGCACAGAGCCACTTGCCACATGCCTCCCCATGTGTCTACTGAACATCCTTCCCTAACACAGAGTCACAGAATCACAGACTGGTCTGGGTTGGAAGGGACCCCAAGGATCACAGAGCTCCAACCCCCTGCCACAGGCAGGGACACCAACCTCCAGGCCTGGAGCTACACAAGGTTGCCCAGGGCCCCAGACAACCTGGCCTTGAACACCCCCAGGGATGGGGCATCCACCCCCTCTCTGGGCAGCCTGTTCCAGCCCCTCACCACTCTCTCTGTAAAAAACTTCCCCCTAAGATCTCATGTCCCCCTTCCCTCCTCCAGCTTCACTCCATCCCCCTTGTCCTGGCAGTCTCTGCCCTTGGAACAAGCTGATTCCCCTCCTGTTCCTCTGCTCCCTTCAGGGACTGGGAGGCTGCAATGAGGTCCCCCCACAGCCTTCTCTTCTCCAGGCTGAACCAGCCCAGCTCCCTCAGCCTCTCTCCATAGGGGAGCTGCTCCAGCCCTCTGAGCATCCCTGGGGCTCCTCTGACCCCTCTCCACCAGCCCCACATCATCCTTGTGTTGGGCCCCAGCTCTGGCCACAGGACTCCAGCTGAGGCTTCAGGAGGGCAGAGCAGAGAGGGACAATCCCCTCCCTGTCCCTGCTGCCACCCCTCTGCTGATGGAGCCCAGGATCCCATCGCCCTTCCTAGCTGCAAGAGGTCACTGCCCCTCCACGGTAAGTTTGTCATCCACCATGACAACCAGGTCCTTCCCAGCCGGGCACCTCCGGTCCCCAAGGCCTCTTTAAATCACCCCTGCTCCTACGTGCTCAGGTGTCCCTTTTCCTCCCCTGAAGAGCTGTGTGATCATCCCCCCCAGGGTGGGTACAGCACACAGACTGGCGTGTGGGGCGTTAGCGCAGCAGCTGGCAGGGAGCGGTGCAGGTTTCGGCGTGGTGGGCGCAGGCGTTTGCCTCAGAGCATCGCTGGGTGGGTGGGCATTTGTGTCCGGTGGTGCTCACTCTGCTGCTGCTCCCTGTATCGGGCAGGGATGCAGGAGACAGGGAAGCAAGGGTGCCTGGGGATGCTGCTTCTTGGCGCTGAGTTTAGCAGGCTGATGAAGCCACTGCTGAGGTTGACCACTCCCCAGCGATGATTTTGCACCCCTGCAAGGACCGTGTGTACAGGGTGGGCTGGCAGCACACGCTCAGGTATCTGTGTGCTGCAAGGGAGCCATGAGTAAATCTCTGTGCTTCCCCGTGCCTCAGTTTCCCCACCTAAAAGGAAGAAGTAGTATTGCCTTCTATTTGATACCTAGTGAGGATAACAGCTAGACACATGCTGTATGTACATAGGTCTGCATATGTATTAACACATCCCTCAGGGGTTTTCAATCTACCCTAAATCCAACCTGGCTGCCTGTGCTCGAGGACAAAGCATCCCTGGTGCTTGGAGTCACAACTCCCTTTGTCGTGGGCTGAGTCAACCAAACACAAGAGCAGTACACAGACCAGCTGGATAAGGAACACATCTGTGCATAGGCTGCTGCTCTGGCAGTGGTGGTTGCTCCCAGCTCCACTATTTCCCCGTGGGACACCATCTTCCACCTCCTGCAGAGCCTCTGCTCGCTCTTCACTTTCCCAGGTCCAGCCCTTGTCTTCCCATTTTGGTGTGCCACAGCTTGGCTTCTCCATCCCTGCAGCAAGGCTCAGAGCGAATCACTGCTCACCTCTGCAGCAGAAGATCCAGGGATCAGGTCTCAGAAAAGCTGCAGATGCTGGTGGGATGCAGGGAACCTGGGGAGAACTTTGAATTTCCAACTGATTTTTTTTCAGTAATTATCACCAAAACCCCCTGGCAACAGCGAGGGCCAGAAACACCCCATAAAAGCTGCTGAAATAAGGATGTGGGTTCCAAGAACTCAAGGGAGAAGCCTTGAATATTTCCCAAATGATGCAAAACTCCAGCTAACATTGCAGAAGTCGGTCCCACTAGGAAAAACATCCTGTTTCCCATGGAAACCGAGGCAGCACCTACACCTTCCCATGTGCAAAGGCTTTACAGGTGTTGGGGTAAGGGTTTTCCAGAGGTTACCTGGGAGCAGAGGAGGGGTTTAATCTGAAAGCCAGGCTCTGCCCTTAAAACCTCGAGCCCTGCCTGGTCTGAGCAAGCCAGCACCTTGCATGCTTTGATTTGCTCATTGGCTGCCTGAATTTGAGATGACCCCTGAGGTTCCAGGTGCTGCTTGAACTGTGGGGAAGCTCTATCGGAGTTGTGACATCTCAGTCGGTGTCTTCGCTGCAGGAAGACAGAAATAAAATGAAAATCCCAATTATAGATGGGGGGTTGTAGCCTGGTGCTGCTAATTGGCTGCTTCTTGGTGTTTGCATCCGTGTCTTTTAGCCTCAATTCCTAAGGAAAAGAGGTTTCTGCAGTTGCCTGAGATTTATACTCAGCTGGGCAACGTTGTTAGTGTTACCATGGGATGTGGGAAATGCCAGTGAGGCCCATCAGGGGGTCCCATCCCACCTCACCCTTGTACTGCCAGGAATAACCTCCTCAAAACCAGTATCCCCATGGGTGGGGATATGCCCAGCCTCAGTGGCGTGATGGTTTGCTTGTGGTTAATTGAGGTCCAAAAAACTCTTAGCATCGTGCAGTCTTTTTGTGTGGAGAAGACCCATAAGACCCCAGTCCAACCAGTTGGATGTGGTGGAGCTTTGTGTTCACTTGGTCTGGCAGGTAGATGTGGTTGGGCACAAGGGGAGGTGATGGGGTGAAAACAAGACCCCTGGAAGGCCTGGAGATAGGGGGACAGGACCACCCCTGTGCCCAGCACCGCCTCATTATTTGGTTGCAGTTAATTGAGGTTCAGAAAACTCTTAGAACTGTGCAATTTGTTTGGGTGGAGAATACCTGTAAGACCCAGTCCACCCATTAAATGTGATGTGGTGGAGCTTTGTGTTTCCTCAGCCTGGCAGGTGGATGCGGTTGGGCACAATGGAAAATGGTGGAGGATGGTGCCTGAGCCGGTGCAAACAAGACCCCCGGAATACCTGGAGATACGGGTACGGGGACCACCCCTGTGCCCAGCTGCGCTCGAGTGGCAGAGCTGTCACCAGGACACCCACCACACGAGGGCAGTGCAAGTTTGAGCATGCCCGGGAGCTGCGGGAAGCAGATGAGCAGAAATGAGGAGTAAAACCCAAAAAATCCTGTGCTTTTCCCAGTTTTTTTCCCCGATTTTTTCTTTTTTTTTTCTTTTTTTTCTTTTTTTACCCCCACAGACAGATTACGTGCTGGGGTATCAGACATCACCAGGCGCTGCTCCTCAGCCTGAGCATCCTCACGGTGACAGCACAGATGCTGCATGAAGGGTCACTGTGCCCCTGGACTGGGCACTGGTGAGGCTGCACCTGGAGTGCTGGGTCCAGTTCTGGGCTCCTCACCATCAGAAGGTCATTGAGGTCCTGGAGCGAGTGCAGAAAAGGGCAACCAGGCTGGGGAAGGGGCCTGGAGGGCAAATCCTGTGAGGAGCAGCTGAGGGAGCTGGGGGTGTTGAGCCTGGAGAAGAGGAGGCTGAGGGGAGACCTTCTCCCCACCTCCCCTGCCCTGCCAGGAGGGTGCAGAGAGGTGGGCGATGGTCTCCTCAGCCAGGGGACAGGAGATGGGACAAGGGGCAATGGGCTCAAGCTGCCCCAGGGCAGGGTCAGCTCAGCTGGGAGGGCAAAGTTCTTCCCTGGCAGAGTTGTCAGGGCCTGGCACAGGCTGCCCAGGGAGGGGGCTGAGTCCCCAGCCCTGGGTGTGTTTAACAGAGGGGAGATGAGGTGCTCAGGGATCTGGTTTAGCACAGGACAGGAACTGTTGGACTTGATGATCTTAAAGGTCTTTTCCAACCTTGTGATTCTGTGACTCTGTGTTTCTCACGCTGTGGAGGGCCACTACAAAGTGGGCCATCACCCTTCACGCCACCATCTGATGACATATCTTCTCCATCCCCCACCCCCACGCCAGTGTTAAGGATGCACGAGCCACTCTCTGCTTCAGGTAATAGTTTATTTTCTCCAGGAGTGTAAAATGTGCAGCAGGTACGTGTATAGGACTGCCGTTTTCTTAGCCAAGAGGAGTCACAACCAAACAAGAGACCGTAACAAAGAAACCTAACAGTATCCTGCCCTACAGCAATTAGTGCAAGTCATGTAAAACATCGGTTTGACACAGGAAAACAAGGAGGAGGGGAAAAAAAAAAGAAAGAAAAAAAAAAAAAGAAAGGCATTTCCAAGCCACAGGTATTTTTCTCTCCTGCCATCAGGGCGGTGGGGATCCCAGGGGTGGGATGCTTGGGTGACGGCAGAGGGGTTTGGGCTACGTGGGTAGTGGGAGGATGCTTTACAAGAGTGAGGGGGTGTGTGTGTGTGTTATTTCTTCCTTTTTGTTGTTGTTTTGGGGGTTTTGTGTTGTTTTGTTTTATTTTGTTTTGTTTGGATGGAAATTCCTGTGCAGACCACGGATGAGCAGGCTGTCAGAGGTGATGGCAGACCCTAACAACCCAACCAGGGGGGACCTGCTCCCAAGCACAGGGTGTTCTTGAAGCGAGGTGGCTGGGCTCTCCCTTCATTTACTCTCTTAAACCTTCACTCTGCACCCACTGAGTCTTCCAGCTTCAGCTCACCCGCTCTGTGAATAAAGCACTGACCCCCTCCCAAAGGGGGACTGGGGTGGTCACGGGGACCTGTGGGCAGACCGGGCAGCATTTGCAGCCCCACTGGTGTCACTGGGAGTGCTGCTGGGGATCACACGCTCAGATCCGAAGCATTTTAGGGGGCAGTTTAAAGAAATTACTCACTTTTCTGCCGAACAGAAAAGCCTCTCTCCTCCCTAATTCCAAAGTCTTTCTTCCCCTTTTTGTTTTGTTTTCTCCTGTATTTAATTTCCCCTTCCCAGCCCAGGAAGAAGCTCTTGCCCCCCTGGCCAAACAGTTCCAAGCCCAGGGCAGGGGTAGTTGCCCACCCAGCTCCATGCTGGTCATACACAGGAGATGCTCTTTTTACAGCAGCACCTGGTGCAAACAAATGCTTGTGCACACAGCATCACCCCGAAACCGCTTCCCCCACCGCGGTGTGGATGGTCCAGCAGATAACAGCAGCTGTTCGGGAGCACCGGTGTAGCCATATGTTGCTGCTAACAAGCATTTACTGAAGCTGGTTTCTTTCTGTGATTCCCCTGTGTCTGATTAGCACACAGATCCTCCGAGCAATTTGAAGATTTTTTTTTCACCCTCCCCTTGCAAATATTTCTTTTTAAAATTTTTTTTCATTATTATTTTTATTTTTCATTACAAGCAGCCCAGGATAAAATGGAGTTAAAAGCCACAAGATTTTAAAAAAACCCGAAACCATCTCAAAAAAACCCATTTAAATAGCTAAAAAATAACTCACTTAATTTTGGGGGGGGTTTGTGCTCAGAGACACACTGTTTATGTGCTGACCCTGCTGTGGTCCTGCAGGCGCTGAGCACAGATGAGATGCTGAACGACTGATCGCCTGCCCTGGGAGGGGGATTGATATTTCCATCTTCTCAAGACGCATTTTTGGACTGTGCCCACAGGTCCAGACCCCTGGCCAAGCACTGGGTGGTGTGGTGCACTCCTCAGGAGCACCAGGGAAGGAAAATAACTGGTGGCTGTGGGAGGTTGGGGGATTTCGCTGGGATTGCAGTGGGGTGTGGGACCAGTGACCCCAAGCCCCTAGGCTTGGGAGGATGGACTTGTGCCCTTATTTCCCATTGCAATCCCAGTCAAAACAAAATGGGAGGAAGTCAAGCCAGCAGTGCTGGGAATGGTCCCTGGGCTGTGCTGGCATCCCATCCTTCTGGGAAAGGTTTTGTCGGGGATTGTCCCATCAGCTGAGCAAGGAAGGAGCTGTGGTGCCAAGAACATCCCTCCCGCAGTTAACCTCATCTCTCTGTAGCTATGGGAAAGGAAAGCAGTTGAGTCCCAGCTAGTTTTCCCAAACCACACCAGTAGGTCGTAGATAGGCACGTGCAGTCCAAGGTGATTCATTCCACCCTTGGGAGGTCCAGCGTAGGTGGGGTGAAATCGCCCTCCAGCGGGATCTGCCTCCATCCAGAGCTGGGTTGGCTTCGGAGCCTGGAAATCTTGTTACAGGTTAGGACATCCAAACTTACAAGTGTCAACGTGGAGGTGGCTCTGTGCAGGTGGGAAGACTGTTACTTCACTTCTGGGCATCTGAATGACATGGGCTGAGTCCCACCACTTGCACCTGCAACCTGTTTTCCAGAGCTTTGCTCCTCTTTCACAAATAACAAGGAAACGCTGCTGCTCCATAGTGGCAACTTGGATTACAGGGCTCACATTTGTCATCTGTGTCACAGAAGGGTTTGGGTTGAAAGGGACCTTTAAAGACAAGCTGGTACAACCCCCTGCCCTGGGCAGACACATCTGCAACCAGATCAGGTCGCTCAGAGCCCTGTCCAACCTGACCTGGAATGTTTCCAGGGATGGGTCATCTACCACCTCTCTGGGAAACCTGTGCTGGTGCTTCACCACACCCAGTGTAAAAAACATATTTTCCCTATATCTAGTTGAATCTCCCCTCTTTTAGTATAAACTGAATACCCCTTGTCCTGTGACTTCAGACCCTTGTACAAAGTGTGTCCCCATCTTTCTCATGAGCCCCCTGTAATGGAAATGCCATGGTAAGTTCTCTGTGGAGCCACCGTTTCTTCTCCAGGCTGAACCACCCCAACTCTCTCAGCAGAGGTTCTCCAGACATCAGATCATCTTCCTGGCCTCCTCTGGACTCACTAGATCAACTCCATGTCCTTCTTCTGTTTAGGACCCCAGAGCTGGGTGCAATACTCCTGGGGTGTCTCATGGGAGTTGAGAGGCAGAACCCCCTTCCCTGGTCACACTTCTTTTGATGCAGCCCAGTGTTCATCAGTACCTGCTACAGCCTGGCCCTAGGAGTGAGATGATGAAAAGAAACCACCATACCATGAGCTGGGAGAGAGCCCTGTGTCCTTCCAGCTCAAGGCTTGGCGCTCATCACACCCATCTAGGCTGGGGAAGTGGATCAGAGCCCCAAGAAGGCACCTCCACGCTAAGCCGGGCTCCTGTGTGGATACCTGTGACCTGGAGTCACCCCACAACATCAAAATGGTGAGAATTAGGGTTTTCTTTAGTCCTCCCTTCCCACCCCAACACACGATCGCCACCAGCACCCAGCTCCATCCAACACAGCTGAGCGCAACGCGGGAAAATCAACCTTAACTCATTTAATCATCAGCAGCATCGCAACGCCAATGGCCCCTCAGGCCAGAGCCCATTACCAGATAGATGCTTAATTAATGCACGATTATTTTGTCTTTCCAAAAGGCGCCGCTGGAAAGCACCACATTTGTGTGCCTGGCAAACATATGCGACCTGAGGCCATGGGGATGGCCACACCAGCCCAAGGGAGGAGGCATCTGCAGCAGCTTAGCCCTCTCAGCATGGCCACAGGCAGAAGAACCAAGTCCTGCTAATAATTTAAGACCATCAATTCATACAGTTTAATAAATACATAAAAGGGTCTAGAATCTTTTTTTCCTGTCCACTTTCTAGCATCAATGTAAGTTAAGGGTGATTGTCCCGTGAGTAACTAAGGCAAATTTGTTTGTGTGTGTGTTTCTCTCTCCTTTTTTTTTTTGTTTTTGTTTTGATCCCCTCCCCCCATTGTTTTTGTACATAAAACAATCACATAAAAATAGTTATAAATAGAAAAATTGCAAAGGTTTTTCGCCTCTAGACAAATAGGAAAAACAACCCAACCAACCCAACAAACAAATCCAGACAGAAAAACCACCTTGCTTCAAGTCCTTGTAGATTATTCAGTACTTGGCATCTTTGGATACTTTACAATGACTCCAAACTGTAGACAAAAAAAACCCACCTGAAGTAGCCAGTCATCTGCAAAACTTGTGTAAGAAGATAAGGATTTAAAAAAAAAAACCAAACAAAAAAACAAAATTAAAAAAGAAAAGGTTTGATGCAGTTTTAAGAAGGTTTGGGGGGGTTTTTATTCCTTCTTTTTTGTTTTCTTTATCTCCACTGGCTTGTTGCACACGGAGTCTTTGTGGATTTCTTTTTTTGGAAGAGGAAGTGAGTGCTGGGCAGTTCCTCAGGATTGTTCTGCCGCGGATGGTCTTGGAGCAGAAGTCCTTCCTGCCCTCATGGGGGGCTGTGGATCTTGGACCCTTTATATCCCCACCCCCATGCTCTGGTGGGTGTATCCTCATCCAGCCACCGCTTTCCAAGTGGCACCATCGATGGGCAAAACACACAAAAAAAACCCTAATTAATGAACCCGTGGTCCTCCCGTTCCCTTTGATTCTGCTGACGTTAAAAGGTAACAGTAAAAAGAGAGAGAAAGAGCCCTAATTTTGTAACAGTTACGTTTTTGAGAGATGGTTTCGCATTAAAACCCACTTCCCAGGGCACCTGCCGCAAGCCATTTCAGCTGGTGGTGAAACTGGGGTCCCACCACATTGGAGAGGAGCCATCAGCGGCAGATGGCCATAAAAAGCCTTTATTCTAGAGGGGTAGCTCATGTTTTTTAGGGGCTGAAGGAGGCCAATGAGGCGATTCCAGTCAATCTGCCACATTTTTGTCCTCAAACGAAATATTAGAATAGGGGTGTCCAGACCAGGATCCACAGGGATGCTGGGGAGGACCCCTAGACTTGGTGGCCCCTGTGGGCAACCTTCAGCTTGGAGCACCCCATCATATGTTACCGCCTCATCTTTTGAACCAACAAATGGTGAAGAAATAGTATTTCTCCTTGCTCAGCTACTTGCTCATCTACAAGAAATCTTTAGTGGACTTCTGTTCCATAAAGATGCCTTGAGACATACAGCAGGAGAATCTGCACACCTAATTTTTAGCCTTTTTTTTTTATTATTTCTCATCAACACTGCAGATTTGAGGACACTCGAGTGTTCTGTAAATATCTGTGATCAAAATATATATAGTAATTAGAGGGAATTAGGGACAAATCCCCAGGTATTTCAGAACAGTCAGCGGCGGTGGATTCTGACTCTTTGGTTTGAAATTATTAATTTTTTTTTTTCATTTCAAAATTCCCACATGGTTCATTTTCACAAAACAAGAATTTAAAAACAAAACAAAACAAAACAAAACCCAAAAAAAAACCCAAAACCACCTCAGGATCGAAACATTTCTGATCCTTCCAAAAAAAAAAATCCTCCTTCACCTTTTCAAGCAACCAAAGTTAAAATACTAAAAATAGGCTTTGGTTCCCCTTTTGAAAATTGGAAAAGACCAAAGAACCAAAGTAAGTAAAATATCCCCTTTTCCACCCAGATTTGCTCCTGGGTGACTTTTTTTTTTTTCTTTTTTTTTTAAATTTTATTTTATCTGTATAGGGTCCCAACTCATCCCGCACAGCAGGGCTTTCACCATCCCTGCAAAATCTGATATTCTGCTGAGAAAGTCAACAGCCTGGATCCTCCACCTTCCAACGTGGCTGTTTGACCATCTCCTTTATCCCCTGTAGAATATGTTTTGTTGCCAGACTTGGAAATTAATTTTTTTTTTTTTTTTAAAAAAAAAAGGAAAAAAAAAGAGTCTTTTTGTTTTTTAACCCAAAGGGCTAAGGAATGTAACATATCAAAACCAAGTCTGGGCGGCTTGTCTGTGTCCAGTGGGCCCTGCGGGTGACAGACAAATGGGGAACATCTCCCCTAGAAGAGCCATCTCATGGTGATGGCCATGCCCTGGACTAAGGCAAGTGATCTTTTCAGGAGCGTTGAAGAGAGAAGTAGTCCTGGCCTGGCCTTCCCAGATACAGCCATGAGCAGTGGGCAGCTGGATGGGGCAGTGAGTGCCTCATGGCCCCAAAGCCAAGTGCGTCGCAGAGTCTAAAGTGCCAGCAGCCATGGGGCACGGAACCAACCCAACCCACCCACCCCAGGAAAGGAGCCCTGCCCCAAGCCCCACAGCAGGCCATGATGGCAAAAGGATGAAGAGCTTCTTGGGAGCCAGATGATGTGAAAAGAGCTGGCAGGGACTGCGATGGAGCCAGTCGCCCTGTTGGGAAGGGAGCAGACCCGTGGCAGGACTGGATGTGGGTTTAGTTGCTCGGCTCTGAGATGGGAGCCACGTGGCCCAGCCCTGCCAAGCCGCTGAAGCCCGTGCTCCAAGGATCAGGAAGGGGGAAGAAGGGTTGGGCGGCGAGGTTTTCGTTATGGCCTAGGGCAAAGGCCAAGATGCCTGCATTCCTCTCCATGTCCAGCTGGGCTCGTCGGAAGAGCTTCATCTGGGTTTCTTCAAACTGGCTCTCCAGCTCCTGCAGGCTGAAGGGGTTCGTGGCCCCACTCAAAAAGTGCTTGGGGCTGGGGCCTGGAAGGCACATGGCCGCCCCACCGAGGTGGCCGCTCATCTCCTCCAGCGTCGGTGGCATCATGAAGCTCTTCTCCACCGGCGGGCCACCGGGAGCAAAGAGCAAGCCAGCCGCCCTCCAGGCCGCTGGCTTGCGGCCTCGCCGGGGTCGCGCGATCTGGCAGCTCTGGCGCTTGATGTGGCGGTGGAGGTGGTCGGAGCGGGTGAAGCTCTTGTAGCAGAACTCGCACTGGTAGGGCCGGACGCCGGTGTGGATGCGCATGTGGTTCTTCAGGTCGTAGTTGTGCACGAACTTGGCGTTGCAGTGGATGCACAGGTACGGCCGCTCCCCTGTGTGCTTCCTCATGTGGATTTTCAGCTTGTCCTGCCTGCAAAAGAAAAGGCTCTCGGTCACGTGTCATGGGCGGGAAGGGATGTGTTTTTGGGATTGGATCAGGAGGAGGGAAGGGCGATGGGAAGGTGTTTGGAGGAGGGGAGGCTCGTCCCAGGGCTTCCAGCCACCGCACAGCTGCAGTGTACGGATGCTCTCGCAGGCTGGCCTATGCATTCACCTCCTCGTTCCTGGGGTGGCACCGCACAGACCCAGCCCTCCATGCTGGGAATTTGCACTCCATCCCAATGACTTCAGAACAGCCAAAACTGGAGGAAAACACACACAAACACCCGCAATAAACCCTAAAAAATCCATATGGGAGTATCTGAAGGAGTACACCAGCATTCCTGCCTGTAAAGGAGGGAATTGGTTGAGTTTCAGGAGCCCAGCAGTGTGGGGCAACGCTGCTTGAAAAGTCCCTCTTGGAGAGGATTTCTCCTCTCCTTTTATCCTTGCACTGACCACTGGGTGTCTCTGGAGCTTTCCTTTGGAGCATAGCATAGGCAGAGGTCCAGGGAGCACCTTCTCCACGGCCAGCACCCATCCAGCCTCACGCATATCTCATAGGAGGTTTATAAATCCAGCACAGTTCCCACCCCAACAGCACTCATTTGCAAAGACAGCAGCTTTTTTTTTTTTCCCTCCCCTCCAGGGAAACAATCTAAAAGCAGCAGGAATACTTTCCAAGCTGATAGCCCAATCAACATTTCATCCCACAGCCTGCCAAAAAAATAAAAAAAATCACAGCTAAGGCATATGATTGTAAAAGGCCAAGCCAGTAGCAACTGAACTGAGCCTGGGTTGCACGAGCGGAGTTCAGAAAGTAAACAGCAAAGTGGGGGAATTTGTACTGCCCTCCCCAAAAAATTTTCAGCATGGTCCCTCCAAGACATCAGTAACACAGCTAGGAATACATGGAGTCATGTCATTATTATATATAAAACATGTGAGTGTGCAGGGAAAAAAAAGAAAAAAGCAGCAAGAAAACCCCACAAAAATTTTATTTACATTGGCAGGTGGAGACCCCAAAACTTCCAAGATGCCACCTTTGCCCTAATCCCACCCCCCCCCACCCCCCCCAACCTGCCTGTGAGCATCTTGAAATAGTGTTTCACAGAATCACCAGGTTGGAAAAGACCTTTAAGATCATCAAGCCCAACCGTTCCTGTCCTGTGCTGAACCAGATCCCTGAGTACCTCATCTACCCTTTATTTAAACACATAAAAAAAGGCGGTGTGACCATCAGTGTGTCGGTGTTGGCTGTAGCCAGCGCCCAAACCCCACTTCCCGCTGCTACCCCTGGGTTTTAACAAGGGCACGTTTCCCTCCCTTCCACACACACACACACACAAGGGCTGAAGACAAAGCAGCGTGGAAAAATTTCATCCCAAGTGGATAATGAGCAGCAAAGTCGTGGGCAGGCGAACGCAGGGGCTCGTAACGCGAAGTGTTGGGAAACGTTAATAAAAAGCAGAGCTACCAGCCCCACCTATAATATAATTTAAACCTATATATGTAATGTTTCACCTAGCAGGATCGCTTTCCCTAATAAACATGCAGCGTGCCAGGACTGTATAATGTAAATACAGGCAAAGGGTTGGTTTTCTCGGGTTTGTTTTTGTGGGGTTCTTTTTTTCCAGGCTGTTACCCATCTCTGGCAGAAGACAGGGAGAAACTCAATCCTCCCTGCCCTGGCAGCGTCTCCGCGGGATGGAAGAGAGGTTTTTATGGCTCTACCTGGAGAATCTCAGAGGCTGGGGAGGGGAGATGCTCCAGCTGTGGCGAGGCACCCAGGGGAGGATACGGCGTGGGGAAACACGGGTTTTGCAGGATGGGAGCTGGGCTCGCAGGCTCTCCGGAGGAGAACCACGCTCCGTGTGTGTGAATAACCTTAATGCAATTGCATTAGGAGAGCGATTAGGGCTCTGCGAGCTGTCACAACACAAATAATAGGAACAAATAATGTTAACCTTTCCGGCTGGAACAGTTTCTCCTTCAGCACTCCGTGGTTGTCTTGGTGGGAAAGGTGAAATATTTGCAGTTTTCTCCGGCTTTTTTAGCAGGGCAAAACGGCAGGCTAGAAGCTGAGCAGCCTTTGTTTAAGGAAAAAAAATTAATGAGCTATTAAATGAAGTGCCGGTTCCTGCGATCAGATGTCCCTGGGAGTCAGGAGCGGCAGGTCCAGGTGCCTGTGGGGTGCTTGCCGTGGGATGCAGGATCCCACTGATGCAAAAGGAGGTTGGGGGAACTCCCCAACCAGGAAAATGTGTTTTCTCTATTCCCACTCCAGTTAAATTTGATCCTTCACAGCTCCTCAAGCACAAAAATAATGCAAAGGACTGATTCCCACGGAAACCCCATTTGGGGACCTCTGCTTCCCTGTATCCTCAGATCCCTGGGGACCCCGGGGAGGGAACGTCTGGGCTTGCAAAGGCACTGCTCACTGCCGTGGGTGTGCGCCCGATGCTGCTGCTTTCAGGAAGCGTGAGATTCCTCCCTGAGATTCCTCCCAGAGAGCAAAACAACACGTAAGGCAAGTGGCGGTGTGCAGGAAACCCCGGCAGAAATATCTCTGTCTACATCTCAATCACTCCACGCTGGCTGCTTAAACACTCTTTTCCCTAAAGGAGAGTCCTTGTGTTGGAGTAATGCTGGAAGCGGCTAAACCTCCCCCACCAAAAGAAAAAACCCCAACAAACCTCAAACAAACCCAAACAGCCGCCTGCTGTTCAAAACACTTCTAAACTGCAGCTAAAAAAAGAGCGGTGACTTGAAATGTTCCCTTGGCTCCCGGGTGTCAGCAGGACGAAAAGACCCTCCAGCCTTCAGCGCTGTACAGGGTGACCCAAACAAAGGGCTTCATTTTTCAGGAACGCTGATAAGAGGCTGCACAGTTGGTTCATCACCAGTTTTGTCTGTGGGCATTTTCTTGGGCTAGAGTCCTCCTACCTCCTAGGCTTTTAATTTATTTTGAGCATATGAGGGGGACATAGAAGCTGCTGGGTTGAACCCTGTGTTAGAAATGGGCCATGCTGGGCCACCTCTGCGTGGAGCTTTTAACCTTTCCTAACTGTGTGACCTGTCCCAGGGACCCTGCTTTGGCAGGGGGGTTGGACCCGATGATCTCTTGAGGTCCCTTCCAACCCCTATGATTCTGTGAACCTCCAGGATGCTCATTTACCCTGTCTGGACTAGGCATCAGGATGCCTGAACTCTCACCTGAGCCCTTGTACTACCCTCCGCAGTGACTCTGAGTCAACACCAACACCCCGCCCGTGCCTCAGTTTCCCCAAGTGAAGCCAGCAACGCTGCCTTTGCCTGTAAAGGACTTCAGGAGTCGGCTGGGAGGGCTGAGCAATCGCATTTCCATTACAGGGAAGGTGTTGGTGACGGGTCCAACCGCGCTATTTCCTCGCCTGTGATTGGCACCCGCAGCATCCCACCCCAGAAAGCGACAGGGAACCCAGGATGGTGGAGGTCCCGACAGGATGCAGCCACACTCACGGCTCTGAACCCACCCCGCTCCACCCAGCAGAAACCCCATGTCTGGAGGTGACGACCCAGGGCTAACCTGGGGATGTCACACCAGCGGGAGCCGGATCCAAATTCCCACAGGCAGGAATTATCACCGGGCAATGGCCTTTCCCCCCTGCAGATACCAGGGTGAGCTGGCTCACATCGCCCGCCCCAGGCACGACGCTCCCCGCATGATAATACGATGTCTGCTGCGTTAATGGAGCGGAGCATGGAAATTTATTTTCAGGTCAAATCCTCATCATCTGCATAACTTCCACTCGAAAATTATCACAGGGACGGAAGAAGAAAAGACAGGCTGAATGTGGGAGCACCCCAGGTGTCCGGCCATTGTCAGGGAGCTCGGCTTTGCCTACTGTGCATATTATTTCCCTCTGGTTTGCTCGCCCCAGCCTAATAGGGCTCCCTTCTCTCACATGCAGCCAGGAGCTGAAATACCATGCTCTTGTCAGAAAGCTTTATTATTATGGTAAAGATTGTACTCATTAGATATTAATTATACCCAGCAAGAGCAGGTCCAGGAATCTATCTGCCTCTGCTCGCCGATTAAATTTGCCCAGCTTTTCAGGGAAGGGTTGCAGGCTGTAGCGTTAGATTTGAGTAGCCAGCTCCGATTTACTGTCCCCAAGGGCTTGGCTGGGGTCCAGAGAGGTGCAAAGGCTGGGACTGTAAGAACACTGATACCAGGGGGGGATCTGGTTGGTCACACTGCCTTGGAGCAGCCCATGTTGGGGCTGGTCTCACCTCGCTTGAGATACCTAACAGTTAGGTGATCTAAGCCCCACAGGTCCTCTTCGTTGTCGGGGATGATGCTTCTACTCATCCCTGTTCTTCAACTCCCTCTCTGAGGGTGCTGATCTCTTTCCATTGGACATGGAGGGAGTTGAGGTGCCAGGCTTTTGGGCAGCCAATATCTGGGCTGATGGACCACAGACTCATTTTGGTTGGAAAAGACCCTTAAGAAAGAGTCCACCCATTAACCCAGCACTGCCAAGCCCACCACTAAGCCATGTCCCTCAGCACCACATCTGCCTGTCTTTTAAGTACTTCCAGGGATGCTGACTCCACCACTTCCCTGGGCAGCCTGTTCCAGTGCTTAACAACGATTTCAGGGAATAAATTTTTCCTAATATCCCATCTAAACCCATCTAGACCATTTCCTCTCATCCTATTGCTCGTTACCTGGGAAAAGAGGCTGACACCCACCTCACTACTAGCCTATAATAATTAGGATCACTCCAACCTCAGGAAGTCCAGACACCATCGTGTCTAAACATGTGCAGCTTGGTTGTGGTCTGCACTGAGACCAAACTAATTACATCCTGCAGCCCTCCCAACTCAACGCATCTCCCAGCACATTAGAGATGAAGCCTCCTTGGATGGTTTGGCCATCTCTTTCCCAGCTCCTTCTGGTCCAACTGTGGTGACCTACACTGGGGTTGAAAATATCCTGTTACCTATTTCAGCCTTTGCCCAGTGAGCGGGTGGATCCAGTGAGATGTGGGTGTGACCAACAACCCTACAAAATCAGTAGCTCCCGTTTTCTTCCTCCACCCTCCTCCTTTACATCCCTCCTCCCTCTTTTTTATGTTTTCCCTGAGAGGACAAAGGTCATAACCCTGCTTTCTTATCTGCTTTTTTTGGGGGAAAAAAAAAAAGATGTGTAGCTTGGGAAAGAGTCATATGTCATGGCACAGCCCCTTCAACCACCACCAACCCCACGCCCTCAGAGGCCACGCATGCTGGAGGTAACCAGTGCACACCTGGTAAAGCGGACTTCACAGATATTGCACATATAGGGCTTCTCTCCCGTGTGGGTCCTCATGTGCCTGGGCAGCTTGCCAGCCCCCATGATGACTTTGTTACAGATAGGACATTGCTGGGACGCCTTGGGCTTTATCTTCCTCTCTTCCTCCAGGGGCCACGGGGGAAAAACTCCTCCAAACTGGGTAGCGCTTAGGAAATTGAGATAAGCGCTGTAGTCAGTCTCTGCCTTAATGTGCCCTAAGGGAGCGGCTGGAGTGTTGGTAAACATGTCCTTGAAGAAGTCATTAGGGAAAGGAGGTGGAGGCAGGTCTTCCTTCTCCTCCTCTTCCTTGATCTTCCTCTTATTGATCACCAGATCCAAGGGGCCATTGTCTACTTGTGGCTCCTCAGGCTGGGAGAAGGAGCCGAAGTTGGCATTCCATAGGTGGGGGAAGAAGCTGGGGGCAAAAGGAGAGAGTGCTGGCCTCCTTTCTGGGATGTTCGCCTTAGGGTACAGGTTTTCCCTTAGCAAAGACTCGATGGAGAAGTCTCGTATCACACCTAAGTGTCCAGAGGAGTTATTGGCTGGGTAGTGATTTGGAAAGTCTTTAGGTGCTTCTGTATACGCTTCTTCAGTAAGATCAGACTTAGAAGGGCTTTGGTGACAGCTTACTTCTTGGACGTCAGTTAGGTTCTCCTGATTGACAAAATCCTCCACTTCCTCCTCCTCCTCCTCTTCCTCCTCATCTTCATCGTCATCTTCGTCATCGTCCTCATCTTCTTTGTCATCTTCCTCTTCCGCCTCTCTGTCGGGCTCCATGATTTCAAGGCATACGTTGATAATGCACTGGATCTCCAGCATCTTGGCAGCACTGAGGATGTGCTTGACGTTTGAGGTGGTGATGGTGAGGGTTGAGGTGTAGGCAAACTCGAGGATGGCAGAAAGTGCTTCAGGCTTGACAAAGTCAATCTCGTAAACATAGGGCTGGTCTGTTAAAGTGCCAGTAGTGAAGAGTTTTTTGAAGTACTTGCTACAGGCAGCGAGGACGGACCGGTGGGTCCGGTACTCCTGGTCCTGTACAATGAGGATGACATCGCAGAGGAGACCATCATGACGCTGTTCGTTTAAGCCACATAAAACTTCACTGCTGTGGTTTGGGAATGGGATCCCAATAAGATCTTCAATGCCATTGGCCATATTCTCATTTAGTGCCCTAGGACAAAACACAAACAGTAGGGAATGAGCAGGGAATTCCCAATCAATGTACCTTAACGTACTCCCTTATGCCATTTGGACCTACTTAATCACCTCCTGCTTGCTCCACCCCAGTGCATCTCCATGACACCTTCAACTCCTTCCTTTAACCTTTGCTTCCCTCCACATCTCTTCATCTCCCTTTTTCTCTCCATCCTCCTCTTCTTGTATCCCCCCCATTCACCTTTCCATAGCCACCACAAGCTCCCTCTTCTCTTCCACATGCCTCCCTCAGGAGCCTTGTGCAATCACTACCTCCCCATCACAATTCTTCTACATCCTCCCAGAGCCAGCATCCTTCCAGGCACACATTGGATTTGCCCTACCAGGAGCTATGTGAGGAAAGGGTGACATTGTCTTGCTTCACACTACCAACAGCTAGTACCTACACTGCTTAAACAAGACAAGCCAGGGAGTGCCCATCTCATCTACGCAACTGTTTTTGGGGACTGGTACAACTGAACATCCCAAATAGGTCATGAATGTTTGCTGCAGTGGGACTGTGGTCCTTATGGACCTGATGGTCTCTGGTTCTGCGTCCCCACCCTGCTACTTTATGCCTGGAAGCTGTCTATCTCATGTCCCCTCAGCACATGGACAACCCACACAGGGATGTCTTCCCAAGGGATGCGGGAACGGGTGAGGCAAACCAGAAGTTGTGTGTCCCAGGGTACCTAACCTCTCAAAGAGAGACAAACAGGAACCCAACCAGGGAGCAAGGGCTTGGCCAGAGGCAGATGGCTGGCTGCTATCTTCACCCATGAGCTGAGCTTGCTCCATTCCCTGTTTGGACTTGTTAGCATGGTATCAAATGCCCTGTGCATCTGGCAGGCACCTTCCCCTGCCAGAACAGCTCCACCTTCAAAGGGAAATTTAGAAACAAAAAGCCCACACCCAAAAGGAAAACCTGATTTTTTTTTTTGGACTTTTTTTTTTTTTTTTTTATCTGTAAGATGTTTCCTCTTTCACATGGCTCCAGCAGCCCTTCCACATGAGAAATCCCAGGAAAGGAGAGCAACTTCCTCCAGCAGGCGATGAATACATTAATCCCATCACACACAGAATACATCAAACAGCCAGAGTAACTTTGAACACACTCACCCTTTGGAAGCCCCCAGGACACAGAGCATGTGCTCATGCAGTGTCACCTCTACGAGCTCCAGCTCGTGGCCCCACTGCAGGTAGACACTCAGGTTCACAGCCAAGTGTTTATCTCCAAGAGAGCCCAGGGAATACATAAGTAAAACTGCAGCCCCACTCTGGCCCCTTTTGCAAGGCTGAGACCATCAGGTAGGTTCCCAGTCCCTGCCTCTGCATCTCTGGCAGGTTCCCAGTCCCACCCCATGCCACCTCCACGTCTCTCCTGGGATCGGTCACCACACACTGTGTCTTTCCCTGCTCAGTTCCTGGCTGCCCTGACTCCAAACTTCCTTCCCACCAGATGTGAGGACCTAGCCAGCATTCTTTGGGGATAGAAAGAAGCTGGTCTGATGGAGGTCATCCAGGGGAATCCTTGCTTCACCTTGGTCAGCAAGCCAGTAACCCTTGGGGGAAACTGGGGAGCTGCATAGGGGTCTGACTCTGCAGCTAACATTCCCATGGGAAGGGGAACACCATCTCCCTTCTCTTCCCTCCACAGGGTCAATTTCCAGCTAAGACCTGGCAGATACCTCCCTCACACCTTATTAGTGCTGCTGAGGACTCACTGCTTGGGATCCAGTGAGCACATCCCAGGGAAGCGTCATGGACCAGCAGCCTGGTGGGAGCAATGCCAGGATGGGGGACAAGCTCTCCCTTAGCTAGAGAAGCCTCTTGAGGTGCTGGGGGGCAGTCCTTACCACAGGAAGCCTTCTTCAGCCACCTCCACAGGCCCAGAGATGGGGAGAGGAGCTGGGAATCACACCCTCCTTATGCCCCCCTCCCCTTTCAGCTCCAGCCACCAATGTTTTCTCGGCCAGAGGAATGATGCTCAGGCCCTGCCTCCCCTGGTGTGCCCATTAGCTCCACGCTAATTATGTCTGTTGTCTGAAACAAATTGATTCATTACAGTGTGCTGTGCTTAACCATGTTAACTAGCTACGCTCCTCTACCAGCCCCACCGGCTCCATATCAAATCCTCCTTGAAAATCGCCGGTAAATGGAAGTAAACCCGGTGTGCTCCTCAGGTGGAGAGCAAGGCAATAAATAACCCCAGCCAGGGAGGAAAAGGAGGGCTTCCTTTTTAGGAGGGGGGGCTTTGCATCCTTAATAATAAGCACGAGCAATTAAATTTCTACTGCTGTATTTATCTTCCACTAATTTATTTTCCTCTGGAAGGAGCATTAGTGTTTAAAGGGAGCCCCTTGCGTGAAGGGCCGTGCCTCCCGACAAAGCCATCTTGATCTTTTTTTGCTGCCAGATCACCCCAAGTGCAAAAGATGAGAAAAAGCAGGATATTCCACTACCCTGACAATTGTTTTTATGGAGGTTTTTTTTTTGTTTTTTTGTTTTTTTTTATTCCCCAGACACTCTACTGTGTCCTCCCTAATTTTTGTAGTCATTCGCTCGGCGTCAAGGAAGCAAGGGGGGGAAAAAAAAATGAGGTGGGGAGATGGGGAATATGTGATTACAAAGTAAAACGAGGTACAGCTCCTTTTGGTGGGAACTGACTCCTTTTTCCTTTCTTCCAACCCCCCCCCCCCCCCTCTTCCTGGTCCTCACGAGATGGGTTTCTGTTAACAGAAGCACTTAGGCAAGCTGGTAACTTCACAGGATGCTGGCAAAACTGAAGGTGATTCATGTCATTTAAATGTGGAGGGGGGTGGGGATGGGGGTTTGCAAGGAGGGGGGGGGAGAGGAAGAGAGAAGCAGCCCATTCATTTGCATGCATTTGCATTTTTTTAGCTCTGCAGGGTGGTTTGACAGCTCCAGAGCTCAGCCAGCCTGAGAAATGACCTTATGGTTCCCATGCCTCCGGGGAGGTTGATGGCCACAGGCTGGAAGTGTGCTGAGGCTGACGTTTTCCTTCCTCCCGCTTCCCTCCCCTCCCTCCCTCCTCCTGCACTCCCCCCTTCCCCTCCCCAAGCCAAGGGTGGGGTCCTCGAGAATAGCAGGCCTAAAAATAGCATCTGATGGTGACAAATGTCACCAGGGCATACACAAACACACACACACATACACACACACATATGCAAATGCTGGGTGGATGGCATGCAGTTAAACCCCCAAATCCCATTTTATTACAGAAAATTACCACATTGTTGAAATAAAGTTGGGGGGGGGGGGGGAGGGGGTAGAGGAGGGAGGGGTTAGAGGGGGAAGGGGTGGAGGGCACCTAAAATAAATGTATTCTGCAGAGGACATGCTGAAACATTGCATTTATGGGCATGCTTAAAACTCTCATTCATTACTTTCTCAACATGGAAACCCCATTTTAATAAAAGAACTATGCTGGGAGATGTTACTCATAGAGAGGACCACTTCCCCCACACCCCACGTTGCCTGTGGGTGAATGGAGAGTTCCCCCAGTATATTTAGGCACCTGCATCTGCAACAGGGGAAAGGGGGGATTAGGGGAAGCTGAGATTTACCCCCTTTTTGGGTAAAAATCCTTCCTTTATTGGGAAGGATGATGCTTTGCCACATCAGTGCAAATGGAGATGTGTAGGCAGGGGCAGGCAGAGGTAGGCAGGAGTCTCAGCTGTGATGCTGGGGTCTAACCTCACCACCTGTCTGAGCATGGGTGACATGGAATCGTAGAATCACCAGGTTGGAAAAGACCTTTAAGCTCATTGAGTCCAACCGTTCCTGTCCTGTGCTAAACCAGATCCCTGAGCACCTCATCTCCCCTCTGTTAAACACACCCAGGGGTGGGGACTCAGCCCCCTCCCTGGGCAGCCTGTGCCAGGCCCTGACAACTCTGCCAGGGAAGAACTTTTCCCTCCCAGCTGAGCTGACCCTGCCCTGGGGCAGCTTGAGCCCATTGCCCCTTGTCCCATCTCCTGTCCCCTGGCTGAAGAGACCATCGCCCACCTCTCTGCACCCTCCTGGCAGGGCAGGGGAGGTGGGGAGAAGGTCTCCCCTCAGCCTCTTCTTCTCCAGGCTGAACATCCCAGATACAAGCCAAGGACCACAGCGCCATTGCAAGCTGCCCATGACAAGCACTCTCTGGGTGACCCGAAGCCCATCCAGGGCGCTTTGCTCCTCAAAAGCCCACTCTGCTTCTTTATTGTCTTTGGTTTTGGGGGTTTTTTTGGTTGCTTTGTTGTCACATCTCCTTTTAAGTCCAAGCCTCCTCCAGTATAATACAGCCCTTGAAAACCAACGATACAAAACTGAAATATCAGAGAGAGAGGTGTCACCCTTACTTTTGCACAGTAAGGGTGAGGGAGCCCTGGGACAGGCTGCCCAGGGGGTATGGAGTCTCCTTCTCTGGAGAGATTCCAGCCCCATCTGGACACCGACCCGTGTGACCTGTCCTAGGGACCCTGCTTTGGCAGGGGGTTGGACTTGATCTCTGGAGGTCCCTTCCAACCCCTGTGATTCTGTGACTCTGTGAAACTCTCACTTGGCATTTAGCAGAAACAGAAGCATACTCAATAGATCACAGAGATTCACAGATTCACAGAGTTTTAGGGGTTGGAAGGGCCCTCAAGAGATCATTGAGTCGTATGTATAGAAAATCACAGAATGACAGGGTTTGTCAGGAACCTCTGGAGATCACTATGTCCAACCCCCCCTGTCAGGGCAGGATCACCTTGAGAAGGTTGCACAGGACAGTGTCCAGGCAGGTTTTGAATATCTCCAGAGATGGAGACTCCACAAATACATAAATATTGCCTGCATTCACTAGTGGAAATGAAAATGGGAGGAGTGCTGGATCTCAGCAAAGATGTGCCAGACCTGAGGTGGGACAGGATCCTGCCCCTGGGTCTCAGCATCACTCAAAGCCAGTAGCAGGAGTCCTGTGAGCCAGCAGGACTGTGAGCCAGTGTGTCCAGGTGGCCAAGAAGGCCAATGGCATCATGGCCTGGATTAAGAACAGTGTGGTAGGAAGGACTTGGGAAGCCACTGACCCCCTGACCCCAGCACTGGTGAGGCCCCACCTGGAGTCCTGTGTCCAGGTTTGGGCCCCTCACACTGAGGTGCTGGGACGTGTCAAGAGAAGGGCAACGAGGCTGGTGAGGGGACTGGAGAGTAAATGCTGAGGAGCATAAGGGTGAGAGACCTGGGGGTGTTTAGTTTGGAGAAAGGGAACCTGAAGGGAGATGTAATTGCTCTCTACAGCTACCTGAAGGAAGGTTGTGGAGAGGTGGGGGCTGACCCTTTCTCCCTAGTGACAAGTGACAGGACAAGAGGAAATGGCACCAAGTTACACCAGGGGAGGTTTAGATTGGAGATTAGGAAACACTTCTTCACAGAACGGGCTGCCCAGGGAAGTGGTGGAGTCTCCATCCCTGGAGGTATTTGAAAGACAGCTAGATGTGGTGCTGAGGGACATGGTTTAGTGGTGAGTGGCAGGTTAGGGTGATGGTTGGACTTGATGATCTAAAGGGTCCCTTCCAACCAAGACAATTCTGTGACTCCTCATCACAGCACTTCCCTCTCCCATTTCCTTCCTCTTCTGCAGTGATAACACCCCACAGAGCTGGGCCCTAGGAGGAGATAAAGGCTGCCAGGAAGAGTCCAGGCTTGTGCAGTGCGTGGCTCCTGGGCCAGAGGTACAGCAGGGCTGGAGATGTCCCATTCCCATCCGCCCTACCTGTGGGAAAAATGCTTCACGACCTGAGTCTTAGCAGGGAGATGGCAATTTTGGCCTTTAATTGGATGCTGTCATGTAGCTTCATTACCGTAACATGCAGCATTTTAATATTTTAGCTTTTGTACACAAGTATCTTCTACTATATTTATATTTTACATATTTATATATTTATATTTCAGCATTTTTATATTTTTATTGTGATTCTTGGGGCATTTTGTCTTAAAAAAAGTGCGTTGCTTGGCCTTCTCTTCGCTGTGACTTCTTCCCATGGGAAGGAGCTGGCTCCTGACCACGTTTCCTGTCAGTGTGCGAAGCAGCGCTGGGCTCTCCCCAGCGTTGCCACCCAGCAGAGATGGGAGTGCCCCAGGGAAAGTCGGGGAGCACAGAGTGGCTGCCCACCTCTCCCACCCTCCCCCCCCCACCCCCTTATGCCATGCTGATTCTGCATTCAGTGTGACGGAGGAAGGAGCCTGAGGCTCTGGCTGATCTCTGCAGTCTCAAAATGGCATTTTTCCCAGGCAAAACAAGCCATATCTCCAGTTCCCCCCTTCGCTCAGCCTGTGAGAGGTTTGGGGCTGCAAGCCCAGGGGCAGGCCTTCGGGTTGAACACCCTCCCCTCCATGGCCAGGTCCCACCACCCCAACATGGCATCCCTCTCACTCCATCCTGCACCTTCCAGCAAAACATCCTAGAGGTGGCTGGACCTGGATTTGGGGTGCTCAGCATCTCTGGTCACCCCAGCCTGCTGTCCACGGCAGGAGAAGGAGTCAGCAGGAGGTCTCAACAGCCTTGCTTATCTTGATTTATTTTCTACCACCAACTCCTTCCCTCCCCTGCCTGGGGCACCTCATCACCTGAGGGACAGATGCTTTGGCTCTGCTGCTTTCCTACCTGCTCCTCTTTCCCAATCCCCGCTCCAGGCTGCAGAGACAGCACCGGGGGTGGGCTGGCTCTTCTCCCTCTGCATCTACCCACAGTCCCATGTGTGTAGACCTGCCTGCTACATCCATCAGGCCATAAATATATGTGATTTATTTCCCCCCTCCCATACCCCCCCCAGGTTTATCTGTGCCTGGTCATAATGAGGCAATTAACACATGCGTGTGAGATTGCCCTGATCTGTCAAAATATTGCAGGCACTTCCTATGGGCTATGCAGATTGGTGATTGACAGCTCCTGTTCCTTAACTGTGTTGTTATTTTGGGGGCATAGGGATCACAGAATCACAGAGCTGGAGGGGTTGGAAGGGACCTCCAGAGATCATCAGGTCCAACCCCCTGCCAAAGCAGGGTCCCTAGGACAGGTCACACAGGTCGGTGTCCAGATGGGGCTGGAATCTCTCCAGAGAAGGAGACTCCACACCCCCTGGGCAGCCTGTCCCAGGGCTCCCTCACCCTCACTGGGAAGAAGTTCTTCCCCAGATTGGTGGGGAACTCCCTGTGCTCCAACTTGAGCCCATCGCCCCTTGTCCTGTCCCCACAGCCACTGAGAAGAGGCTGCCCATGTCCCCCTGTGTCCCACCCTTCAGCTATTGATCCCCATTGATCAGATCCCCTCTCAGGCTTCTTCTCTCCAGGCTGCACAGCCCCAGCTCACTCAGCCTTTCCTCACAGGGGAGATGCTGGGTCCCTGTTCTCGCATCTGCCGATTCACCCATGACTTTGAGCAAGTCCCTTGTGCAAGTGTCCCTGAGCAGAGCCACCCACGTTGCCACCCCACTTGGAGCCAGCCCACGGGGATGACACCATTGCCATGGCCAGATGCTTGACTCCAATTTGGAAGATGCCTCTTCTTTCATAGCAAGAAGGAGCTGGGATGCTTAAAAGCCTATTTGAAAGGCAGGCAGAAGTGTGAGGGCTATTTTCCCCCTGTTATTTAAAAAGAAATAAATAAATAAAAGGAAGGAAGACATAAAACCCCCAAAAAGGCAAATATTTCCTTAAACACACCTCCCCTCTGAACATCTTGTCTCCAGAAGAACATGTTATTAAACCACCCACCCCAGTACCTAGCGTTTCTCCCCTCGGGCAGGAAGGTGGGGCCGACCGCTCCTCGCCTTTCAATCACTTCCCTGAGAGATGCCCAAAACGATGAGGAAAACAGGGTGACACCAACCACTGCCTCCCTCACAAAAGGAAACCGTGGGGCTTTTAAAAAGAGATGATGCCACTTTGCAGACCCAAAGATGATGCTGTGGGAGGGAGCCAGCTCTCTAGCAACAGCGCCGGGGTTGGGCACCTGCCCCAGCCTCTAATAACTGAGATCAACCTTCCCCTTGGGACCAGTCATGCTTGGGGAGTATGGGGTTGAATTGGGAAAGGTGGAGGTGTTTGGATTTTAAGAGGTACTTAAGTTCATCCACCCACAACTGAGGATTCCTCATCAAAAAATTCACATTCACGGGTACAGGGTAGAGGTTTCCAAAGCGATGCTTTGGCAAGGAAGGATGCAAGAGGGTTGTGTTGATCATGGAAGATACTTGCTTACAGAAAGTATGGGGAGAAGGGCCACGTGGCTTCTGGCAAGGGAACAGCTCCATAAGTGGAGCAGGTCAGCACGATTCAAGAGGATGCTCCACAGGACGCTGGTGCCAAGGTTACTCATGGTGCCCAGGCAAAGTCCCAGTGCTGTTGACACAGATGGAGACCTCCCACTGGTTCTGGGAGGAGAGGGTTGGCCATGAGGCTGTGGGGAGGTCACCTGACTCTTTTTGGCCAGCCTCCACAGAGCCAAGGGTGCGTGAGATGGCTTCTGTCTGAAGGAAGAACACCAGAAGTAGAGCATGGTTTGTTCACGTAATTAATGTGGTTGTACGTCAGGGACTGAGATCACACGGGTGACCTTCAGCCTGGTATTTTGCCATTACCTACCATAGTTTTCAATGGTAGTACTAACCTCTCAACAAAATCCATGGACACACAAGGATTTATCCTTATCAACATCTGGCTGGCAAGCAGAGCCCATGTGAACAAAGTATATTCACACATGCTATAAAAAGCTGATGTTTTGGGGGCTGGAACTATTCGTTTGCTATAAACAGGCTATCAGGAGGCAATCTTAACCTGAGGTCACATGGGGGAATTCAAAATAAAAGGCATTGAAGAACTACCTCCAGAGTGTCCAACAACCCCAGAAACCACATGCTTAACCCCTGCTGCATGTTAGTGACAGTCACTCCTCACAGTTTCCAACATTCACACAGAAGTTTAACCAGCCACACAGACCCAAGACATGTCAACGCTGGAGATCTATAATTTTCCTCTGGTAGGACATCACTAGGGGAAGTACCATGAGGGCTGTTTTCTAAAGAAGATAAACAGTGATTACAGGTGCTACTCCCTCGTTCACCAAGGTGTGGAGGAACAAGCATCTCCTGTGCCATTTGTGAATCCATCCTTGGGAATTTTTAAAGGGTAGTTATACGTTGCAGAAAATACTATGTATCTCTCAACAAATCTGTCCCTGCAGGTTAACTCCAGCTACTGAGAGGCTGCACCAGGCACCTTGTACTTCAGCAGCTTTGTTTATGTACAGATACTATCTGGCAAAATTGCAAATCATGAATAAAATCCTCCCCCAGTGAGCTGAATGGCTGGGTGCTACTGGTTGTAATGGGAATTTGCTGCTGCTCCACGACAACCAGGACCCAACCACAGCCCAAGGGGGCATTTAAGTTAAGGCCGTTTTTCCCTGGACTCAGCTCCTCTATGGGCTTGTTGCTCAAGTTGATCCCCTCCATTGGCATGTGATGACAAACATGTGGAGCTCCTCTCCTCTGCCTCTCCTCTCCTCTCCTCTCCTCTCCTCTCCTCTCCTCTCCTCTCCTCTCCTCTCCTCTCCTCTCCTCTCCTCTCCTCTCCTCTCCTCTCCTCTCCTCTCCTCTCCTCTCCTCTCCTCTCCTCTCCTCTCCTCTCCTCTCCTCTCCTCTCCTCTCCTCTCCTCTCCTCTCCTCTCCTCTCCTCTCCTCTCCTCTCCTCTCCTCTCCTCTCCTCTCCTCTCCTCTCCTCTCCTCCTCTCCCTCATCAGACATCATGGGAGGCAACAGGTATCTGAAAAGCCTCAGCATCCCCTTAGATCTACCCCAAGCTCTCCCACCCTGGCCTGACCTGACCATTTTATAATGAGCTCCCAGACCTGGGTATGAAGTTTGTTGGATCAGGATCTTGCCCATGGGTGAGCCCTCAGGGACCTGCCACCCAGCCGCTCTGCAGGCTGTGGGACTTAATGCCAGGAAGATGTCATCACACCACCAGGACCAAGCCCCAAGGCTCTCCCATTTCCTTGGAACCAGTTCTTAGGCCCCAGATAAATGCAAACAGGAGTCCTGGCAGGGCCAGAGTCAAGTTTGATGCCTCCTGTAGTTGAAGGGCTACATTTACACTTTGGTTTCTTCTTTCCAGCTTCTTTAAATTACCCAGAACACTTCCCAGTTTCAGAGTTTATATAGATTTCCAGAATCAGGAGCTCAGGGTCACTTCTGGGTGGCAGCCTGATTAAGTCTGCATGCCCTCATGACAAAGCCCATCTGATGTGCTGAGCAGATTTTGGCAAAGGGGAACCCCCAGTGATAAATGGTCAAATAAACATAAACAATTACTGGAGCTGCATCGAAGCCACAGCCTGGCTCCAGATGCTGTTTTGAGGACCTCATCAACACACAAAATAGGGGCAAATTAATTAACCACAGTGTCTAAGCAGGTACCACAGGAAAGGACATTATAGGGTAGTCACATCTGACCACAGTGTTTCCTTGTAGACTTGTCCCTCCCATCCAAGCAGCTCAGAGGGCTAATGCCCAAGAAAATGGTGCTTTGGACATCAGGTCCATTCTGCTCCTCTCCACTGAGGTTCTGGGAGATGCTGCAAGGCTGGAGATGCTCAGCATCCAGTTCTGTCAGGTTTTGTTCTCAGCAGTCCCTCTCTACACAACTCTGCATTAGTCTTGATTCTCCAGTATTTAGGGGACTTTTAAATGCAGCATCAATCACTCTGCAGGAAATGATCCCTATGTATCTATAAGCACATGCATGCATACACATTACACGTGTGTGTGTGTGTGTGTTTGCATAGAAATCCCATGGGAGGGGGGATATGTGAAGCAAAACCAGAAGAGTTTCCAGTCATCCTGTACAACTACCCTACCCTCAACGGAGATTCACTCACACTTCAAGTGACATGTTCCCTTTCCTATGCCACATTCAGCAAGAAAAAAAAGAAAAAAAAGGAAAAAAAGAAAGAAGAAAAAAAGGGGGGAAAAGGAAAAGAGAAAAAAAAAAGGGAAAAAAGAGAAAAGAAAAAAGAAAAAAGGAAAATAAGGAAAAAAGGGGAAAAAAAGAAAAAAGGAAAAAAGGAAAAAAGAAAAAAAGAAAAAAGAAAAAAGAAAAAAGAAAAAAGAAAAAAGAAAAAAGAAAAAAGAAAAAAGAAAAAAGAAAAAAGAAAAAAAAGCCCATCCCAAAAACCAACAAAAAAAGAGGGGACAAAAGGAGCATGAGAGAAAAATCCCCATCAGATATATGCACATGCCAGAGCTGGCCTGGCTGAACATCAGGTTGTCGGTCTCTCCAGCATCTCTGACATGACCTGGACGGGGGTCCACAAGGTAGGTGACATGGTTGGTGGCATTTCTGCCCACGTGCTTGCAGCTGCTCTCCTCCAACATCACCTTTCCCCTCGTGAAAGCTGCCCAGCCACTGCTGGGGTGCGTGTACATGAGGCATCCCACTTGGGTGCATCACATCGCGATGCTGCGACCCCATGGCTGGTGGGTACCTCCTTAAAACAAACAAACAAACAAAAAAAAGGCCTTAAAAATAGAAAAAAAAAAGGCAAAAAAAAAAAAAAAAAGCCATTTCCTCCCATTCTGAACTCCTTTGGGAGAACAGGCAGGCCCGTTCTCTCTCCCTCTTGTTCTGCTTTTCTCCGGAGCCAGAAAAAGGAAAAGAAAATTTTTCAAAAAGGCTCCTATTGAACGTCGAGCACACATTGGGTGGGTTTGCTTCCTGAGAGAGAAAAAAAAAAAAAGGAAGAAAAGAAAAAAAAAAAAAAAAAGGAAAAAAGAAACAACCCCACGTTGGAAAAATGTGCCCAGCTTAACCATGGAAAACTGGTTTGGCTGATGTCCCTCCGGAGTGGACAGGATTGCGAGGGACTTGGACAGGGATCTGGGCACGGCTGTCACCAGCCTGCAGGAAAGCAGAGTTCCAAAGCAAAATAAACTGAAATAAAACGAATTTTTGGGTGCCCCCAGAAACAGTGTGGGGGGGGGTAAAGGATGGGGGGAGCTCCCCATTCTATTCTCTCCCTGCTCCCCCAGAGAGAACGCCACCGAAGGGAGGGCTTTGGGAGTAAAAATAGAAGGGTCAAAGCGCTAGCGCGGTAAATCAGAAGCAGATGTGTGCCTGCTCGCCAGCCTGAGTCACCGCGGGAGGGTGGGGAAGGGGGGGGTTATCGCTATTTTGGTGCTGGGTGTGGGGTACAGAAAACAATGCGAGGAGAAGGCGGTGCAGTGTTTGAGCAGGCTTAATATCTGCTTGGGAGCAGGTACGGGCAGGCTCCAGAGGCGGTGGGGTGGGAGGTTCAGCTCGGCAGTGGCATTGGCGGTGCTCCACCTCCCCTGCCTGGGCAGGGCTGCTCCTCCGGACCCTCCCCAGGCTTCCCCCCACCCCACCCCCCCTGCAGCATCGCCAGGCATTCCCAGTCACGCACATCCCTTGTTTGGGGGAGTTTCTTGCCATCTCATTTCCCAGCATCATCCCTCCAGGAGGAGCCCTGAATCTCCTGCATTGGCCAAGAGGTGCCCACCACTGCACCCGCCACGTGGCCAAGGCATCGGCAGCCTCACACCAAGGCAGAGGCAAGACCCTCGTCCTACCTCTCACAAGGATGACCTGAGGAGCTAGCACATCTCTAAATCCCAGATTGCTTTGGGCCAAGCCCCATAGTGCCTGTTCAGCTTCACCTTTCAGCTCCCACCCTGCCCTCCACTGCTGACACTCCGTTGGCTCTCAGTCCCACCAGTTTTTGTGAGAGCTGTACCTCAGATTGGTCTATTTTTTTTCTGGCACCACCCGAAATATTATTTTCCTGGTTGGCTCTCCTGAGAGTCTCTGCAGCCTCATTCATTTTTAATTGCCATTTAAGTCCTTGAGCTCTAAGCACACGAGCTCCTCTGCAACGGCCAGGCCAGAATAGCTCCTGCGTGGACAGAAAGAGGCTTGTGGAGAGATGTGCTCATGGAAGGGTGGGTCTGCAGAGCATCCCATCCTGCAACAGCAATCCTCTCTGCAAAGACATTGGACCTTCCAGCACCAGCGCAGAGGTCTGGTCCTGAGCTTGGACCATGTCACTTCAGTCAACCCCAACTCAGGACAAAAATTCCAGTCCCTGCCTTCAGAGAGAGGACCCAATCCACCCAGTTTTTACCCATATGAGGGTGCCCTCAGAGGCACCTACAGCCCCAGCTCTGCTGCAGGGGGGTGAATATTGCATCTTCCCATCCTTTGCTGACCATAGGCACATCATGGATGCTCCACCCTTGGAAAATTCAAGGTCAGGTTGGGAGGGGCTCTGATCAACCTAATCTTGTCGCAGGTGTCCCTGCCCATGGCGGCAGGGGCTTGGACTAGATGACCTTCAAAGGTCCCTTCACACCCCAAACCCTTCTGTGATTCTACAATCATTTTTCTTCAAGCCACCACTCCTCTGAAGCCCCAGTGAGGTTCATCGCTTGTCTAACCCCTGAGCTGGATGCTTCTAGAGGAAATACCGCCAGGCTTTGGCAGAGGACAGTCAGGAAAAGGGGATGAGACTTTCATCCAGGCTTCTTGTATGTAAACCAACCAACTAATGAGCTCTCTGAAGACCACAGGTAATATATGAGCATAACCTTACAGTGTGGCCCAAGCACCGAATATCCAGAGGCAACTCCCTATCTTCAGGGGACAATTTAATCCCCCTCTCAAGGTTACAGAGCAATTTAAGCGGAGATCAGGGGTCAGATTCAGAGCTCATTTGTATCCCAACTACTCCTGCGAGCGAAGCCCCTGGTTTCTCTGCCAACCGGCTCGAAAGCTGAACAGCAGCTCAGTTGTCAGCCCAGACCTGATCCTGCAAAGCCTCACCCGCCTGAGCAATCTGAGCGATCCAGTGGGGCCCACCCATGCCCAGCTTGGTAAATATAGTCAAAGCTGGTGAAGGACCTACAGGAAAAATATAAAATAAACCCCAACTCTCCCCAAGACACAGCCTGGAAGAAGGAAGAAGGAAAAGTGTCTGCTGATTAGATGTTTCAGCTCAAAATGCTGAAACAATTAAACAAAAAAGTTAAAACAAAAAAAAATTTAAAAATTAAAAAAAAAAAAGTAAAAATCAATAGGATTAATTTTCCAACCCATGGAAAGCAAACAAGGATGGTTGGGGGGTGTGCTGCAGGATCGGGCCCCTGAGCAAGGCAAGTCCTCCATCCCAGCTGGCTACGCACGCAAGCGAACTCGCAGCCTGATTCGATTTAAAGCAGTTAAGTTGTAAATGAGGTTTATAATGGAATTGGCAAATGACCCTTCAACACGGCACTGCAAACTGGCAGCGTTCAAAAATAACCAGGGCTCGAGTCAGGGTTCGGCTCTCAGCTGGGTGTGAGCACAGGCAGCACGAACAGACCAAGTGAGCAGGGAGGGGGGGGGGAAACCCTGCCTCTCCCCTCTCAGGGATTTTAGAGGGGTGATGCTAGAAGAAAAAAGGATGAAAAGAAAAAAAATAGGGGAAAGGAGGAGAAAATGAAGCCCTGCCATGTAAAGAGAGACAGTCTTGCCTGTTTGTTTTGGCCTGTCCTGAGCTCCCGGCAGCTTCCAACTGGAACCCAGAAATGCTGATGGTGTTTGGAGTCTGCCTGCATCCTTCCCATGACGTGAAGAGGCATTCAGGATGGGACTTCTTTTTGGTTTTTTTTTAATTTTTTTTTATCCCCCCTAACAGCTATATTTACTGTTACATTTTGAACTCCCCATGCTGTCATTACGATGTCAGATGAAATTACATGTGCGATAACCATAACATCCATGCGTGCACCAGCTCTCAAAGGCTTTACAAGGAAACATTTTCAAGGGAAGCTGCTCGCCATGTCCAGACTCAAAGGGGATGTCCCAAAAAGAGCCTTTGAATTACAGGACACTGGCTACAGCCAGAACTTGTCCCTGCTGGAGCTGAACAGATGGATTTTACACTTTATTTTGGGGTGGGGGCTTTGCTGAGTAAAGCATATTCTTATTTATCCTGGTGTAACTATGGATTGACTTCAGGGATTTAACTGACGCTTTTCTGGACTTGCACCACTGTGAAGAGGATGAGGGATGCCTTGCAGATGGATCTGAACCTCACCATCCTACAGCGAGCGTCTGTGCTGGTGCCACCACACAGATGTTGGCATGGGATCTGCAGCTGGTGGGTGAAAGAGCTGCACAGGCACAAGAGCTAGAGCAGGGACAGCTGTACTGTTACAAAAGCACCTTATATCAAGGTGGCAGATTCCCTTTTATGACTACATGTGCCCCTGTGCAGCACTTGGAGACTGAGGAGAGATGCTCGCTCCTAGTCCAAGATGTGCTGGAGATATAAGAAAGGATCCTGAGCTTTTCCCCCGCTGCCAGGCCAGAAGTAACCACTCCTCACAGCTCTGCTTTTAGGAAAAAAAGCCCTACTTCTGCAGGGAAAAAGTAGCAAACGGGTTTCTTCCAACTCCTGTGGGCAGGTGGGTGAAGGGAACTTGGCTGGTGCTCCTGGATGACGGTTCCAGCAGCACAGCGATAGAGGCAGGAACCTCCAGGAGAGAGGCATCGCCTTCCATTGCCACAGCTGGATGCGTAAGGCAACATCTGTACAGCTCTGGCTGCATCTGCGTCAGGGTACAGGTATAACTAGGCCAGCCTTGTAAAAGTGCTACAACTTCCAGGCAGATGTATTGGATGTTACGGCTCAACCTCGTGGCACAGCATGACAGATCCATACCTAGGGAGGTCTTGGCTCTCAGCTCCCAGACAGAGAGTATCTTATGGAGCAGCTGCTTATCTTACATTAAAAAAAAGAAAGAGAGATGTAGACATCTAACTCAACAGCAACCCCAAGTAACTGTGCCTTGGAAATAAAACCCTCATCACATGTGCAGGGGGAGCACGTGGCTCCTTCTGTGTACTCTCACCAGGGTGCAGGTTTGATCCACCTCCTGAGCAAAGGGCTGGAGGATGCTCTAGGGGTGTGCGTTTCGGAAACGCCCTGAAGAACACCATTGCTCACACCACTTCAGGAGAAGCCTTTTGTCCCGAGTGGGAAAAAAATTGGCATTTTATCCCACTTCCCCCCATCATTTCACCTCCTGAGCTTTGCATCTCCTTCCACAGCACAGGAGTACGTCAGACCCCAGTTAAACATCTTGCAGCGAATTCTATCTAGCACAGGAAAATCCATTAGTGAAGGGGGCCACAATAAAAGCAGACATTTGGAAAATCTGCCTCTCCATCCACCCACCTCACTTCCCATCTCTGGCATTTCTAACACGTAACATGCCATGTCATACACACCTCGTGTTGGCAAAATACCCCCTCGCAGCATTTTCAACTCTTCTTCTCCCCGTTTGCCTGCGAAGAACATTCACCAGAAAATTCTGCATTGTGGGGTTTACGTGGTGGTGTTTCGTGGGGTTTTTTTAATATATATATATATACCTATATATGTCCATTCAGCCCTTCCTAGGAATGGGCAGGAACCCAGCAGCTTTGCCAACGCCGCACTTCAAAGCCACACACCAGTGCTGGATGAAACGCCAGCGCCGCAGCACGCCGGGGACTTTCCTTTTCCAAGCCGACACTTGAAAATATTTATAAATGCACTTAAGCCCCGTTTTGACCACTGCTTCTATTTGCAAACCCTGCCCTGAGATTCGTGTCAGGTTGAGGGGAGTTACGCTCGCATTGTTGGCATACCTGAGGAGAGGCAGAGGGACTCGCTCCCTGCACACAGAACAAAGCCCCGGGTTGTTGCAGAGCTTTGCCCTCCACTGAGTGCAATTATGGTTAGAGAAAACCCTTGTTTATAGCAGAATCCTTCCAGTTGGGGGAAAAAAAAAACCAGAGAGAGAGAGAGATTTAATTATAAGGTAATGGTGCTGTGGGCGTGTGTGCGAGCAGAGCGCAGATGTGGGTGCAGGAGGCTATGTGCAGGGTTGTTGCCCTTGCCCAGGTGGGATGCTGGTGGATCCAGCCTTTATGGGTGGTGTAAGTGGGGATTCAGAGTCTCCCCCCACGGCTGTTGGAGGCTGAGCACTGAAGCAGGAGCCCGCACAGGGGACGCAAAGCACAGGGCAGAAAAAGCCAGGAGAGACGGCTGCCTCGGAGCAATGAGAGGGGCTTTAAGGGGAGATGGATCGCCAAAATGCCCAAAATTTTCCCTTTTCCCTTTCCCTGAGTCGTAGCTTGCTCAGGTAGGTCAGAAGATGGGTTGAGTTTTCAATCCCTATTCCGAGTGGCGTTGCCAGAGTCAGAGCTTGGTGTGCGCTGCTGGTATTTGACGTGCAGACACTGGATGTAGGATTTCTAAGGATTTTCAACCAGGCCTTATAAAAAAAGCACCTTACAAGGGAAAAGCTTCCAGAGCTCTTCAACGCTGCCTATCGAAGCTTATCACTGCTGCCAAGGTACATGCTCACCAAGTGTGTTCATCAGAGAATATTTTTCTAGCTCTTTCTTTTCTTCCACTTATTTTAAGGAACAGAGTGTGGTTTCCTCTCCTGCATTTCTCATATTTTGCTTAAAAATAAAATTTGAACCTACATCAAACCAAACAGCTTCTTGCCCAAGGTGGTTACGAAAAAAAAGAGAGAGAGAGAGACTCTTCTATGGTGAACCCATCAGGAAGAGGAATATAAGTCTTTATTCTCCACGAAACATTTTGCAGTGGGTCCTTTCTACCACTGCACACGGCTTCTTGGAAATGTAGAAGACATCTAATAGAGCAGAGTCTGATTTATAGATAGAGCAGGGCAACTTTAACAGGAGCAGTAGTGTGGGTGTAAATCTCCAGGCATGGAAAAAAGCAGCGACGTAGCCCCGGTCCTCTGAATTAGCTCTGCTCTGAATGCCACTGCATAAAAATGAGGCTTTATGGTAAAAAAGAGGGACATGTCCTTCTGCTGAACAGGAGGGATTTCTAAGGGCACAGCACTATAAATAATCATTCGAGCCATTTTGCACGTGCCTCATGAAAAGTCACAGAACAGGTACTGAGGAGACCACAAAAATGGTCAGTCAGAAGGCTGGAGCACCTCTGCTCTAGAGACAGGCTGAGAGCACTGGGGTGGTTCATCCTGGAGAAGACTTCATGGAGACCTTAAGAGCACCTTCCAGTCTCTAAAAAGGACTTGTAAGAAAGACGGGGACGGACTTTGCAGGAGGCCCTGTAGCTACAGGACAAGGTATAATCATTTAAACTAAAATAAGATAGATTCAGACTGGATATAAGGAAGAAATCTTTTATGCCAAGGGAGGTGAGGCACTGGCACAGGGTGCCCAGAGAGGTCGTAGATGCCCTATCCCTAGAAACATTCCATGTCAGGTTAGATGGGGCTCTGAGCAGCCTGATCTGGTTGCAGACATCCCTGCCCACAGCAGGGGGTTGGACTAGATGGCCTTCAAAGATCTCTTCCTACCCAAACCCTTCTGTGCTTCCATGACGACCCCATGGGTGGAATTAGAAATGAAGGCTGTTGTGTGCTCTTGTTTATCTCTGCGTTCCCAAAGGTCTGAGCCGCTCCTGTTCATACACACAACCAGAGTCAGTCCCCCTACACGCTGCCCCCCTGCCACTCGACCCCACACACCAAGGGACTACCATGCAGAAGCATCCTCCTCACTGTGCTCTTGGCATGGGTGAGTTGTGGGGAAGGTGGCTCCGTGTCAGGGGATGATGCCACGCTTACTCCTGCACCATGCCGACAACCCAGCCTTAACATCTCATGCCCATCCTGAATCCAGATCAACACCATATAAAGACAAACATCCTTAGAGTCAAGCAGGGATGGGTGGCATGGAAGCACCACCATGGAAGCACCACGGGTGCCTCCACAATCTGGTTTATTAGTTTCACATTATTACTAACTCCTGCTGTCCAGTGCCTGTCCTGTCTGCAGAGCAGAAACCCACCTCTAGCATCCCTGCTCCTAAGTGACCTCCATCTCTCTTTTACCTTCATCACGGGCAGGTCTCACCTTTTCTCTCCAGGGGCACTTGAGTTTGATGGCATTGGAGGAAGCCCTGCATGAGAGCAAGGAGGAGGCTGATTGTGACAACGCACGCTGAAATGAGAAAATGAAATGAACGGCCGGTCCTAAAAGAGAAAACTCCTGCCATAAAGCAGATTTTGAGGAAAAAAAAGGAAAAAAAAAAAAAGAGACGGTCATGCACAGCCCTGCTTTGCTAAACAGGCAGATGGGACCTGTATTTCTCTTCTGAAACTTTAATGGGAAGAATATGATTCTGCTGCAAGCGTATTTTATATGCCTGGCGATTAGAGAGGAAGGGAAGGGCATAATTTATAGAATTGTGAAGCACAGAGGATAGCTTTCTGGCTGCAATGTTTCCTTATTTTCTTGTTATTCCTTTTATTCTTCTTTTTGCTTCTAGGCCTGTGAAAGGTGATGGATGGGCAACAGCGGAGACAGAAATCTTCCTTTTATATTCACAGGGCAGGTACCGCACCAGCAACCGCAGCGGCAGCACAAGCTGCACCACCTCTGAGCAAGAACAATACTGAGACCAAAAAAAATAAAACAGAAGAGTTAAATAAATAAATGCTTCAGTGTATCCTGAAGGCTTTCTACAGTGCTTTCCTGCTCCTGCAGCCATCTCACCGCTCAGTCATTAGTGCGGCTCGTGCCTTCAAACAGGAAGGCTGAGCTGAGTCTTGGTGTAGTCAGCAACATAACATGGCCAAGCTTGTAGTCCACCTCATTCTCCAGATCTTACATCTCCAGGGACAGTCTTCTCACCCTTTGAGCTCTGCCAAGACCCCGGCACTTCCCATCCATGCCACCTTTGTAGGAGGAAAGCATTGCCCTTGTAGAAAAAGACCCGATGGTCCTGCTGGATAACAAAGTGCTCAGGAGTCAGCAGCACATCCTTGCTGTGAAGGTGGGCAGACAGACATGGAGTTGCATTAGCAAAATTTCTGCCCAGAGGTCAAGGGAAGTGATCCTTTCCCTCTGTTCCTCACTTGTGAGATCACCAATGAAGCCCTGTGTCCAGTTTGGGCTCCCCAGACAGCCACTGTTGTTGTGGAAGTACACCAAGATGGTAAGGGAGCTGGAGAACACAAGGTAGCAGCAGAGGCTTCTTCAGCCCAGACAATAAAGGGGTTAAGGGGGGAAATTAATTTCTTCATCTACCTACCTAATACGTAACTATAGAGAAGATGGAGTCAGACTTCTCAGAGCACCAGAAGCTATGGACAGAAGTTGCAGTTAAGAAATTTGAGATCAGATGTAAGAAAAACACATTTGATTTTTTAGAGATTGGTCAAGCCTTGAACCATAAAGCCAGAGAGATGCTGGGATTTGTATCCTGGGAAAAACTCAGAACTCACCCACACAAAGGCATGAGCCTGACCTAGAGAGGGAAGTTGACCATGGAGCCTCCCTGACGTGAAAACCGTTTCAGAAAGGGAACCAAGGCTCAAAGGAGATGAAATAATACAACCACAGGCATGTAGGGGGCCTGCACCTGAGATCCCATCCCCAGGGAGAAACCTAAAGCCTTCCCCTCATTGCTTTTTGTCTTGAACACATCAACGCAGCTGTATGTGTGTGTGTGTGTACTGGGCTTTCTGGGGTCACCTGTTCTTGCTTCCTTGGTAGAAGGCAGCGCTTCTCTAGCTGCAAAATTTTGTTGAAAGTATTTTTATTTCCTCCCCCCTTTTTTTTTCTTTTTTTTTTTTTTTTTTTTCATTTTCAGGGCGAATTCAGCCACTTGCCTTTCTGCTGAGAGTGTCAGCAAAAGTGCCGACTGCACGGCTGGCTCCTGTGATGTGGAATCACACCCGCCAAGACTTGGACCAAGACTCTGCAGCCCATTTCACATAAGCCACCAACCCAGCCCACACTTGGCAAAAACCAAAGACCGTATCAGCCATGCCTGCATGACTTCTGGCTTTGGGCCATTTTTCTCCAACCCTCTGAGCAGCCATGATATAAATCTTGCTCTTCTTTCACTAGTCTTTGCCATGACAACACAATCACTTGGCTCCCCGTGCCACGCTTGCATTGGTTGTTTGTCAGAGATGTGTCAGTGGAAAAATGAACTCTGTACCCTGGCAAGAAAGGAGAGCCGTTCTTCATAAAAGCAACGACCGCTGCCCTTTCTCAGCTAACACGTTTGCTGCACCAGGAATTCAAGTCCTCGTGAAATCACTGTGAATATTTACCTGCACCAGGAGCAAATTTATACTTTCCCTCCCAGGGAACAAGCAAGAAAACCTTGCCCAAATAAATGCAGGGTGAGACTTTCCCTTCCCCTCCCATACCGGCACTCTCACGCCTAAATACCTCTACGAAATATGAGTGTGCATGTGTACACATCCTTCATTCAGAGCTAAATTTGTTCTTTAGAAGGAAAACTGCTTGTCCCACTGAAGTCAGAAAGAAGGAAGAAATTTTTCACACCGAGGGAGGTGAAGAACTGGCACGGGCTGCCCAGAGAGGTGGGAGATGCCCCATCCCTGGAAACATTCCAGGTGAGGTTGGACAGGGCTCTGAGAAACCTGATGTGGTTGCAGATGTCCCTGCCCATGGCAGAGGGTTGGACTAGATGGTCTTTAAAGGTCCACTTCCAACCCAAACCCTTCTGTGCTTCTGTGGTAAAGCAGCTGAGTCCTCCCATTCACCCCAACGAAGCCACAACTCCTGGTAAATAGAGAAAACTCTCCCCTGAACCAGTAAATTGAAGCTCTGCAACATTTCTTTTTTTTAATATACTACCTTTTTCACTATCTGAAACCTCTTTTATTGAATTATTCCAAACTCTGACTTTAGAGCATCGCTAAGAGCCCGTTGATGGGATGCGGGGACCCCACTGCGTTCTGGACACCGTGGGAATGTACATCCCCAGTGCCCACCTGTGGGGAGAATATGAGGCCAACAGAGAAGACAATGGGGTTGGACATGGTGTGGATTCAGCTCAGGAAGGTCACACAGTTATTATACTATTAGCACGGGAGGGTGGAGTCCTACTTCTGTCCAGAGAGAGGGAAGAGAGCCCATCCCCTGCTGAAAGCTGTGGGTGGACGTATTGCACTTGGCCAGACAGAAGATTAAGGCAGTTCCCCTAATTTAACATTTCCCAATGGAAGGGAGGGAAAAAAAGCAATTCGGAGGGGGTGGGGGGTGGAAAGAGACCAGGTAATATGTGAGCCGGAGAAAACAGGGTGGATAGGAGAGGCTCCTCACAGAGAGGAGCTGGGAGGAAGGCTTGGGGGCGGGGGGGGGGGAGAGGAGGCTGCTGGCTGCATGAGCCATCGAGCGCTTCAAACATGGGGCACAGATAAATGGAGTTGCAGAGCAGGGTGGGAGGAGATGAAGGAAGCAGGCAGGAGAGAAGATTACAGGAGTGCAAGGAACAACAAAGAGGAGGAGAGAGGAGAAGGAAAAATTATGCAGGGCCTCGAAGGTCAAAAGAGTCAACTTCAAAAGGATTCCTTAAAAGATATAAAACCAATGCCTTCATATTCAATTATTTAGTTTTCACACAAATCTAAGTAATATGTGGGTTGGGGTTTTTTTTTAATGTTTTTTTTTTTCTTCACAACACTCAATTTGGCACAAAGGGATGATGAGAGAAGTCTGTGACTCTTTGCTTTCCTAATGGACCTGGATGGGGCCAGAGTTGGCATTACCTCCTTGCAAAGGATGCAGAGCAAAGGAGAGGAGGAGGTTTTTCTGGTTCACAGGAGCAGGAAAGGGGGAGTGACCGGGGCTTCTCCTTTGTGGAACTGAAAAAATGCTAGAAAATTACTTGCTCAGCCTCAAACAAAATGTTTTCCCTAAATACTGTGCATCTGTTTAGCTAAAAACACAGCAAATGCTGAGGCAAACAAATCACACTGCCTGAGAGAGTCAAGGCTTTCTCTTTGAAGCTGCTGAAACAAAATGCTTCCATTTTTCACAATTCATCTCTTAATCTGACAAAACTGACCCACACACGCGGTATGTGGGGGGTTTCTTTTTTTGTCACCAAAAACTTCACTTTGTAGGAAAACATATTTGGCTGAATGATCCATCCCAACTGCACTTAAGGAAGCCAAAGCTAAGTACCGAGCTGAAAGAGCCAGCTCCTGTATCCTGGGGTGTTCAACCCATCAGCACAGTTAAAATCACCGACAAGCTACAGCAAGCTAATGTCAGTAAAATGGTACCCAACAGGAGGTTTGAAGCCAGCACAGTGAGCTCTACAATAAGTTCCAGTCCATTAAACACCAGGCTTAAGTAAAATATTACAGCAGGTCACGTTTTAAAGCGGACGGAATAGGTAAGGGAAGCACTGAGGACCCATGAGGATGCTGCTGGTGGAGAACGGAAACGGTGCCATACCCTTTGTCAGCTCCCTGCCCTAAACACCATCGTTTTCCTCCCGACTGTAGGTACTTCCTTCCACTCCACACATTCTTTTTACCGTGTGCCTCCCCAGCAGCTGATGGCTGCAGGGATTTGAGCCGTTGAGGCAACACCACGGTGACGTTACTTTGAGCATCAGCAGGGGTACCACGGTGCCCACCCGAGATGATGACCAGCCACATTGGGGAAAAATACCCCAAACCCAAGCCAGAAACAAAGCAACTTGGTGAAGGCCATGCAACAGGTCAGCGGTGGAGCAAAGAGCAGAAACCATGTCCTCCAGTTTCTGCCCACCCAGATCCCAAGCGTTTAGTACGTTTCTCTGTTCAGCTTTGACCTTACGAGTTCCCTTAACCTTCTCCTGGCAGCTTCCTAATGGGCAAATAAATCTCTGGAGAGTATCTTAAATTCTTTTTTATCACAGACTGTATCAGTGTGATAATAAGATCAGCCTTCAGACTCCCCATTAAGTCACAGAAGGTGTGGTCATCAGTCATGCTTTTCCCAGCCTTAATTGCCAGACAGACACTTTAAGTGGAAAGTCCATCTAATGAGCCCAATCATTAAAACATTCCTGGTTCCTATTTGAGATGGAAAATTATATTGCTCTAATAAGGGGGCTGCATCTTTGCCCCCCTATTCAATAGTGTGGCACGCAGAAAGGTGAGCCTTCTCTGCGAGTTTGCCTCAGATGTGATTCATTTAAATACAGCCCCCTACTTCAGGGAAGAAAAAGTAATAAAACCCTTCACAGAAAGAGAACTAGGTGGTCGGAGAAGATGGCAGCTGCCTAGAGGTGCACAAAGGGGTCACCATGGGTGGGAGGAGTCACTACTGACACCACAGATGCTCCTGAGGGCTGGCCTTGCAGAGATGTTGGAAGACCCTGAGGGTGGTGATGATGTGACGCCCGGTGTGTTAAGGAAAAGGCCACACGGGGTGTATGAAGTGGGTTCTTTAACAGGACAGCTCCTTCCTAAGTAATTTGCAAGAAAAGGCTTCATTTGGAGAAATAATTTATCCTATTAGCCATCACCAGGAGCCTGCACCACGTGGAAGAAGTGTCTGGATGGTTATCATGACCTTCATCTCACAGAGAGGTGGGAAACTGAGACGGGACGAATTCAAAAGCCCTTGCATGGGGTAGGTCTGAACAACGTCCCTAGAACAGGGCTCAGGCTACAATTCCTCTGCAAAGGGGTAATTCTTTCCTGCCTTGCCCAGTCCCAACAGAAATACTAGCCTTTCCCACCTCTCTCACCTCCTCATCACAGGAACATCTATCTAGGTAAGCTCCATCTAGGACCTCAGCCCGGGTAAGATCAGCCCAAGTCTCCAGTGGTCTCCAACCATGCCAGATGCCTTTGGCTACATGTCAGCGTGCCCACTGAAGTGCCCCAACGGACCCGCTCGCACCACAAAGCATCAGCCACGAGATCTCCTCTGCAGGGAAGCCCAGGTGGGAAGCCCAGGCAAGTCTAAGTGAAGAGCTCCACATCCAACGGCGGCTTTGCCAGGTGCTTGGAGCGCTGGTTCAGAGCTATCCCTAATAAAAACAACGAAGCACGGAAGGGTGTGTTACTTTTGGGTAATAATACATCTTAAAAACTGCACGGTGAGGCAAAGACAACGCCGCACCCTAAGCCACCCGAAAGGGTGTGGGCATTATACAATGATTCACCCACACCCAGAGCCTCCGACGACAATTAACATCCAGCCCCGCGTAAGAATCGGTAAATACTGTATCTCAAACCAGGAAATGTCAACATTTTCCATGCACAGAAAGAAGAAGAAGAAAAAAACCAACATCCCCCCCCCCCCCCCCCCCCCCCCAAAAAAAAAAGCAACCAACCCAAAGATGTGTCTTAACATGAACATCACTTTGGGCAGATCATTTCCACCGCAGCGCATGGTGATTGTTCTCTGCCCTTCCTCTGGAAGAAGACGGTGTAAAGCCAAGAGAAGTTTTATTTTGAGTTCTATTACCAAGAGCAGATTTTCTCAGTTTTCACCATTTCCCTCTTAAAAAAAAGAAAAACCCTGAGCAAACAGAGGCAATGGAAAAAAAAAATCTAAATGCATAATTACTTTTTGATAACTACAAAGTCATGCGAGGTGCTTTATAGATAATAAAACGACAAGATCTCATCACACCCAAGTTTATTTTCATAGCCGTAAATCTACTTCTGGTAAAGTCGCTGGGAAAAGATTCTGCTATTGTGTAATGATGGAAACAAAATACCTCTTATTAAAGGGAAATAGGAGCAAGAACTCATCTGATGTTGAAAGACAACAGAGAGAATTGGTTCGTTATTACCAGATAGCAGAAACAACTCTTTTTAGCCAGTCTGAGATGCTGGCAGTGGGACCAGTTGGTTAGTAACAGAGATTTCCTCCCCCCCCCCCCCCATTTTTTTTCTCCCCTTGCTGTGATGCTCATAAAAACAGCAATTAAAGATGAAGCTCAGGGGTTGCACCTCCAGCCATCAGCATATCTTAGAGAAAAAAAAAAGACCAAAAAAAGGACCAAAACAAGAGTGTCTCCAGTATTCCTGATCATTTCTAAGGTCAGGGAACTCAAGTTGTTTTACCAACATAAATTCACATGTTCATTAAAAAAGGCCCAACAGATTAAGATGATGATAAATCTACCTTCTGGGTGACCCTAGGAATAAAATAAAATAAACTAAACCAGGAAAGGACAGTTGATGCTACTGGCTTTGTGTCTGCATGAAGGATGGAGCTAGGAGAGATGCCATATACCTGCCTAAAGCACAGTGAGGCTGAAAGCCTTCCCGAGGGACAGGCGGTGCTCCTGAGGAGGAATGCTTGTTGCAATATTAACGAGGGAGGAGACGGGACCGCCAGGGAGAAATGAAATGTATCTTCCTGGCTGACACAGCGGGGACAGTTTGGATAGCTCAAGAACAAGGGGGTTACGCTGGATGTTGCTGTTTGCCTTCGGGGCAGTCAACTGGGGCAGATGAGGAGATGTTTGTATGGATAAGAAAGTCCTGCTTGAATTTCTGAATCCTGGTCGTGGGCAGGAGGAGGGGTGGATTTCAGTTCTCCATCTGTAGATCTGAGTAAGAGGAGAAAATCATAGCCCTACCAGCAAATGTACAGGCAAGGAAATGAAAATACCCGCTACTGTTTGCTGATGATAGCTTCAGAACATCTTCAAATGAGGCTAATTTTCTACTGTGCAAGCCACGTGTTTTATTATTATTATTTTTATTGCCATTTATTATTACTATTATTACTATTACTAATTGCAGTGACCATTCATACTGTCCCAGTGTCTTAACACCTCCGAGCAGGATGCTCATCTCCTTACAGGCACTGTGTAAGCAAGACCAAAGAAGAAATAATCCATCCCTAAATGCTCATGCTCCAGATAAACAGCGGAAGAAAAAAGGAGGTTACCTTATTTTCTACAGATGAGGAACAGAGATGCTTGGTCATGTGCTGGAGGCCACAGAGGAAGCCCATGGTAGAGCCCAAATTTTGAATTAGCTCTTCCAAATCCCAAATCACCACCTGAACTAGACCATTAGCTGGCTCCTGCCTAAGGCTCAGGTTTATCCTAAGAGGAGCCTTTATCCTAAGGGGCAGCCTACAGTGCAGAGGGTCTCCAGATCAGGACCACCACGTGGGCTCCCAGCGCTGGGTGGTTGCATATTGTCTGGTTTCAGTTAGAGTTAATTGTCTTTCTGGCAGCTGGTGTAGTGCTGTGTTTGGGATTTAGGATGAGAATCATGTTGATAACACACTATTATTTCCCTTTTTTGGTTTGCCCCTATCAAACTGTTTCTATCTCAGCCCACAAGTTTTCTCACTTTCACTCTCCCCCATCCTGCCGGGGAGAACGTGAGCGACTGGCTGTGTGGGGCTGAGCTGTGTGGGGATGGGATTACACCACGACACACGTGCTGAACCTCGTGCCCATGTCGTGGTTGGTTGTACCAGCCCAGCGATCGGCTGGTTCAGCACATCACCAGCAGAGTTCTGGCACCAGGCAAAGCCAGAGGATTTTGGTTTGCACTGGAATGGCGTATAGAATACACAGAGTTGTAAGGGACCCATCAGGACCATTGAGTCCAACCCCTGATTCCACACAGGCCCAGCCCAGTCAGAGCTGGCACTGAGCGCATCATCCAGATGCTTCTTGCCCTCAGCCCAGCCCAGGGCTGTGACCCCTTCCCTGGGGAGCCTGTGCCAGTGCCTGACCCCCCTCTCAGCACAGAACTTCTTCCTGACACCCAGCCTAAACCTCCCCTGGTGCAGCTTCACACCATCCCCTCGGGTTCCATCCCTGGTCCCCAAAGAGGGGAGATCAGCATCTACCCCTTTGCTCCCCCTTGTCAGGAAACCATAGACCCCCATGATGTCTCCCCTCAGCCTCCTCTTCTCCAGGCTGAACAACCCCAGGGCCTTCAGCCTCTTCCCTTAAGGCTTCCCCTCCAGACCCTTCCCCATCCTCACTGCCCTCCTCTGGACACTCTCCAATAGTTTTGTGTCCCTCTTGTCCTGAGGGACCCAAAACAGCACATAGTAAATCTCCTAAAGGAGCTGGGACAGAAGGGTCTGGGCTGGGAGCTCATAGTTCCTGGGATTTTCACTGAGCAAAAGCAAAATGATTTGGGCAGGGAAGTGGGTTTCCAGAGAGGTGGGGGAGAGCTCCCAAGGTAAAAATAAGGAAAGTCAGGAAAACTGAGAATGGCAGCTCATTGCACCCGCACCCAGCCCCGCAGGGTTTGGCAGGAGGGCTTTGCAGGCACCGAGGGGATGCTCAAAATAAATAAGAAAAAAAAAAGTCCTACCAGCAGCAAAAAGGGTCTTTGCAAAACATAAACAGTTTGGGGAAGAAACGAGAACAGCGCACGAGCTAAAAATAAGCAGCAGCAAGTGAAAAAGGATTAAAGGAGCCCGAAAGAAATAGCGAACAGCAAATTGCAGGGAATTGTTCAGCAAACAATAAAAGGCTCCTCGCCATCTCCCTGCAACAGGCGGGTGGCACGGGGAGAAAGCAACCCACGACAAATGATAGCTGCAAAAGGGGAGATGGAGGCAGGAGGGGAGGGGGAAGTGGGGGGAGAGAAATTCAGACCTGGCAGATTTGTTAAGTGGTTATTTTCCCTCTGTCTTTACAGAAGACAAAGGGGAGGTAAAGCTCCCCAAGACAGGGATTGTATTTCACTCCGCGGTCGAGAAGGCTTTCGAGTGTCTGCAGATAGCGGCAAGAAATGGTCCTAAAAAGATTAGAGCTCTTAAGGTAGGGCAAAATACTATATCCAGACAACACACTCGAGTTTTAATGACAGTGGGGAGAGAATTGAGTGAAGCATTGTCTGCTGCCTTTAGGAAACCAAAAACTTAATTTGAAACAGCACGGACTAGAGCTGGGCTTTTCTCATGAGAAAGGTTTTATTCCTGCCCTTTAAGCATCACTTTTTATCCCTGACATATATTTTCCATTCACCGCTTTCCCACATCCAACACAGGTTTAGGAATGGCCTTCCATATTTTTAGAGTGGTTTGGGTAGCTTGCTTTCGAGAATCTCTCAGGCTGCAATGTGTTTCTTCTCACTGCATCCCTCTCTCAGGCTGTTATCCATGTTTATGGATGCCCAGCTGAGGGATAAAGAATCAAAGCAGCTTCCTACAGATGTACAGGGAGTATGCTGGAAAAAGCCCTCACCCTGAACTCCCCAAATCTCAATCCACAGACCACTGCAAGCCCCTCCTACCTCCCCGATTCCCATGCTGGCTTGCTAAACTGGACAGGCCAGTTCCCAGTGGATGCAAAGCAGCAGAGCTCCCATACCACCCTGCTTGCACTGGGGCCATCGCATCCAGTCTTAAGTCATAGAACCATAGAATCATTTAGGTTGGAAAAGCCCCTTAAGATCGAGTCCAACCATGAACCAAATGCTACTGTGTCCATCACTAAACTATGTCTTGACTGGATCAGAGTTTTTGTGCCCCCAAAAAGTGAGGCCAATTGCTACAGACCACCCACAGCAGCTGATGCACCCCATGGGGGTCACCAGGACCCACCCCTGCACCACTTTGCTTTGGGACAAGGGCAAAACAGGACACTGTCTTGCTGCCAGCCTCTGCCAAGGCTGAGGAGGGGGAGAGTACGACACCTACGTTGCCCTCACTGACTCCTCCACTGATGGGTAACACGGAGGTGGCTCCACAGTTCCCATCTCAGCTCCCACATCCCCCCAGCCAGGGACTTTTGGCTGCAGGGTTCCCCCCGACCTTGCCCGGGGCTCTGTTACTAAGAATAAGATGCAGAGGGCTGTGCCGCGGTGGGATAATTGCAAGGAAGCGGCTGCTGTAGCCCAGCGACGGCAGTAATTGGGTACGGGCCATCCTGTAGCCAGGTTTCCCGTGCTATTATGCCCTTATTAATAGAAACCAAATCTACCTTTGCAGAGAAAGCAAAGCGAGCCTGGAAATTATGCAGGGGCTGCAGGGAGACGTCTGCGGCATCTTTGCAATCGCCTCATCCCTTCACCACCCATCCTGGAGGGCTCCCGCCCAAGTCGCGGCCAAATCCCAGCTGTCCCGACCCAAAATCCTCTATGGTCATTGGAAATGTGAATGGTAGACTCAGCCACGTGGTGACTGACCTCACAGAGGCAGGCGAGAGAGATCTGGTCTATTAACTAATTAATCCCAGCAGCATCCCTGCGAGGTATGGCAGGGAGTATTAATTTCATCTCCCGAGAAGGAAAACTGAAGGTCGAAAAGGTTTGAATTTCCCCTTGCCTGCATGGATGGGGTATGGTGGGGGGTGATAAGCTGAGCATCCAAGGATTTAAGGCTGGGAAATAATGTGGAACATCTCAACTGGGATGCTCCTGCCTGGGCGCCGTGGGTTGTGGAATGAAAATGATCAAGGGAAAAGTGACAGCACCATTTTAAGGAGAATCAACCCCATGATGCTTACAGCTCTCCGTGCTGTAAGGTGTGAAAGCCAAGTCCTGACTTCTGAGAAACCCAAGAACAAGGTGAAAGTCTCTGCAGGGTCTTCCAGGACAGGACTTCCAGGCCAATACTGTAGCATGGATTTCCATAGCCAGGACTAACACAGGTCCCTCTCCTCATCCCTGTCTTATTCCAAGCTAACCTCCCCTCCGAAGCTCAGCTTGGAAATGGTCATGGGTAACAAAGTGCCCCAGATCATGGGGTTTTTTTTGATTGGCTAAGGAGAGGAGAAGGCAGTATTACAGCTGGAGGGTAGATGAGGCACCTCCATCCAAAAGGAAGTTGACAATGCAGTGAATGAGATGTGATTCGGTACCCTTGGTTTTTTTAATGCAGGTAGGAAATGCAGGCTTGTGAAGATCTTTGGGACCACCTGAATCTCATCTCAGATTCAGGATTCGGCTTGAAACTTCCCCAGTGACGTTTGCTTCCACCTCCCCTCCCGAACCATGGTAGGCAAAGCCTAGCAGATGGCCTCCTACAGTAACGATTTTAACGATCAACTTTGTTAATACACCCAAGGCTGAAGGGAAGAATTATCAGCCCATAGAATTTCTGAGCCTCTCCGTTTTTCCTCACCTCTTCTTCACCCAGCTTCCAACGCTTCCCATTCCAACGGCAATTAATACCATCCTTTCTGAAGATGAATCCTACAGGCTTGCAACCAAGTCCTCGCAGAGCCAAATCAGCACAGATGTGCTAGAGAGCGATGCAGATGGTTCCTCCTTCCCCTGAAACTCGAGACTTTGCTCCTGCTCGGCGCTGCGGTGTTTCGCAGGCTGGGGATGTCAGGAGCACGTCCCTCCCCATATGGCAAGCGAGAAGTCATCCCAGGAAGATTAAAGGAGAGAGAGGAGACCTGGGCTGCCTTCTGCATTTTTCAGCCCTTCTCCATCACTTTGTGAGAGCCTGGTGCTGTTAAGCAACTACGTAAGAGATGAAAAGTGTTGGGGAAAATAAATAATACATAATTGCCCAAGTGTGTTGCCAAGGCCACCTCCAGGATAGATCTGTACCTAGGCATGCTCCCCTCTGGACAGCTGCGTGCTCCTGCCCTGGAGAGATGTCACAGGGAGTGAAATGGAGCTCCTGGGCGAGACGTTGGTTCAGAGTGATGCATCGGAGAGCCTTGCAGGTGACAGAAACTGTAATTGCTGTGATTTAACTTCGCCAGCCCATTTCGCCCCTGTGAAACCCAGCTTAGCTGCTGATTTCAGCAGAAGCAGGATTGATGTTCCTACCAGGGGGAAGGTTGGGAGGGTTAGAGACACCTCTCCCCAAAGCATGAGCAAAGCCCCGTTGCCTGAGCAGAGGGTTCCTTGTGCCATATCGTACCCCTGGGGCCTCATGGATGCTTTGGTTTCCATGAGGACCTGAAGAGTGTTCTCCATCATTCCCAGAAACAGACCAAACCACGTGCAGAGAGCCAGCAGCTTGGCAAAAGGGGGTCTCAGCCTCAGTGTGAGATGCTACAGATGATGGCTTGGGGTTCAGGGCAGTGGTGCCTTGTGCCCACAGACTGAAAAGACCCCTAGGGAGCTATGCTGCATCCCACCAGCTCCATCCTCACATCCCTATTTCAACAGCAGCCAGATCCACCCCTATTTTTCTCAGCAAATCTGAGAGCTCCATGGCTCCACAGCAATAAAAGATAATGCACTGGTCACTTTGAATACGTGACAAGAATGCACAATAGAAAGTACCCAGTGTGGCTGGATGCAGCCATGACAGTGATGTGAGCTGCCCAGTCTTGAGGCATGGAGAGCCAGCCATGACATCTGTGCATGGAGAGCCAGCCGTGACATCTGTGCCATCAGCCTGCTGGAAGGGATCCTCTCCCCACCTTGTACTTCCCATGGGTTAGGAGGTGAGGCATCACCCCTGGAGCCTGTCCTCCAGTGATGACACAGGTACACCCACCCCCGATGCACAAGGACACCAGGAGGTGCAGAGGGTGCTTAGGAGTTATGATGAGGAGTGAGGTCCTTAGGGTGGCTGCTTCAAACCCTGCTGAGATGGACAAGTCACAACCTCCCCTAGCCCCCCTCCCCACTTTTCACTGCCCTTGCCTGGAAAACAGCTGAAACATCCCTAGCAAAGCACTTTACAAACCACCCACAGCCCTCTCCTCTCCCGTGCCTGCTGCAGAGGGCATCTGGAAGGACTCGGGAGACACAGCACACAGCAGAGCCCACAGGGATGCCACAGCGACTCCCAAAATGAGATGCACCCAGGCAGCCTAACGCCTCTGCAAAAAAAAAAAACCCTCCCCATGCCTGCTAAGATCAGAACTGGTTGCAGAGGTTGAAGATGTCGCTTCAGAAATACCAGCTATTGCTGTGTACACGTGTTCGCCTTGTGAGCTTTCTCTAGTGGGAGGTTGTAAAGCAACTGGGAAAAGAGGGGGAAAATGCTCTCCTTGTTTAGCACAAAAATATAGGTAACAATTATTAGGCAATAATTGATTCATCCGATACTTTATTAACGGGAGTTGGGGTGTGCAAGTGGCAGGCTCTGCAGCGAGCCTTTCATGTGACACGTTATTAAAGGCTCTTTTTCTGGCTTCGAAAGGCAGTGGCTGGCAGATCAAAGGTCAGACATTTCAAGGAGTAAATTGGTTTAATGTGGCTGCAGATAGCCTCACAAAAACCTAATAAATATGCAGTGAAATGTAAGGAGAGAAAATTGTGGACAAGAGAGACAATTACTTTGAAACCAGGATAAAAGCAGCGCAGGCTCAAATTAATCAGTGTACGGGCTCCTTCTCCCTGTCTCAGGATTTAGTATTCAGAGCAGGAGCCTGCCTGCTGGTGGGATGTGATGGAGGAGGGAAGGCAATGGTACCTGACCCCAAAACCTGACAGTGGAAGATGCTCAGCCCCGAGCTGCAGCCGGGATGCTGGTGTGACCCACCACAGCTTTCTGTGGGAACCCACCCAAAGGATGCTCAGGAGGGGATTTTGTGGTGGCTGGTAAAGACAAATCCCTCCACAGCCAAAACCCATGGGCAGCCCTTGGTGTGACTGGGCAAGCTCAGGTTGGCACTGGGACACGGGCACACAGCAACTCACGGCCCAAGCCATTCACTGGTAAACAAGTGAGCACGGAGGAGGTTAATTGTAGGAACTCATGCTTTTAGTTCACCTCCTTGCTTTTCACTTGATCTCATGACTTTTTCAGCAGCGTACCTCACTTATTTTTAAACTCCAAGCAGTGACTAGGTCTCGATACTTCGGGGTTTTTGTTTGCATTTCTTGAAATGCATTAACTCAAATGACCTCCAAATGCTTGCAAGGCAGCATTTCTCTGCTAAAAAGTCACAGCTTCACTCCTTTCAATTAAAGGTGAGGAAACACCCACTCCGGTTCTCTAATCTGGAGAGGGACTTCCGGCACCAAAAACAAAGCACGATATTCCCAGCACGGGTGGAAACAGGAGCAGAGGAAACAAATCTTTGAAGCAAAACGCCCCGTCCCCCCTCTTAGAAGCAGATAAGGACACAACCTCTTTGTGTTCCCTTCGCAGGTCACCTTCCCCAGTTGAGTCACCATGCTTGCTCTGGTGTGATTGATCGTGGCCCCAACCAGATAGCCTGGAAAGGAACAGGCAGCACGATCTGCCTGTGGTTTAGCAGAGTGACCCTTGCCCGGTCACTCACATGGGGACTTCCTGCAAGCATGGAAAGGTAGGGACCCACAGGCTAAACTACTCCATGAGCCGTGTTATTTCATTGGCTGGACCATCAGAGATGAATGACATCCCTATGCCCACCATGTCCCTGTTGGCTCATTGCTGGCTGTGTCCCTGTGCCCACGATGGAGTCACACCCAGGGGTAGCACTGCCACCTCCCCGGTGAGAAAACCTCATGAGAGACCTTGGGGATGGGACAGAGAGGGACAGGTGGTGCCACCCGTGTCCCACGGGCCACAGGACACTTCGAGGAGAACCCATACTTCAAGGAGAACCCACAACCTGAGGAGAACCACAAGCTTTGTGGGTCACCCACAAGGAGAACCGAAGGGGCACTGACCTACAACCCATGCAGGCAGCTCTTACCCTGAGTTATTTGCACGCAAATTGCTCAGCCATAAATCAGGAGCCCTGACAGTGTAATTTGTATCCGGGGGAACCCGGAGCAATTACAAAATCAGCCCAAACACTGTTTGTTTCACAAGATTTTGCCCTTAGTTAGCACTGTCGTTCTGCTTTAATTACAGTGTAATTAATTGCAACAAAACTGTTTGGAAAGTGCATGTGCACGGTGGAAGGGCTGGAACATTGCAACCCGCCTGCTCCTCTGCAGCCACCAGCGTAACATCTCTGATCCTCCTTCGGCGTTAACACTGGTTCGTTCCACCAGCCTGTATCCAGAGAACCTTCCAGTCCCCTTACAAACACACCAAGACCCACGGAAGGTGGCTACTGGCTTGTTTTAACTCCAGGGGAATTAAGGCACAGAGGACCTAATCTAGTTTCTCTCCAGACAGGAAAAGAATGCAGAAGCTGCCAGAAGCAAACCAGACTTAGGCCTGGATGTGCATTGCAACCTCCTCCTTTGCCCCGGGATGCTCAGATGTTTTCATATTGCCTGGTAGCTCCCAAAGCCACCTAGAAACTCAAAGGGGCTGGGACCTGCCTCCTGTTCATTGTCTCATCCCTAGAAACAACCCTAAGAGAGAAAGCAGCGAGACCTGGACTGGCTGATAAAGGAAAGCAAATACGACCCATTTCTTCTGTAATATGTCCCCTTCTCCTATTTCCAGCATCTATCCATGGCATGGAGGTATTAACCCTGGTTGAGGTGGACTCCCAGAGTTCCCTCCTGGCTGGCGCTCCGTCCGCCGGCACAGGCTGTAATGAGCAGCCCTAATGCAATCGCTGGGCAGCCGCTCGGAAAGGAGAAGCCACCAAATGCATCCGAGGCTGCCTCGAGTTTCATCCCCCTGGCCAATTATTCCCGTGCAAGGAAGGCAGCTGCACCAGAAGCCTGCGTCCCTGCGAGGCTGGGGAGGAGGTCTGGAAGGGACACGGGAGTCAGGAGACAGGGATTAGCCGATCTGACTCATCTCCTCTCGCACACCACCCGCGAGAGGCCAGGGCAGTGGCTTGACAGTTGGGGCAGGAGGGGAAATTTCCCATTTGGAAATTGCTCAACACTGATAATGTTCTTTTCTTTTTTTTCTTTTCTTTTTTTTTCTTTTTCCCCAGCTAAATACCTTGCAGAAAAAAACAAAAAAAAGGAAAGAAAAAAAATAGAAGCTCTTGCTTTTCTTTTCTCTCACTGTTTTTTTTTTCCCCAGCCTCTTCTCTTATTTTGCCTCCCCTCTCCTCTCCACTCCCTGCCTCCTGGGAGCACATCAAGCCTCCCCACCTTCATTTTGCTGAGGGCAGATGAAGCAGCCTGCCCCAAACCACAGCAATAGAGACCGTGAGTGGTTGAGAAGAGATGATAGCAGCCCAGTTGGTCCCCAGCGATGTCCCCAGACCTCACGCACTGCTGGAGGCCTCACTGGGCTCCAGATACCTCCCCAGCAGCCCAAAGCCACAGCCACACTGGGGGAGAAGAACCAAAATTTTGCATTAAGGCAGACGTTTCAGCACAGGGATTTGTGAAGCCACTTCTGATGCCTGCCTGGCAGTGCAGCGTGAGCAGCATAAGAAACGCCATGGCAGAGGTAAAGATGCATCTACTTTGAGGAGCTCGTGAGGTGACAGAAGAGTGAAGCCAGGGAGGGACAGGGCAGGCAGTGGCAGGGGGTCCAAAGGCAGCAACAAAACAAATGGGATCATCCCAGCAACAGTAAGTCCGGAAGATCCAGCTGATCTAAGAGACCTCCCAGACACATGCCTAGAGAGCCTGGGGTTTGGCAGAGGATCTGCTCCATCAGCTTCAACTCACCTTGGCAAAAGGTGCCCAGATACCATGGTGACGGGCTCGGCGGGGATAAACACCGAACATGGGTGTGGGTTGTTTGCATAGTTAGGAAGCTGGCTGGTCTCCATCCCTCCACCCTGCGCCCTCCCTGCAGTGCCAGGATCTCAAGAGAAAGTGGTCTCCTACCTCTTCCTGGGCTGGCTCATCCACGGGCAACACAGAGGCACTTCCCAAACTGGTTCCCTGATAGGCAGGGAAGGGTGGGGGACGGTGACGCTGGGTTGCCGCCTCTCCCCACACCCCGGGAGGTGGAACCTATTTGGTGGTCCCAACATCCAGGTGCCTGCCTGGACCCACACGGAGATGGCACAGATCTGTCACGGTGTGGGACATCCCCGCCTCTTCCTCCTCATCCTCCTCCTCCTCCTCCTCCTCTTCTGCAGCTGCCAAGCACATCGAGCCCCTTGCAAAACCACCAGCGAAGGATGTGGCATCCTTCCCCCTGCCCAAAAAAGCACTCACAACCACCACACACCCATTCCTTACGGGCAAGGACATCTTTTTGAGGGATGAGGAACAAAGCAATCCAAAGGCAGCGAGAAATAAATCTATAATTAAGGCAAGCTGCTCACATGAGCGATACTTGAAAATTATGCAGACCTGTGAGCAACGTTGCCATCGGGCGCGCAGCTCCTCTCAGGCTTCCAGTAAGGAATAAAAAAGCTCTGACTAATATAAAGAGGCCTCCAAATCATTCTTGGCAGAAGCATCCCAGCCCCGGATCCCCTCCCTCTATTCATCGCTAAAGCTCTCAGCCAAAGGAAAATAAACCGTGCAAGCTACCTCGCTGACCCGACCCACAGCGCGGTGTTGCTGGGTGCCAGAGCACATGGCTGCCCTTTCTGCACCACAATACACTAATATAAGAGGGTATAAGACATATACGTTGTGCACAGTTGTAAATGTAGATATAGAAAACATGTATAGTGTGTATAAATGTGCAAATATTACACGTAGAGCTGTGTGGGCTGACCCACGCTATTGGGACCCGGAGTGATGCTGCCTTACCGTCCCCATCCTGCCAGGAGGGCAGGGGCATGTGCAGGGGCAGGGATGAGCTCTCCTACCACTGCCTCCTTCGCTGGGATCATACACACATACTTGATAATACCATGTTTTGTTGCAGTCCGGGATCCTTTACCTCTCCTAATTACTTCCAAGTCTACAGAATCATTCCACCGGCAACTCTTAATGGGAATAAGAACAGGACTACCAACCAGGGAGGGAAGACTCTAGTGTTTTGGAACTATTTTAATAGCTTGCTACTTAATTAAGAGCAATAGTTCTGAAATTATGTCAGTGAAACTTGCCACTTATTTATTAATTAGAGGAGGAGTTTCAAAGGAGGCTAGGTGCCGGGCAGCCCCGGGCTCGCTGGAAAATCCCAGGTTTGTATGGCTAATGCTTGCTCAGCGCTCAGACACGCCGGGTCTGACTACACATTGCCTGGTGCTTGAAATAAACAGCGTCAGGCATGAGCGTAAAGTGGGAGCTAAACGCTGCCCGCTCCAGGACCCAGGTTTGAAATGTCCAGTTCCCAGCGGTGGGGAGTGATGGAAGGCATCGGAAGACCAGGGAAAGACAGCAGAGCACCTCATCTACCTCTCCAGGAGTTACTTGCTGTGCTGTGCTGGGGTAGGTACACCAGCATACATGTGGAAAAGCCTGCAAAAGGTTTTGTTTTCCAGCGTGGGGTGCTGGAAATATTGAAGGCAGCAAGCACTAGCAGTGCCCACAGCATCTACTCCCTGCGGCCAGGGTTTGGATAGATCCAGCTGCCTTTGCTGCCTCCAAATCCTCCCGGGAGGAGAAACATCCATCTAATCCCACTTCCACCAAGCAGAAAGTAGGGAAAACTCCCGCTCAGCATCATTTCCCCCCAAACACTGAACATTGTTGAACTGGAAGGTGGCTGCCACATCCCCTTTCCAAGGGCAGAATAAGCCGCAGGTCTCCACACGACCGCACCATCCACCTGACGCGCTCCGGAAAGCAATGCCGGGATGGCCGAGCTCCGGTTCTTCCTCTGCTGAGTACATTCCTCCCCTCCTGTTTTCATTCAGCCCAACCTTAAACAAAACCATGGCTGTTGTTTTTATCAGCGGCGCGGCTCTGGGAATTACCTACGCTGGGTAGGGGGAGCTGGAAAGGGGGGTTGCGCTGCTGAAAGAGGGTTTAATCTCAAGAAGGGGCTGTTAAAAACATAAAGGCTTAACTGGGTACAACATACCACCCTGCTGCCTCCTGTTTGTTAATAAAGAAACTGAACGTTCCTGAGACAGGCTGAGATTTAAACCCGAACTTGGGCTGGGGGTCTCCAGATAAAGGACCTCCTGTTTCCCCATGCGATCCCCCCATGCGGTACAGGCAGCAGGGAACAGGTCGGCTTGAGCCGGGCTTAACCCTGCCCCAAGCAGCAGCCTCATCCCAGCCACGCTTTCCAGGCTGTCTTTAATCACGATTTCTATGCAAGCATCAAATCTGCAGAGATGTTTTAACTATTTAAGAGGAAGGTTGGGGGTTTTGTGTGGGTTTTGGGTTTTTTTTTTCCCCAGCAACTTTTCCACCAAGAACAAGCGAAACAAAAATGACTTTAAACCAAATATTAAAAATAAGACACAAAATATAATATACATTCTATTCAGTTATAAATATTAACCATCTGCCTTAACAAAGCCCTTCTGCCCACCCGCCAGGAGATATGAGAAGATGTATTTTCACACTGATATTTACTATCTGAAACAAATAACTAAGAATGGACTTACCAAGGAAAAAAAAAACCAACCCAACCCCACATTACAACGCCGCAACTTGAGAGGTTTTATCGTACAGGTGTTGATACACAGCCAAAATCTCCGGGCTTGGTAAAGATTCAAGATACCAAGCAAGGAAATCCGAAAGGGAATCACAGGTTTGAGTTCAAACAGCAATTAAAAACGCATGCAAATGGCGATAGATCAGCACAGGGGATCGCTGCGACGCGCCGAAGGTTTCCAACACTGAGCACGATTAGCCTCCGAGCATGAAATTCAAGAGCCTTTCCCCTCCCCTTAATAAACCTTAAAAGCCCTAAAAAAGGGGGGTGGGGAGGTGGGGAAATAATTAAAACCCCACATATTTCTGGAAGTTGAAAGTACAGCATCCGACCCACCTACCCGCTCCGGGAGACGACCCTCGTCCTCCTCTCTCCTGCCTTGGCTGCAAGGGGAATCAGCGTCGCTCCCTGGGTGTCTGCAGCCGAGTGGAGATTGTCATTGATTTGTGTGCGGAAAGTTAAGCCTTTCTAGGAGCGGTTGGGAGAATTCACTCCCACCACTCCCTCTAAACCAAAAGTATTTGGCACGGAGCCCTCCTTGTCCACCTGTACTATTAACGTCTAAACAACGTGTGGGACATCGACTGACTTTCCTGGGATCTTTTCACGTTTCCTTTTTAAACAAGTACACAGAGTTCCTCGGAAAGGAGAGCAGCCGTTTGTTTGTCTTTGGTGGTTGGGGGAAGGATTTGGGGTTGTGTTTTTTTTGGTTGTTTCATTCTTTTTTAATCTGATTTTCATTAAAGAAGCTTTAACACATGTTTTGTTTTTTTATTATTATTATTTTCTAATTGGTGGGCCAAGTCTTTCCCTGGTGTAACTGGTGACCCCTGACCATGAGCTGGTTTGCCTCCACAGAGGACCTGGCTCGGTTGGTGACACCTTGGGTGACTTTCTTATCAATCTGCTCCACTGGCTCTGGTTTTGTCTGAGACAATGCAAAGCTGGGGAGGGGAGAAGGAATCCTCCTCCACTGGAAAAGAACTGGATGTAATTTAACTGAAATACCAGTTTGTGTGTGAATGACCCAAGTGAGCAAGACGATGAAGGCAAGGTATTTTCAAAGGGGGGGCTTGCTTACTCAAGTCTGGGTGACAAAAGCCCAAAATGGGTGCCAAATCCAAGGAAGAAGTGATTTTGAGACCCTTGCCAAGTCCCCCAGAGTGGGGCTTCAAAGCCCACCACCTCCCCCCGAGTTGGAAGCCAGCTTCAGCTTCACCCATGGGGCCAACAGCTCCATCCCACACCCACCTCCTGCGGTCCCCATCCACAAGGATGTCCCCAGCAGAGGAGTCACCCTGCCAGAGCCTGGCTCAGCAGAGCGTGCCGCCTCCACAGCCATGAGCAGCTTAACCTGGCTAAGCCCAGCTTGCCGGCATGCACGCAACCTCAAAGGCTTGGCCATTGTCTTGAGTGATAAATAACAGGTCCCTCCTCTTCTCCTCATTGGGTGCCCTGGGGATCAGCTCATTCTCGAGATGCTGCCCCAAATTAAGCAGCCACATCTCTGAGCATTAAGTTAAACACTGTGCTTGGTAAAATGCTAGTTCCTTTCTGGCACAGGCATTATGATGAGGAAATACAGGGGTTTTTTTGTTAATACAATAAATCTGATGAGAGCAGCTGGACACCCAGCTCTACATTACATGCCTTTCTGCTGGTTTTCCTTTAAAGAAGCACATTTTAAAAAAAAAAAAAACAAAACCGCCAAAAAAAAAAAAACCACCACCAAAAAAAAGAAACCCAAGTCACAACCAAAATTGTTTATAGAAGGGAAATATTTCTGAAGCACGAGGCAAAATCAAGTGTAAGATAGCCTGCAGCAACCTGGCACTCCCAGACACGGCTTGGAAGAGCACCACGCTCTGAGCACGGTTACTTCTGAAAACTTTATTACATGCTTGCTTGGTCTATAGGAAAAGAAAAAAAGAAAACAAACCCAAAACAACCCACTGCTTCCATCCCCACACCCAAACCACTATCTGCAACTCCCCTGACTGCTGGGTTTCTAAGGAGTGTCTGGGTAAGTCAGTAAATGAAGTCGGTACGAACAATGTCTGGCCCCAGATAAGGGTAAAGCAAAACTTGGGCAGCATCCAGAGAGTGCCAAGTCGGCACAGAGAGGAACACCAATTGCCACCCACTGCTCTTCCTGGTACTCACACAGCCTGCATCCCCCGTGGGATGGGAGCACCCATCCGAGCACCCGCCCGCACCCCAAGCAACAAAGCCAAGCAGCTCTTCATTTACCACAAAAACAGTTGTGTTGGGGTTTTTTTTTCCACCAAAATGACTTCCTCCCCATCAATCCACCAAAGCCAACCTGCCCAAGAAACAGTTGTTTCCACCCTGTGCTGATGAAGTGCTAATGGTGCTGTGTCCCCAGATGGTTTTATGGAAATGTCCCCAACACCACTGAGGTGCTAGAGCATGTGCAGAGAAAAGCAATGGAGCTGGTGAAGGGTCTGGAGCACAACTCTGATGGGGGGGTGGTTGAGGGACCTGGAGGTGTTTAGCCTGGAGAGGAGAAGGCTGAGAGGAGACCTTATAGGACAAGAGGCAATGGCCCCAACCTGTGCATGGGGAGGTTTACATTGGAGATGAAGAAAAATGCCTTCAGTGAAAGGGCTGTCAAGTGCTGCAACAGGCTGCCCAGGGCAGTGGTGGGGTCACCATCCCAGGGGGTACTTAAAAGACGTGTAGATGTGGTGCTGAGGGACATGGTTTAGTGGTGGGCTTGGCAATGCTGGGTTAACAGTTGGACTCAAGGATCTTAAGAGTCTTTTCCAACTAAATAATTCTATGATTCAAAATATCTACAAATTCCTGCAAGCCAAGCCCAACATTTCCATACAGAAGAATATTTGGGGGTAGGGACACAGTGTCAAATGAAACATCTCAGTGATGAACTGGAGTCCAAAACCACTGCAGACCAACAGGTCCCCACTGAACCCTGGAAATTATTTCCAATTTTCCTTGTGGAACCGGTTCCCAGTTTTCGATCACCATCAACAAAGGAATGAAACAGTGTCCTAGAATATAAAGAAGGAGAGCCCAAACTACTTCTAACAGGGTGTGAAATCAGAACAGTAGGGGAAAGAAGAGAAGAAAAGGTTGTGTCAGACCCCACTTCAGTTCACAAGCACAACAGGAAGCAGCTAATAGATAAAAATAATGGAAAACATTGTAATGATTGCTTATCCCAGGTCAGGAAAGCTCTAATTACAAGTATTACAGAATTGAAAGCTTTGCAGAAGAAACTTACAGGATGCTTGACCAATCAGAAAAACTAAGGATCATAAACTTTAAAGATTTTCATGAGGAAAAATAATTGTTTTTGACACAGTTTTGTTTTCTACAGCTTTTTTGTTAGAGATAAACTTAAACTTTGTGAATTTCCACAATTTTTCCTTTCAAACTTGAGTTTTTCAGACTTTTTTTAAACTTTGGTTAGTTTTAGTACAATTACCAACCTCAGTGAATCCAGCTCTTTGAAAGCCAGAGGAAGATACTTTCTCTAGAAGTATTTTCTAAGATACTTTCTAAGATACTTTCTCTAAGAGTATTTGCTGCACCAGGCACATTTTTCAAAGGAAAATAGTTTTCTTTGCCAAACATCCCCATGTTATTGTCTAAAACTCTTGTTAAAAAGAGCAGGGATTCTTTATCAGGTTAATTTTGGTAAGGAAATAAATCCCTAAAACACATTTCCTCCCCAAATATTACAGAAACTACTTTGAAATGGGCAAGTTGGAGAAGCCTGACAAGGTTTCATCCAAGATGTCCACTCCATACACCCTCACGTGTTTCTGTTTGCTATGGTGTGTATCCCTGATGACTTCAACACCAATAAAATTAAGCCTTGCCTAAGTGCTTCCAAATGTTGGCCTTGTTTTAAAGGTGGTAGAGGAAGTGGGAAGAAGAGATGTGAGCCCACAACCTTGATCCACACCCTTATTGTTGGAGTATCACCAGGTTAGGAGGAAGGATGATGGTGCAACAACCCATCCAGTGTAAGAAGGTCTCTGTGCCCACGGCTTGTATAAGAGCTGATGGATTTTCATCCTTAAAAGGTAAATATGGACATTTCAAAAGTGTGAATGGGTGAGTTGTGAATAGGATTTTCTTGCTAGTAGTCCCATGAACTGCAGATGAGGAGCAGTTTCCAGCGAGAGGCTGAATTACCAGTTACTCCATGCCATAGACTAGGCAGATTCATGGGTCCAGGCTACATGTACAAGCAAAGCTATTGTCATAACATTCCCAGCCCCCCAAAAAAAGTTCTAAATCCAATCAGTGAAAAGCAATGCTGATTAAGTGCTTAAAGCAACATAGCTGCAGTGATTTCACATTTGAAACCATAATGGCCATAATCCAGATTGATCCTAAGGGATCTCTAGTGCTTTGCCTAACAGCATCTTCAGTGGAAATAGGGTCATTTATACTACCCACAGATTTCCTTGTGAAATGAAAACACAGATTGATTTCCATCAAGGAACAGGGCTGGATGTAGGCAAGATGATATCCTATGGGTGTACAGGGTACATGTATACACACTGAATGTTTAGCTATGTGATGGAACTTTGCTACACCACATGGTTCCACTGGGAAGCTGCACCCTGGCCTCCCCTCTTCCCCCACTACACCTGCTCCAGTAGGGACTGCTACCAGCTCTGGAAATGCCTAGCCCCCTCACAGCTCCCAGTCCTTCTTAATCCACAGCTCACAATCCTTCTTGAAGATCAACAAGGAGATTTGCAAAGCCCTGCACTTGGATCAGGACAATCCTCGCTACCAGTACAGGCTGAGAGCAGCCCTGTGGAGAAGGACTTGGGGTATTGATGCACACAGGGATGGACATGAGCTAATAATGTGACCTTGCAGCCCAGAAGCCCAATCAGAACCTGTGCTGCATCACCAGAAGTGTGTCCAGCAGATTGAGAGAGGGGATTCTGCCCCTCTGCTCTCTCTGGTGAGACCTCACCTGTGGTGCTGTGTCCAGCTCTGGAGCCCTCAGCACAAGGAGGACATGGACCTGTCAGAGTGGGTCCAGAGGAGGCCATGAGGATGATCCAAAGGCTGGAGCACCTCTCCTACAAAGACAGGCTGAGAGAGTTGGGATTGTTCAGCCTGGAGAAAAGGCTACAGGGAGACTTCAGAGCCCCTTCCAGTCTCTGAAAAGACCTACAGGAAAGCTGGGGAGGACTGTTTGTGAGGGCATGGAGTGACAGGAGGAGGGGTGATGGTTTAAACTAGAGCAGGGCAGGTTTAGATGGGACATTAGGAAGAAGTTCTTCACTCTGAGGGCGGTAACACACTGTCACAGGTTGCCCAGAGAGGTGGTGAAGGGCCCATCCCTGGAGACATTCAAGATGAGGTTTGATGGGGCTCTGAGCAACATGATCTAGTTAAAGGTGTCCCTGCTCACTGCAGGGGGTGGGACTAGATGGCCTCTGAAGGTCCCTTCCACCTAATATATTCTGTGATTCAACGATTCTTAATCCCAGTCCTTCTTGCTCCTCTGCAGCTTCAAGGTGCCACAACAGAATGAGAATGATCCCACACTAGCAAGAACATGGCAAAACTTCTGCATAACATTTGAATTAAACCAGTATTTTGCTTGGAAAACATTTACCTTTCCCCACTGTGTCTTATTCTCATTCTAATCAAAGAAGATGAAGCCAGGTAGAGCCATTGACTCTGCAAACTCTTGCTCAGTGGGGAGGTAAGATCATCTCCAAAGCTGACTGATTAGGACACAGGAAGTTTGATGGTGTGGCACAGGAGAGGTACTGTAAGGCTAAACATAGTAAATCCTCCTCCATCCCCCAAAATGAAGCTGTAACCAGCTCATCTGAGATAACAGCCATTCCCAGAGGTGAGGATCAGAGGCCAGGAACCTCATCTCTTCCCTGAAGCCACCAGTGAGGAGACAATGACACCAGCTCCTGCTCCCCAGGGCATGCGCTGCAAATGGAGCACACGCACACCTTCCTCCTTGAACCAATGCCTATATAAATACTTGATGTATGGCTTGATTACTTGGTTAGGTGACACATGCCTGAAGGCAGCAGTGCAAGTCAGTTTGCTTGGTTTTAATACTGCAGCTCTCCCTTCCTCTTCATCACGAAAGACTTTCTGAGCGTGCTTCAGCTTGTGTTTGTGCAGGGCTGGGACTGGGTGAGGGCTACTAAAAGGAGATGATCATAGGATGAATCCTAAATGCAAACAGATGTTAATAATAAAAGGCAAGATGTGGACTGAACAGCCACTTTGCAGAGCTTGATGGGTTGGCGCAGGGTTTAGCTGGGGATACCTCTCTCACCCCAGAGCACCTGACGGTGGGTGAGGTGAGAACCTCCAGGGAGGTCCAAACCACCTGGGGCTTCTGAACATCTACTTTACACATGTCACCCCCCCCGATGCCAAAACACCTTCCCAGCACCTCAGAACAAACTTGAGATGGGTGGTAAAAACGCCCAAGTGATGCGAATACAATCTACTGGGGGATGAAACAGAGGAGGTGGAGGGCACCCACAAAGACCCAGACTCCAGCGATGGCTGCACGCCTCAGCCTGACCTGACCACAACCATTTTTGGACAATTCATGGGCAATTGCCACATGCAGCATTGGAAACATGTTTCCTGCCTCGCAATTTCCCCGTGGGTTATTCTTGATTTACTCCCACACAACACGAGCCACGGCTCCTTGCTGGGTCTGCTCACCCATCTGACCCATGGATGGGCTAGGGACAACCAAGCAAATTGTCCATTGTAATCAGTGTGCCAGCTTCCCAGCGTTGACCACCCTCTGCCCCCGCTTTCATTTCCACAATCCAGAAAGTTACCCTTATTTGGGAGCAAGAAATCTAGCAGGAGCCCCCCCCGATGTACGTGGAAACAGTCTCATTTGCTTTCAAAAGCTGTGGATCAGGCCGCAGCTCCTTGCAGAATCTCACATTAATGGTGGGAGGCAAATGAGCCATTTTACTTCTCCTAGCTGGGGGAAAAAAAAAAAAATGTTTAAAAAAAAAGGGAAAAAAATAATAAAAAAATGTGGCTGACCTGATTTACCTTCCCGATAACGTATTTAAAAAATGCTCCCAGGCTGAGGACTTCGCCAGCCGAGATTTCATACAAAATGAGGCTGTTTATGTCATGACCGCAACCTCCTGAAAAATGCCCCTGTAGATGGGAAAGCTCACAAGACCCTTAGGTATAATGATCTCAGCTATATCAATAACCACATTTCGGCAGATTCATTATCTGCTCGCCGGCCTGCCCAGCGAAACGTTTGCAGCAGGATGGAGGGAGAAAGGAAAACACTGAATTCAGACGTTCTTCCCACAGAAAAAAATTGAGATTGGGGTGTGTGTGTGTGTGAAATTCTTTTCCCTAAAGAAAGCCAGCCTTTTATTTCCTCTTCTTTCACACTGTGCTTTTTTTTTTGGGGGGGGTGGAGGGGTGGGGAGGACCTGAGCTGCACGCAGTATTGAACAGAACCGATCAATCTCCCTTCAGTGGGTGCAAGAGTATTCTCCCTCACAGCTTGCATCCTCACTCCCCAGGCATCCTCACCCCTCGCTGCGACCAACTTTACGGCCGAACATTTGTCCTCCCCCTTGCCTGTTCCTCCTCATATTCACCCCATTATTCAAGGTCTGAATGTCTGCACTAACTCTGTGCACGGATTTCAGACCACACTTGGTAGGAAATCTCAGCTACAAAACAAAGGTTTATTTCCTACCGGTGTTTTCAAGCCACAGGGACCATTATGATCATGTGTTATGCCCTCCAGCTCCATACAAAATAAAATACTTCACCCAGTAATTTCTGCAGCAAGGACCTCGTTCCTGCTTGCCCTCCAGTATTTAGGAGCAGAGGCAATCTTGGCTGAAAGATTTCAAATCAAGGGGGTCTTGCCCTGATCCCTTGGCAAGTGTTTCTAGCAGCTTATTAGTCTCAGTATTAAAAAAAAATTAGCATTATTTTTTTTTCCTCCTGTCTGAATATTTTTACCTAGCTTTAGTTTCTGAGCATCTAACCACACTAAACCTTTCTCTGCTATAGAAAGCAGTTTGGCTCTCTTCCCAAATTGAGGACTTAAAGGCTACAATCCCATGAGACAGGTTGAGAGCCATGAGCATCTCCCTCCTGCAGCATCTCGCTGCTGGGCTTACACACCTCTGCCAGCAATAGATGTGTCTGCAGAGAGCTGGACCAGGGAGGGAGACTGCTCAGGAAAAATGCCATGGCTATGTGATTGGAGGCTTGAAGAGATTAAAATCTGGACCCTGTGGTCTCTCAGCATCACTGGGTCCCTTCAGCCTTGAGCTTCCCCTCTCCTCATGCTGGGGAAAGTCAGAGGGTGAAATGCCAGTAGCAAGCGATGCTCAGGAGCTGTCACAGCCCCAGCTTCTCCTGAGGGGGAGAGAGAAAGAGGCAATCCACCCACCTCCTCCCAGCCTGGATAGGCTGGAGCCTGCCATGAGGAGAACATGAGGCAACAAAACACACATCCTACCTGTGCCCACCCTCCAGACCCCCCGACTTCTTCACCACCAGACCCACTTCTCTACACCTAACCAAGAAAAAAGCAAAATACAGCAGACCCAGGCAAAAAAACCCCACCCCACAACCCACCAAACCCAAAACACTGACTGTCCTATCTCCTAGCTCAGGCCAACTATGTGTAACTGCACTGCCCTTTCAAGACCCTGAGATTGGCCACATCATGGGAGAAAAGGTATTTACATGGTAAACTCTTTGGTACAGATTAAATGGAAACAGATACATGTGGTCCTGCATCATGCTTGCTAAGGAGAGAGGTGTGAACAGGGATGCCACATGAAGAACTTGTAACAGCCAAAAATATCAGCAAATGCTGTTGGCACATTGTGAATGGGTTGTCCCATCACCCAGGGATCCTGGGGTGCTGCCCTCCAGCATGTGCAGTGATTACAGGTCAGAGGCCCCTCATCACCTCCCAGCTTGCTGAATGGGCAGCAATCACAGAATCACAGAATCACAAGGTTGGAAGAGACCTTTGAAGATCATCGAGTCCAACCGTTCCCATCCTAAGCTAAACCATATCCCTAAGTACCTCATCTACCCTTTTTTTGAACACCCCCAGGGGTGGGGACTCAGCCCCCTCCCTGGGCAGCCTGTGCCAGGCCCTGACAACTCTGCCAGGGAAGAACTTTGCCCTCCCAGCTGAGCTGACCCTGCCCTGGGGCAGCTTGAGCCCATTGCCCCTTGTCCCATCTCCTGTCCCCTGGCTGAAGAGACCATCGCCCACCTCTCCACAACCTCCCTTCAGGTAGTTGTAGGTGGTGATAAGGTCTCTCCTCAGCCTCCTCTTCTCCAGGCTCAACACCCCCAACTCCCTCAGTCGCTCCTCAGAGGATTTGCCCTCCAGCCCCTTCCCCAGCCTGGTTGCCCTTCTCTGCACTTGCTCAAGGACCTGAATGTCCTTTTTATGGTGGGGAGTCCAGAACTGCACACAGTACTCACGGTGTGGCCTCACCAATGCCCAGTCCAGGAGCACAATTACCTCCCCAGACCTACTGGCCACACTGTTTTTGATACAAGCCAAGATGCCATTGGCCTTCCTGGCTGCCTGGGCACACTGCTGGCTCATGTTCAGCCTGCAGTCACCCAACACCCCCAGGTCCTTCTCCTCCTGACAGCTCTCCAGCCAGTCTCCCCCAGCCCGTAGCTCTGCATGGGGTTGTTGTGTCCCATGTGCAGCACTCTGCCCTTGGCCTTGTCAAACCTCATCCCATGGGTCTCAGCCCATGGTTCCAGCCTGTTCAGATCCCTCTGAAGAGCCTCCCCACCCTCAGGCAGATCAACACTTCCTCCCAGTTTAGTGTCATCTGCAAACTTACTGGGGGAACATTCAATCCCTTCATCCAGGTCGTTGATAAAGACTTTGAACAGAACTGGAGCCGGGACTGAGCCCTGGGGGATGCCACTCGTGACCGGCCTCCAGCTGGATTTGGTTCCATTCACCACCACCCTTTGGGCCCAGACATCCAGCCAGTAAATGAAGGGGATAAGAGCATCTCTGCAGCTGGCCTTATCTGTCAGAGCTGCTCGAAGGAGAGAGCGAAAAGGCAAATGAAGAAAATTGATGAACACGGGTTGTAGATGGAAATAGGGATCTCCTTTCTACAGGGAACCCGCCACCCCTCTCTCACCCATGCTGGTACCACCAGTCCCAGGGCTCTGCTACCTGCAAGTGGAGCCCCTGGAGCAGGCCTGACCCAGCATCAGACGCATTTGCCCTCCCTGCCCCGAGCCCCAGGATTTATTGTAGCAGAAACCCAGAGCAGGAGGGAGCTGGGGAAACAGGATGACAGGAGAAGGGCAAAGATAAGAGAAGAGAAAGAAATAGCAGCTCTTTTCTAGGTTGGGGAAAAGACCAAGCAGTCACAAACTGCTAAGGAGAGATGAGGGCTTCTTCATCCATGGGTGACTAACTCCAAGTTAGCATGGCAACATGGAGGTAGGGTGGGATATGACCAGATATGTCAAGATATAGAATGTTCATGGCTTAAAAAAATATATATTTGAAGATTTTGGAGGCAAATTTCACCCTTTGTGGAAGGGCCGAGGTGTCTGATGGTTTTGGAGCTCTTGGCCCAACTGCTCAGCAACCCAAATTGATGGACAACACGGCAGCAAATTAGTAACTCCTCATTAATGACTGCAAAGTGATGCAGGGCAGGGAGAGGAATTTCTGCTCCTCAGGCAGGGTCCTAAACTGTGTCAAATCAAGGCAGAGACCTCCCAGCAACGGAGACAACACGGCGGAGACCTCTGCTCCGCGCGCAGCCGCAAGGCTAAGACGACGTCCAGCAGCACATGGAAAGGGATGGAGAGCAATGCTGGAGATATTACAATGCCTTTGTATAAATCAGTAGTGCAGCCCCAGATAGGGAGAAAAGTAATGATGCAGAAAAGGCAGAAGTGTTCGATCAATATTTCTGCTCCGCATTTGGAAAGAAGCAGGATGAGATGCTTGTATCACATGAGGAGGATGAAGTACTTTCCAGTCCATTAGTAACCAAGGAGGTTGTTAAACAGCATCTACTAGCGATAAACATTTTTAAATCAGCAGGCCTGGATAACTTGCTCCCCAGAGCCCTCCAACAGCTGGCTGAGAAGCTCTCTGGCCCGCTGTTGTTAATTTTTAATAAATCTTGGAATACCAGGGAAGATCCAGACGGCTGGAAGCATGCAAATGCTGCACTGATCTGCAAGAGGGGCAAGTGGGATGGCCTGATGAACAGGTTGGCTTGTCTGTCATCAATCAGGGGCGAAATAATGGGAACCCTCCTGAGAGTGAACCTGAAGAGGAATTAAAGGATGGGAATACAGTTAATGCTCGTCAGAGAGGTTCTGCAGCAAACACATCACGTCAAACAAAGCTGATTTTGTTCTTTGAGGAGATTACAAGTTTGGTTAATAAAGATAATTGCCTAGAGATAATATACATAGGCTTTTGTACAGCATTTGATTTACTACGACGTGACATGCTGATTAAAAATGAGTGCTGTATTATAAGAGTAAAGCACATGTGCAGGGGATTCGGAGCTGATCTCAACAAATAGCTGTCAGAGGGGAAACAGACTGTTTCCAGGGGGATTTCACAAGGCTCAATCCCAGCCCCAATATTCAGCGTTTTCTTATCTGGAAGCAAATATAACATTGCTGCTGATAAATCAGTTATGTGCTACACAAACAAGAGAGGCCAAGCCATCTGAGCAGAGAGGAGAGGATGGCAGCCAAGCATCTGGCTGGGGGTCATCACTCCACCGCAGGGGATGAGAGGAAGGGGACAGTCAGCAAAATAAAAAGCCAGAGGTGGGATGCTCAGAAGCAATGCAGAAACTGGGAGGTGACACCATGGCAAGTGGTGGTAGGGACTGTGCTTCCACAAAGAGATGGGCAGAAGGGCAGAGGGTTGGGTGCTACGCACACCCCAACATCTCTGAGGAAGAATCCTTGGAGTGGGAATGAGGAAGCAAACTGGAGCCTGGGATGAGAGAGGTCAGGATCAGTGGATTCCATACTGCAGGATTTTGCTGCACATGCAGTTGGCCATTGCCTAGGAGAGGACACAAGACCTAGACCAGCTCTTTCTGGGCTCTTCGCGGGGCTTGATTCTGATGCTGACCTTTACAACCCTGAGGAAATCAATTAAACCTTAATGCAGTGTTTTTGTAACATTAATACTTCCATCTGGCCTTTCTTATCCCTCAGCCTCTGCTGCCTCTTGGGAAACACAACACTTAATGCATGGGTGAACACCTCAGCAACCCTGTGAAGGCAAGCACAGGGGTGCCAGCCACAGAAGCAAGGCATCCTTACAGGCAGCCCCGCAGACTTGGACTTATAGGTCTTCTTTGCTGCTCCAAAATCAGAAACCTGGCAGCTGAAAGAAACCTTCAGCAAGAGAAAATGGAAGTGTTTAAACAGTCCTACATGAAGCACCTTCTCTGCACCTCAGCTCCACCAGGAACACACTATCCTTAGCACCCTGTCAAGCATCATCGTGCCTCCCTCAACAGGTTCCACCTTTGTTCTGAGGCATCACCCAGCTCCCCAGCAGTCATGCACTACCACATCTTCAGTTTTATTGTGTTTTATTTCCACTCTGCCATCTTAGAAAAAGAGAGGTTGTCCCGCCAAGGCAGCGCTGCCTGATGAACCAAGTGGCTGCTGTGGTACTGAGGAAGGCTGAGTGATGGGCAGAGGCTGCAGAGGTGCCCGTGCAAGGGGTTTGAAGGCAAAGGGCATGTGGGAAGAGCTGCTCACCCTGGGCATAGCCAGCCGGTGTCCTCCCCTTGCTTGGCTGGATGCTGGAGATAAGATGTGTGGCTCAGCAGATTAATGGGAGAGCACTTTTCTCCAAGTTCAGAGCAGAAGAGGGCCCTCCAGGGTAGAGAGGGGTGCACACCCATTGGCTGACGTGCACTCCTCCCTTTCAGATCCTGAGGGTAGGCCCATGTCCTTGGTCTTCAGGGCACCGCAGGGGCAAGAAACAGGTTCCTGTAATTGGGACACTGCAATCCAGCCCACAGGAATAAGGCCCTTCCTGCCCAACCTTCCTTTGTGTCTTCTCCTGGGTCTGGAAGGGCAGCTTCATACCTGTCCTTCTTTCTGATGCTTCTGCAATTGCCTTGAAGGGACCAGACCTGCTCAACCATGAAAGAGATGAGGGGAAACCTCTCTGTCTCAAGAGCCTTGAAAGCCCTGAGCCACCTCATGATCTCACCAGGCACATGAGGGTTAGGCAACCTGATGGAACCCTGAGATCCCTGGGCCTGCCTCTTCCTCCTTGCTCTCCCAACCCTTGACATGGGGAGAGAGCACAGGTCCCAGAGGCAGAAAGAATGGGGAGGTGGGTCTCATGTGGGACTGACTGTGGCTTCTCCCAGGAAGGACCACACCAGGAGCTTTGCTCCCTAACCACAGCCTGAGCCAAAACCAAAGGCTTACTCAGCTCCAGATGCACTGATCTAGCAGAGAAGAATTTATCCTCCAACACATTTAGCCCATCTGCCAAGATCTGCAGATGTGTCTAGGACAGATTGCATGTGTCCTGAGCCTTCATGGTTTACCACAGGAGCTGGAGATGAACTCTGGCTAAGGGCACTCCACTGCCTTGGCCTCACGTTTCCATTTGACTTTGTGACTAACCAGTGACAGAGAACTTGCTCTTCACTATATTTGTCAAGGGCTCCTCCGACTGCTCTTGCTTCAGGAACAGGAAGGGGTCAACAATTCAGATCCCAGATGTTTAACCCAAACAGGCCCCATCCATCAACACCTGAGCGGAGAATTAGAACACATTGTTATTGCTGGAGGTGAATTCAGGAGATAAGGCATTAAATCAAAGTCTTATCTAATGCTAGGCATTACAAAATGTTTCCAACTTAGGGGAATAAAAAAAAAAAAAAAAAAAAAAGAAAAAAAAAAGAAGCCAGTTTGGTTTAAAAACACACGAATTGCCCCCCAGGCCTTTTCAGTGAAGTGATCCATACCGATGGTGGGGCCTCTGTCAAGGAAGCTGCAGCCACCTCACTGGGCTGCCCAGATGCAAGGTAAAAACGTGGTGATGCTTCTCCAAAAAAGACAATCTAAGGGCTCAGCTGCGACTGCTACTGCAGATACAGCAGGTACCAGCCACAGTCCTTGAACTCAGGCTCATCTTCCCTGTCGTGGCTTCCATCACCCAAGCTGCCAGCGGCTCACGGAAGACCCCGGCTTCCCTAAGAGCTGCTAATTTAGTTGCCCCTTCCATCTCACCCATGGTTTTTTTATCAGCATAAAGCTGTCAGCACCCACATCTCAGTGTCTTGCCTTGCTCCAGAACTTCACCCCCACGTCCCCGCACCCAACGGAGGGACGGATGGCCACGGCACAGCTCCCACGTGCGCCTTTAAGCGTCCCTGCCTTGCACCAAGTCCTCAGCGGGTGAGATCCCTGCCAGGGAACGCCCCATGCTGCCTGCCGGCTGCCTTGCCTGCCTCCCACCTCCTCTTCCTCCCTGGCTCCGCATCCGGGAGCGGCGAGGAGGAACCACAAACACTCCATCCCTCTGAAAAAGACATTACCCTCCACTCCCACCTTCCTCCTCACCCCCACTCCAGCTCCCTGCCCGGCCAGCGTATTTTGACTCCGCCGCAGTTAACACTTGACAGGGCAGAACATCCCCCCCCCCCCCCACCCTTTGCTCCAGCCAAGCCTGAAACAGTGCAGCCAGAGCAAATTATTTAGAAGAGAGAAGGGGGGGGGGGGGGGGTAAGAAAAAGTAAATAGCCACAGTAGACAAAAGGCTTCTTGTCTTAAAACCCTTACTCAGCCGGCGCATCGGGCAGGTTGGCACCACGATCGGGGGCTGTGCCAGGGCTCGCCCAGGCACCTCGCTGCAGCAAACCCCCCAAATTCAGCAGCAGGGACCCTGAGTGCCCAGTTTGAACACGTGTGGGGTGCCAGATTTTGCATATAGGGAGGTGTGTTATCCTCCTGCTGCAGAGTTGGACCACTCTACGCAAGAAGGAGAGGATTTGGCACCATGAGGGTCCAGATCACTGCAGCTACACCCCGAACCCCGGCAGGGAAGGGGCCACCCGTGCCCCCCACAAGTGCTCCAAAAAGACCTGGCTCTGGTGGGGCCTGATTTTTTCAACAGGTTGAAATTGTAATTGTATATTTCCCCTACACTTATATAGGAAAAAAAAAAAAAGAGAGAGAAAGGAGGAGTAGAGTAAGACGAATTCGTTCACCATGTGCAGCCAAACCCCAGGCTGGACTCAGTGAAATGAAAATGAGTCGGTGACACTTTGTATAATGGCATTCCAGTTTGTTCTCCGAAATAATTTGTATTTTAATGAGCCCTTTTTGGTCCAGCACTAGTTTGTAGCCCCCATACTTTCTCAAGTCCTTCTGTGCTTTAATTTGATTTAAAAAAAATAAAAAAAATTCCAGTGTCATGTTTTTTAATTAACAAAAAGGAAAAGAAAAGCCTGCTCCCTTCTCTCCTGGCTTAGATGGGAACAGGTAATGAATCTCTGTGTGTAGGAGACAGCTCTTATCTACTTGGCCTTGCTGTTCCCAAACCTGCCTGTTTAAAAGGCTCTCCCATCATGAGATAACAGGAACCGAGAAAGTCAGCAAAGAAACAAAAAGGCAATCAGGAGCTTTACAGAAGCAGGGGAGCACTGTGATTTCCACCTGATCTTCTCCTGCTAGGACAGGTCTTAAGGTCAAGGTGCTGTAAATGAAAAGAAGGCGCTTTGGGGAGGGTAATCACCAGAGCATCATTCTGCATCAGGAAGCTATTTTGCAGCTCTTGGACTTGCTAAGGGCTTCTCCACTTGGGTCATGCTCAGCTTGCCATGGGAGAGATGGCTGCTCAGCCCTTGCACACATCATATTGAAAGGGGTGGGGGGCAAGAGGCAGGGGGGTGGCTTGGCCATGTTAGCTGGGAGTTACACCCCACACCCAAACATCAGCTGCTGCAGGCGGTCTAAGGTGGTGATCCCTGCCCTGCCAAGTTTCCAGGGAAGGGCAGTGAGGCTGTGATCCCAGAGCAAACCTGCGTGGACCAGAGCCGTGCCCCCACCAGGCACAACCTCAGCTGGGCATGGGGGCACTCCCAGGTCATTCCAACACGAAGCCTGACCCGTTCCAACACCAAGTCACACCTACACAACGCGCTGCTGGAGGCCGCTCACACTGGAAGGTTTGTGAGTGCTGTGGGAAAACTGAGAGAGGAGTGGGAACGGAAAGCTGGGCCACATCTTCCCTCACCTGCTTCTTACTGGTGGTGATGGCAGGGCATCTTCCTCCACCACCCTGAAGGCAGCACAGTGTGGTGGCCTGCCAGTGGCCCCACACCTTGTCATGACACTCTGAGTACTGGACCAGGTGATGTCCCAGCTGAAGGATGGAGCAATAGCTAGAAGGGCTGGGAGGAGGGAACAAGAGATGTCCTCCATGTCTACTCCCCCATGTTAGCCTAATGAGCCTCATTAACAGGGGGGACTATGTCCTGCAGCTGGGTGGGATGCAGGCAGGGAATGGGGGTGGAATGGGACTGCTGACCGGGCAAAGGAGTCCCTTGGGATAAGCCCCAGGAGGAAAATGGTCTCTGGAGGGGCTTGTAGGCTGAACCAGGTCATGGTTGGGGTGACATGGATGAACTGGAGATATCTGAGACAAGGTGAGCCAGCTGGTCCATCTCTGCTGTGCTGCCTAATCCCTTCAGATACCTTCTCCCTCCCCAGCACTCCTGGGCTGTAGGAGAAGAGAGGCACCAAACAACTAACTGAGAGGTCAGAAAAGCAGCACCTCCACCTCCAGTCCAACTGGAGACCATCACAGACAAGGAAGGTTTATAAGCAGGGCTATTCAAAAGGAAGGCTGGCTTAAAAAGACCTGAGCAAACCTCATTAACACCAGCCTAACCAGGCTCAACTGCAGCTCTTGCCCTCAGACTGGGGAAACAAATGTCACAGGTTTATACACCAATTTATTTCTACCCATTTAACAGATCAACGTTTCCCTCCCATCCTTCTTCCCTGGAGCAGCAGCTGCTTCAGCTCAGAGTTAGTCCTCATTCCCAAAGCCTTGGAGATATGCTTGACCTTCACTATTGCCCTGTTTTAATTCCCAAGCCTCCCTTTGCATACCCTCCCCTTTGGATCCCCACCAGAATTTCTCCCTCCCTTGAAACCATCCTCGCTGCTATTTCATTTGGGCTTTAATCACCTTCTTCTGTAATTACTCCACTTCCCTCTTTTACAGCCTTCCTAAGGGCTGCGCCACCTCACCAGCCTTTTTGGGAGTACCAAATGGGCCAGCCAGATTCCTCTTAGGAAATATCTGTTCTTTCAGTGGTTTCTTCCCTACCCTGGGAAGAGTTTCAAAGCCGCTTTCCCCGCTGGCAGGATTCCAGGGAGCAAAGCTTTGTGAGCAGGGCCAGCAGCAATCTGAGGAGTCCAAGCAACCTGGTGTTACGGTTTTAGGTCAAATCCAGGGTCTGCCAATTGCCCAAAACCAGCCCAACACCAACTGCCCGATGCACCAAATCCCATCTGTGCCTCCAGGAAGGTGGTCTCTCAGCCCCAACCAGCCCAAGGTTGTTTTAAAACCTGAATAAGGAGCTCTAAACCCCCTGCCAAATCTCAGGTCTTCCTGCTCTTGTTTTCTTTGCCATTCTCAAGCAACATCCAAGCTTTATTTGAGCCTGAAGTTCACAGATTCAGAGGCATCCTGCAGCAGTGAGCTTTGTAGATCCAACCCAATGGGGGAGCATTTTCTCACAGCCATGGCTGCTTTCTTTAACAGATCTGGTGTTACGAAATAGGGAGATCAGAAACATCCTATGTACTTTCTCTGGCCACTCAGTAGGTTAGAGACGCTTCTGTCCCCTTTTCTCTGCCTCTGCTTGGCTCTGTGCCTTCTGTCCAGCTTTTTGCAGCCTCTCTCTCTCTCTCTCAGCGATTTTTTTGCTCTGGCTGGTAATTGTTCTCGTTGCCCTTCGCTCACAGATGGTCCTCGGAGGGCTCACTATTGATGTGGTGCCAGCTCTCCTCAATCCCAGCTGCTAAACTGCATTAGGAGACCAGCTACCACTCAGCAGAGATCACTCCTCCACTCCATCTGCCCTTTCACATCTGGGCCTTTGCTGGGAGAGGCTGTGCTCCTCAGAGCTGCCATGGCTGGGCAACCTCTCAGTCCCACCACAGACACGTCATCCCCCAGCCCCACTGCCTCCACCCAAAGCTTCACAGATGAATCTGAAACTCCCCAACCTTCCTTCTCCTGGACACCCCTCCCGCCCTGCAGATGAGTCACTTCCCCTTCTCCAAACCTCTCCTTCAACCTTTCCCATCCCCTTTGGCTTGTGAGACCCACTGTGGTACCCTCTGTGGTCCAAGGCCAGCAAACCCTGCCCACAGATGGGGCCTCTGTGTTCATGGAGCAGCCCCCAGGATATAACATTTTATGCTGAGGGTAGTGAAGCACCAGCACAGGGTGCCCAGAGAGGTGGGAGATGCCCCATGGCTGGAAACATTCCAGGTCAGGTTGGATGGGGCTCTGAGCAACCTGATCTGGTTCCAGATGTCCCTGCCCATGGCAGGGGGCTGGACTAGGTGTCCTTTAAAGGTCCCTTCCAACCCAAACTGTTAGTGATCCTGTGATTCCAGCTCTTGGGCTCCAGCCCCTCTCTACAGTGGCAAGCTGGATTGCTACCCAGGCAGGAGGAACGGGAGCAGAAGAAACCAAGAGTGGGGAGGGGAAGCACAGTAGACCAGACAGGAGATTAAAGCAGCCCTTATTTTTCACCAGACCAAGTTGCTTTTGGAGGCACAAACACTAGGTTCATTCATGAAGCAGCTTAAGTGTAGGGTTTTCAACGGAAACAATGAATTAGCAAGGATGAGCAGCGACAGGATAAATGACCTTTTTCCTGCTTCCCAAAGTGTCCTGTTTCTTTCCTAACCTAGCAGCCAACTGGGTGTTGAGCTTCATGGCACTCAGCCCCAGCAGCCTGGAGCCTCCAAGGCCTTGGAGAGGACCTTCCCCCTGAGCCACCTCCTTTCCCGCGGCTCTGCACCCTTCCCACCCAAACTCACAGGAGCTGGGGGCTAGAGGAGACCCTGCATGGCACTGGGGATGTGAAACATGACCGCACCAGCCCGGTGAGACCCAACTAAAGGCAGCCATCATTGCCCAGCAGCAAAAAAAGGTCCCATTCCACGAGCACTGGGAGCCCAGTGCCTTTCACCAGCGTGCGGGTTGGCTCCAGAGCGACACAAAGAAAGTGGCTTGACTCTCGTTTCCTGCTGTCTCAAAACCTACCAGAGGGCTATGCTACCTTACACTAACGTAGCGGATTAAAGCAGAAGATAAAATGCCACTCCATTATCTATTTATTAAAAGCACCACTTGAACTGCTTTCATTCGGCATACATCTCCTGCTAAAGAGGCACTCCTTGGCTGTGTAAATCAGCGAGCGATTGTGTTTTAACAGCCTTTGGAATGGCATTTCCCCACAGTTTTAGATGGACTATCAGGCAGAAATCCTCTTCCAAAACTCACTTATCATAACAGGCGCGAGCACAGAGCTCTTTGCCGCTCCTCTACCACCCAGACAAACACAAAATGGGCTTGTAAAGCTCACAAAGCATAGATCATTCCCACCTTTCACCCTGCTGCATGAATATCCTTAACGACGGGTCAAAATAAATAATTTTGTTAGCAGAGGAGAACTACTCAGCTCCCAACTGACAGATGAGACTTCTGGTAGGCAATGCAGGCTGCAGCTCCCAACCCACTGATGCTACCTGTTCTGCTGCAGTCAGTTCTCGCAGAGCCAGAGAGGATGAAGCCACTTCAAATCTGCCAGTTCCCTGGGAAAAAGGGGGAATAAATTATGCCAGATTTTCAGTAAAAGACTTCAGGTGCGAATATAACTGTATCTGTGAACTGCAGAACAAAAGGGAGGCTGTTGGATCGTCTCTGCTCCACCAGAATAAATTGGCTTTTGCTTGGTTGGGGATGTTTTTCCACACCAAGAAGCATTCCTCCTTTTTTTTTTTTTTTTGGCAGGATCTGCTGCTTTTGGTATTCTAATTTCTTTACAGAGTGTTCTGATCAAGAGCAGTGGAGCAACAGTGTTCATAAACCAGTTAAATTTTACCAGCTGACAGGAGACAAGCCCTGCAAGCTTCACCCTGCGCTGGGGAAGTCAGTGGAGGCTCTACCATTGGCATGAGCAAACATCAGGACTGCTGAAAAGGCAACATGCACAGGGAAGGACAGTCTGGAAACTACCTGAGATAGATGGAGGGATGGAGGGACGGACAGATCCCTATCACTCTGCTGCCATCAAAGGAACCCTGGCAAGCACTATAGAATCATAGAATCATAGAATGGTCTGGGTTGGAAGGGACCCCAAGGATCACAGAGCTCCAACCCCACTGCCACAGGCAGGGACACCAACCTCCAGGCCTGGAGCTACACAAGGTTGCCCAGGGTCCCAGCCAACCTGGCCTTGAACACCCCCAGGGATGGGGCACCCACCCCCTCTCTTGGCAGCCTGTTCCAGCCCCTCACCACTCTCTCTGGAAAGAACTTCCCCATAATATCCAGTTTAAATCTTCCTTCCTTTAGCTTTAATCCATTCCCCATCGTGGAGCCATTATCTACCCTTTTAAAAAAGTTGATTCCCCTCCTGTTCCTCTGCTCCCTTCAGGGACTGGAAGGCTGCAATGAGGTCCCCCCACAGCCTTCTCTTCTCCAGGCTGACCCAGCCCAGCTCCCTCAGCCTCTCTCCATAGGGGAGCTGCTCCAGCCCTCTGAGCATCCCCGGGGCTCCTCTGACCCCTCTCCAATAGCCCCACATCTTCCTTGTGTTGGGGCCCCAGCTCTGGCCACAGGACTCCAGCTGGGGCCTCACAAGGGCAGAGTAGAGAGGGAGGCAAACTATGGCAAACTCAACGCCATAGTTGATGTCCTTGTTCCTTCTTTTTCTGTGGCCCCTCTGCTTTCTCCCTCACTGTGGATAAACCAGAGCACTGACCTGCTGGAGAAAGCACAGGGGTCCACTTGCAAAGTTCACCCACCCTCATCTGGCTGGTCACCCAACCCAGCACACCCCAGGCTCCGGGCTGCCCTTACCTGAGTGAAATCCTGGCAGGGCTGACAAACCCAGGAGATCATTTCAAACCACGGTCGCTTCAAATTCAGCTTGTTTCAGCCTGTGACCTTCTTGGCAGGATCTCCCTTCAGCGCTGCAGTCCCAAACAGGAGCTGACAGTGCTCCGAAACCTTTTGAACCAGCACTTGGTTCCCCTGGGTACTGCAGGAAGGATTTCTCTTAACGGTGTGCAAGCTCCCCGGCTCTGACAGCCCTGCTCTTGGGCTGCCTGGGAGGGGACAGGCATCCCATTTCCCTCCGTTTGGCAGTGTGAAAGGTCACCAGGGAAAGTGCACTTGTCACCAGGAATAAACAGTTACAGGGAGGTCGTGTCACGTCTTCTTTCTGGGAGGATGGCAGCAGCTGAAGTCAGTGGAAAAGCTCCCTGATGCCCGTGGGGTTTGGGTCTGTCCCCAAGCACCAGGCAGAAGTGCAGAGCAGAAAGGAGCAAATCCCCTTCTGAACAGCATGGGTTATCAGCTGGCATGGGTGGGCCCCAGGAGATGCCCTGGGAAGGTGTCCCTTCTCATGCCAGCCAGTCCAGTCCAACCTGTCTTCTTAAAAGAAGTCACCCCATGACCAGACAGCTTGGAGGGTCCCAGCTTCCCAGTCAAGCTAAATAAAGCCCTTCCCTTTGCTTCCCTTGACAGCACATCTTATCCAGGGCTATTCTGAAACATGGACCACCAGCAGATCTGTGGGTGCTGGGCTTTAGGGCTCCAGCTCAGGAAAGCCTGGATGGTGCCCTGTGATTCTGAGATGTTTGAGTTTCCCAGAAGAACCTCATATTACTGCCTTTATATATCAGGGTGACATTAGAGGAGATTTTATTTATGCACATAAGAGAAGCAAACATCATCTAACCTTCTGGGAGGAGAAACCAGGGCCAGCCAGCCGCAATCACTGCCTGCTTACCTGGCTCAGCAACATCCTAAGAACCCAAGCATGGACCAGACACCCCCTGCACAGGATGTTCTGCAGTGGAAACATCACATCCTGCCATGGTCCCCTTGAAGACCAGGAGAGAGCAACACAGCCCAGCACAGGGCTGGGACCAAAGAGCACCACAAACAGCCACCAGTTTTGTGTAGCCTCACCTCAAGAGCAGGCCCAGACCAAGCTCTTCCTCCCCTCTCTGCTGCTGCACGCGTTTCAGGGTGACTCTTTGCCTAGGCTCAAGCTTAAGAGCTTGTCCAGGAGGTCACCATGCCAGGTGTAGCTGTGCTTGGCACCACGTGCATTGGCATAGGGGACCAGGAACACCAACTTCTCAGCTCACAGCAGTGGGCATCAGCACTGCTGCAGGCAGGAGCATCACCACGCTAAAGGGCTGTCGAGGCTGTGCCTGGCTCCTCTCTGCCCCTCACTTAATGCAGGTCAAGACACAAGGACAGCGTTACCAGAGCTGCCTGTGCCCACCAAGGTGCTTCCAGCACAGTATCAGAAACTAAAGTGAAGCAATAAAAATTAAAAGAGAAGTAATACGGATCATAAAACTCAAGCACAAGCCTAAAAAAAGTCCGTGGATGATGACATATTGTTAAGGCAAGGCATGGCACTCCCCTTGCAGTGCTACCAAATCCCCTTTCCATGGGAAACCATCCCAGTTTCTGATTGCTGTGGTGCCAAATATGAGGCAGGCTTTTTTTGCCTGGCCCTCCAGGAACTGGTGTGTCATCCCCTGCACACCACTTTTGTGCCTCATCTCCCAGTGGGGCTTTGTGGCTGACACCACCAGCGCCTTAAGCCAACGACTGAGCGGCCACTGTTCATGAAGGATGGAGTGGAGAAATGCTAAATAGAAGCACAGAAGGCTTTGGGCTGGAAGGGACCTTTGCAGGCCATCTAGTCTCCCTGCCATGGTCAGGGACATCTGCAACCAGATCAGGCTGCTCAGAGCCCCATCCAACGTGACCTGGAATGCTTCCAGGGATGGGGCATCTGCCACCTTTCTGATAATTCATAAGTGAAGTAACTAAGCCCAGCCTAGCAGAGCTGCTGGGCTGAGATCAGACGAGGGGGAAAAAAAAAGCTCACTATCCCCTAGCCTTGCAATGATAGACAACTCAAAGACATCCTCCCCCACCCCTATACCCTGCCGTCCTCCCACCCTTAAAGGACCCACTAAACATTAGCCCCAGCACCAGGAGTTTAATGGGGAGGGGGAGGCAGGTTTTGATTCATTTGGATGCAAAGCTGCAGTTTTAATCACCCCTGGAGCTGGTTGGAAATTCGCTGCCTCCCCACTGCCCATCATCCCCATCCCTGTCTGGCCCCAGCGACCCATTAACGTCCCCTTCTTCTTGTAAATATTGCCTGAGCACTCCTGCCTGCCCTCCTGGCCTCAATTAATTGTGGCCTGGGGGAGAAGCAGGTAAGAAAGCTCTCAAATGTAACTGCATCTCTGCAGATGGAGCTGGATGTGAGAAGCGCGGGCAGCAGGGACGTGCATGAGCAGGGAGGGGAGGAGAGCAGAGCCCTCCTTGCCTGAACATCCTCATGGATGGCAGGTTATCCTTATCTCCCATCACTTCACAGGGCCTGGAGACATCTGGCATGCCAGTGGGGTTTGATTCTCCAGGGAAAACTCTGCCCTGGGGTAGATTGTGCTGGCGGGCAATCCCCCCACCACCACTGAATCTCACACTCCCAGCACAGCACCAGGCTCACAGTTCCCTCTGTGAGGCACAACAGGTCACCCACGGAGCAGTCCCAGTGCTACCCAAAGGTGGGTTTGCTGGGACAAAAACAAAGGCCACGCAAATCGGTTGGCTGCTGCTTTTTTGCTGTTGTTTTGTTTGGGTTGTGGGTTCCCCACCCGCCCCCCCCCCCCAGACATTGCTAAAGTCCAGGAGTGGGTAGTGCCTCAGCATCCTGCTCAGCAATGCTTTCAGCACCACGGAACAAAAGGCTGCGGTGGGGAGGGGGACGGTGGGAAACCTCACGGGCTCCAGAGCTTCATTTGAGACCTGGTGTTTGCAGCACGGGGCTGCATTTCATCTTTTCATAAGTAACTCTTACCAGGAAACATTACAAAAAAAAAAAAAAAAAAAAAAAGGGGCATTTCAAGGCAGAAAAGTTGGTCTCCAAATGTAATCTTTCTCTTTTTTTTTTCAAACCTTTTGTTAGCAGCACTTCTGGGGAGCGAATCCAGCAGAGGCAATACAGTGCAATGTGCACTCCTAAATTAGTTTCCAGGCACTTGGGATGCTTTATTATTCATTTCCTGCAAATATTAGGTAATGCCTTTCGCCCCTTTCAAAGTCTGTACGAGGGGTCTTTGATGCATTGTGGGACTTGAAAGTTGCAGGTCTAAAGAAGCATTTCTTTTAAGTCCTCTCTTTTATCAAGCATATTCTGTTCTGTTCGCTATAATGCACACAATGGCATGAGAGTCTTGACCTGCTTCATGTCTGATGGGTTGAAATCTCAGATGCATAGGATAAAACAGCCATTCCTAGCAATACAGCTTAAACACTTATGGCTCTATTCAGGCAAATATTACCCAGGGGTCTGCCACACCACTGAAAAGCTGCAGAAATTGGCTCCGTAGACGGCTGACCAATTCAGCAGTGAGAAACGACCCCGCTACATTAACTCCCCTTTTCATTTCACCCTGGGCGAGCCAGGGTCTGGAGGTAACTGCAGCAGGAGGCGAGAGCCGGTTGAAGCCAGATTCGTTTTCTTTATATAAAGTATTTGTGTGTGTGTGTGTGTGTGTGTCTGTGACCATGAATGTCATTATGCAGGCCCGTGGAAGAGGGGAAGTAATGATATTAGGGCACATGCGCAGAAACCACCGAGGTTTTTGTCTTATGGTTACGTAGGAGCGCTGGCACATCTTCTGGAGAAGTAGAATTTGTAGCTCTTAGGATACCACAAACGTCTGATAACCAGGTCTCTACTTCTGCTGAAGGCATCTGGACTTTGGTGGGTCACCGTACACCACCCAGCATCGGTCTCCTCCACGTGTTAACCAGAATGAACAGCTCTCCTTCTGCAGCCATTCCCCCTTTTTGTAATGTTTACACCACAACCTCGCTGGCCTAGAGATGACTCCTGCCCGATAACACAGAGGACCCAGGACAAGGATGCAAGGTGGAAATTCATCCTTGCAGAAGCAAGCGACTTTCAATGCAAAATTAAATGTTTTTGTCCTTCAGACAATCGCACCGACATGTTTTTACAAAAGTACCAGGCAGCTATTTTAGGATATTAATGTCCTCTTATCAATCTCCTCCTGACAGGTTAGAACCAGGAGAGGTTTTTCAAAGGGAGCTCTTGAAATGCAGGGGTAAAATTCATTGTAAGGGCTGAAGGGCTCCTAAATGGGTTGAAGCTGCTTGCATTTGCCTTACACCCTAGGAGTGAAAAGATGTCTCTAGGACAAATCGGAAAAGGAGTGTTCAGCCTGTATGGAGAGATGTTTGTAAGAGAGATGGGTTCTTTTCTTATGTCTTCCCTTGCCTTTCCCAGTGCTATGGCCTGGTATGCCTGCAATCCCCACCTGTCAGCCAAAACCAGGCATCAGAGTTGATAACCATGATATTTCATGGGGAAGATTGTTTCCTAAGCTATATAAAAGAGGAAGAAGCTGATTTTGCATGAGGAAAACCTAGATATGTCTCTCCTGGCATTGATAAAACATCCAGCAGCAGCTCTGCAGTCTGTAAAGAGGGGGGATACATGCAACCGCAGCCTCTGGCTCTGGTGTGTGTGCTTCCAGCAGTATTTGCTCTAAAAAGCAAATCTGATCCATGGGCATATGATCTCCCATCCCATCCCATCCCATCCCATCCCATCCCATCCCATCCCATCCCATCCCATCCCATCCCATCCCATCCCATCCCATCTGCCTCCTCCAGGACGCTGCAGACCCAGGGAGGCGAGCACGGGGCTGATTTCCAGTGGTGCTGAGCATCTCTCCCATTGCTGGTACAGCACCAGGTACCAAAAATAATGTGAGAAAGTCTCAGCTCTCCCATTATCCATCTGGTCGGGAGGGTTTTTTAGGAGCCCTTTTAAGCATCCTTATTAAAATACCATCAAGACAGCCGGGGGTTTTGCCCTACATGAGAGCGCTGGTCTGCCGGAGGGGAGTTGACAGGTCATTATTTTGTGTCCTACAAATTCTACGAGCCGATAAGGAAACTCCAACAATGTGCTGGTTTATCAGTTCGTAGGCTGGAAAAGGAAATTCTTTCAATCGAGATAACGATTCTATTCCTTTCTGACAAATGGGAGGTTTTCTGCTTCGTGCAGGGAACCTGGCAGAAGCGGAGCCAGGACAAGGATGGGACCCATTGCTCACGAGCCAACAGAAAGATGCTGTCACAGCCGACAGCAGCATCTGCACAAATTGTAAGGAGCCCGAAACTGCTCCTTTGAGAGGGAGAGAAAGGGAAAGGAAAAAAAAAAAAAGAAATGAAAAAAAGAGAAGCAAAACTGCAGGAGAAACGAAATCTATTTGTAAACCCCAGGCAGAGTTGACACGAGGCAGCCGGCACAGGAGTGCAGAGACGATAATGGAGCCTGATGGATAGTTCACAGGATTATTAGATACCCTCCAACTCAAATATGCTGAGAAGCCAATTATTTAATGCTAAGAACAGTGCAAACGGATGTTTAATAAGCTGAATCACTCCAGGATCGCAGGAGCTCAAGAGACCAAATCCCTGCTGGTGTAAATCAGGAGAGCCAGAGTTACAAAATACCGGGGGCTTCAGAGACGTGCCAGCCCTCCTGCTTATCAAGTCTCTGCCAGGTGTGCAAGGACTGGGGTGCACAGAGGGGAAACACAGCTGGATTTTGGGAGCGGATGGGTGAGAAGGATCCCCAGAAGCAGGAGAGGTGGGAGTGGACACAAGCCAACACCTCCAGGGCTGGCAATCACACCCAGCTCTGTGGCCAGTGACCTTCCAGGCTGCCTTGTTTACCAGGGAGGGGCTCGATGCTCCTGGGAATACAGGCAGAGTTTATTCTAAAACTAATTACAGAGAAGCAGCTGGAAGGAAGGGGGAAGTGTAGAAGCTGGAGAGGAGTTTGGTCTCCGCTCCGGGCCCTGGTTAGCACCTGTTTTGGAGTCAGCAATGATCCCTGGGAACAAAGCATCACTTCTCAGGCTCTTCCAGGGGTCCTGGGGAGAAGACCTGGTCTCAGCACCCTCCCTGCCCACTTTTCCAGGAGATCAGCCTGCAGACACACCAGCCCCTCACCAGGGCTCCTCCTGCAGCCAGAGAAGAGGGACAGGTTGCTAGATCATCCTGAGGTGTCTGCCTGAATTGGTTCATTTGTAACATGGGATAAAAATGCCTTCACTCATTATAAAGGGGCTCTGTATTGCTTAATGTCTGAAGGAGAGTCCTTCTCAAAACCCATTCTCATCTATGCTTCCATCACCTTTTTCCTCCTCCAAGTTCAAACTTAAATGGAGCTGAAGTCACCACACCACTCCTGCACATCCACACAGCCCAGGCTACAGCACAGACCCAGAAATAGATACAAGGAATAAATGTTTTACACTGAGGGTGGTGAGACACTGGCACAGGGTGCCCAGAGAGGTGGTGGAGGTCCTATCCCTGGAAACATTCCAGGTCAGGTTGGATGAGGTTCTAAGCAACTTGATCTGGTTGCAGATGTCCCTGATTATGGTAGGGGAGGTTGGACTAGGTCACCCTTGAAGGTCCTTTCCAACCTCCAACAGTCTTATGATAACCTAACACCAAAGTGCTCCTCAGCATCCATAACATGGGGTACAGGGACAGGAAGAGATGATGAGTCCCTGATGGGTGGGGACCCGTGGGGACTCCACCACAGCTCTGCTAAGGGTTTGGACAGTGAAAACCAGGCAGTTGGTTGTGAGAAGATGGCGTAAAAAGACTGGCCTCCCACCTGGTGCAAGGCAAGACAACTTGGTTCAGCAACATAAACTCAGGATCTGGCTCTGATGCACCCAGCCATGATAAAAGCCAGAATGCTCCTTTCTTCCTATTCAAGACCCCTGGGCAAACACCCAAGCCACAGCGTCCTACACGGCAGCTGCAGAAAACAGGTCTGGAGAGGACCTTGAAATGTCACCCAGATCGCAGCCTGATGACTGGGTCCTCAGCGGGGCCAAGCACAACAAAAGCCAAAAGCACTCCAAGCATTAACAAATATTGTTGCTCAGCGCACTCCCCTGCAGCTGCCAAGCGTCTCTGCTGCCTGCTCTTTCCAGCACCACAGCAGAGAGAGCACACATATTTATGAGAGCATCTTCTACGGATTTACAGAAAGAGCAATTAGCGGCTCGGCTGTTGACAACAGCGGAGAGCCGTGGCGGTGGTAAAGCTGGTCTGTGCTGATCCACCCACACGACAAACCACCTCCTCTCCTGCAGGAGTCACCAGGAACTGAAGGGCAGGATCAGAGCCCCAAAACTCCAGAGAAACACGAGGACAGCTGCTCTCTGTCCCTCAATTCACATCCCGCTCGCGAGCAGCTGTCAGCTCTCCCCACAAAGCCACCAGGTCAGCACACCCAAATGAATTCTCACTTGGTACCCTTGCTTTGGTGTTAAATCTCCAGCGATGCTCCCTCTGCTCCTCTGACCATTTCCTAAGGAACAATGAAGAGAACAAAAACCCACAACAAAAACCTTCATCAGATCCAGAACTGAACTTCTGGCTAAGAAAGGCCAATTCTGTAGAAACCTTCTGCCAGGAGGATGAGAATCCACTGAACCAGGCTTGCTCCTGCCCTCTTACCACCTGTTTTCCCATGGCCAGTTGAGCTGCTCCTCTGCTCTTTACCCTTCCCTCATGCCTGTATCACGAAATCACCCAGCAACACCGTACCTTGGAGGTGCAAACCCAACCCATCCTCCTGCTGCTGTATCACATCTCCTCCTGTGACAGCTGGAAGAAGGACATTCTGGAAACACATACCATCACAGCAGCATTGGCTCCTTCACCCATTCCACCCCCCACAGCTACATGTTACACCTTAGTCTCTTGGAATTATCAGTTTCCCTTGTCCTCCTACACACGTAGCTCAGTTGTCAGTGGTAGCTTGGTCATAGCTGCAACAAACCCACATCCCACAGGTGATGGGGTGCAGAGAGGGAAGGTGTACCAGCAGCATCCCCACCCAACTCCGCTCATACAAGTCCTCCATGCCTCTTATCCTGGGAAAAAACTTTGGAAAAGCAAAGCTCTAGGCCATCACTTTGCACTTGCAAGTGATGGAGACAGCGGGCTGGCGTTTTCAACCAGGAAAGCCACACCTCCATGGAGAAGATGTTGAGTAGGACTGTCAACTGAGAGGAGATGAAAATCCAGGCTGGCAGCTACTAATGCAGGCTATGGGTGGCTGGTGAGGGATGAGGTGGCCAGCAGCTGAGCTGGAAGTGGGCAGGGCTCAGGGGGTTGATGATGGAGATTAGTATAGGCATGCTTCAAGGCACCTGGCTGCTTCAGCACAACTTCAGCAGGTCCAGAGCCTCACAGTACAGCTGGTGGTGGTGGCTCAGGTGTCCTCCTGGGTAAGAACAGAGGGAGACTACCATGGCTGTTAGGAGACCAGGGCAGCTGGAGCATGTGCTATGCAAGCAGATAGATGGGGATTGCTCCTGTGGTTCAGCAGTCAGCTGGAAAAGGGGTATCTGCACGCAAAGGGAGCAATGAGCTCATTACCTGGGGTACTCTCCACAAAATGGCACCACCAGCTCTCACCTGCCCTTAAACCTGGGTTTATACCTGAGCTTTGGCCAGGCTCAAGGGATTCCCACCAGCCAGTGGAGACTGCAAGGGAAAAGCAATCTGTCTGCCAAGGCTGAGTGTTGTGTATCACTCAACTGGGAGTCACTCACAGCAATTCCCGTCAGTAAATGCTACACAGGAGGGTTGAAACCAAGATGAGAAGAATGTTATCATGGGTCAGCTAGAGATGGGAATGCTGCCTCCTCTTCCTGGGGTCCTCTAGCAGTTCCCAAATGAATCCCCTCAGCACTTCTTCCTTTCCATATCCAGACAGTCTTTGGCACACGTTTCCTGGGGCAGGGTCCACCAGCACTACTTCCCACTACCTGTGACACAGGCAAACAAGTGGGCCCCCTCCCCTCTCCCTCCTTTTATAGGGAGGCTGTGATCACCTCAATCTTCTGCCAGCCTTTATGAGATGCCCTCTCATGGGAAAGTGCCAACAACGTTTTTCAAGTCGGGTTGACACCTGGACAGCTGTCCCAGGATGGAGGCACCAAGGGGCTCTGACCACCCTACCCATTTAATCAAACTGCTAAAATAATTGGTGTGGCAAGTAACTTTGTGGTTCACCTGTGTGCCTCCTTCTCATGCTTCTTGCGACCGCCGGCGCGAGGACATTTCGGCTGTAAGCAACACACAGAGGGCAGGTGACGGGCAGAGCAGCTGGTGACTGCAGCCGTGCAGGCTGCCCAAGCCATGATCAGCCCCAAGAAGGGGACTTCTCTGCAGCTAATGAGTCCATCTGCTTTTTGAGAGCACCCAGCTGCTCTGACCTTGTGCTCTTAAGCACGACCTCCTTCCTTAGCCCCGGCCCCAGTTCAGATCATTAGCTGACGAGTAACCGCCACCGCTGGCGACTAATGGCTCGTTTGCCGCTCAACAGCCAAAAGTGATCAGCAAGGGGGGCAAAGAGCTTAGCGCAGGCCACTGTCAACATGCCCACGTGGGGGAGTGCCTTTGTCTTTATTTTGGGCAAAATTCCCAGGGAAGGCTTCAAAAACCCTGCAATGCCCTGGCTTGGTGCCGGAGCTCATCAGCTCTGCTGAGGTCGATGCGCAGCCCTCTCCGGGCATCAGGGCAGGGGCTGACACTGCGTTTCCCTTGAGCAGCTCTGGGCTTTGGCTTTGACTTCTACTTAAAGTTGTCTCACTCTCTCTACAGGCAGAACCCTGCACTGTCCCCCTGCAGAGGGGAACTCAGGGGACAGGGCAGCTTGCTAGGAGCAACTCAAACAAAAATGAAATATCCCTGTTTGAGGCTCAGGAGAATCCTCATGGGATGAGGGTATAAATGGGAGTTTCTGGGCTATGGAAAAGCTGCACCTGAACTACAGTTTCGTTCACCTGTTGCCTGAAGGACAGTGAACAACCACACTCATGGTCCATCCTCTGCAACAGCAAAGAGGAGGCAGGGAGGATACCCTGATGCCCCCGTGGTAATTCCAAAGAGGATGGGCACTGGTGAGAGCAGCCCAGGCTTCGCTCTCCCGTTCCCTAAACACAGGCAGGATGAAAAGCCATGAGGCAAACAGACTTGCCTGTGGCTTTCCCCTCAGCCACAAGGTCTCTTTTAACTTCTCTGGGTGGTTTCTAGATGAACTGGACACACCCTCCGGGATGTGACGTTAAGGTTTCTAATTACCCTCCACGAATACATCACTAACATGCCACATCAGCTCATTTCTGGGTCTGTTCCTCCCGCCAACTGTCTCTAAAAGGGGAGCTTCTGCCCCTCTTTATCACGCTGGCCTCTCCATCCTCTTGGCTTGGGTGAGCTGCAGAGATGGGAAGGAGCATTCCCAAGCAGCCTAGTTGATTAGGCATGCTTGTCCCACTCTTGATGTCAGCTCCACATGCATAAACAGCCCTTCTCTGAGGTGTCTATACTGGGAACAACCCTATGCTCAACAGAACAGACACTTGTATACTCCCAATGGGCCATCCTCCAAAGAGTCCATTCATTCTCTAGCCCTGACCAGCCAGCAGCTCACCATTTACCACATCACCTGAAGCACAGTGTAGCCCTGATCTGTCAGCCAGGGACAGCTTGATAAATCTGCACCAGTCCCTGGCATGCCAGATAGGGTTCAGGTCCAGATTACGGCATCTCAGTTGGGGTGTCCACATGCTAATCCTGGATTTAGTTGCCTAAATGTGGGTTCCCATCACCACATTAGACTCCCTAAGCTATCTATGACCTGTGCTTGGCTTTACCAGATATAACCCTGGCCCTGCATCCCCCTTGACTGACAGCTGGAGACTAAGTAATATGTCTTAGGGTAAAACTAAACACCTATGTCTAGCACCTGCACCATGACCTACACACATGGGTTGTCCCAGCCCTTACTGTGCTCCATGGAGATGTAGTCAACATGATTTCAGGTGTCTGGAGACCCATTCAGTTAGACCAACATCAGTATCTACTTCCAGGTGTGAAACATCATCCAGACACCACTGACCAAATATCCACCATCTATAGCAGAGGATTAGTCACTGAGTTCATATTTTTATCTTCCACTGCAGCTCACCTCCAGCTCCTGGTCCAAGTTTCAATAGCTCCAAAATAAAACCCATTTGCATTAGAAGAGGATGCCATTGAGCTCTGCATTCTCAAACCCCTGCTGTGATGAGTGGCACAATCCTGGCACATAAACACTTCCAGAATGGCTCCAGTGTTTGTGTGCCTCCTGCATAATATCACTGCATAGAATAAATCTGGCTAAGAAAGGAGAAGGAACAACTGATATGCAAACCCATGTCATGAATCATTCACCAAACGGAATTTGCTCTTCAGTTTTCAAATAATCCTGGAGGTTGCTTCCAAGGTACCGTTTGCAAGCCCTCTGTTAATCTGGAAAGCAGATGCTGCTACAGGCTGTATTACAGCATCTTCAATAAATCCCCATCAAATATTACTTTGAAATGACCAGGACTTTTGCAATCATCTTTTTTCATCTTCTTGGCATATCTGAAAAGCAAACATCATAAAACACCTTTGCTGTGATTCAGCTTTAATGAACAAGCCTAAGCCTGGGTAAGAGCTCATCTCACATCTCCCCTCATGCCCCCGGTGACCCCAGACTCCTCCCAGAGGACTCTGCCCATTTCCTTCATATGTTCTCAAGAGTCTTTGACCTTACAGGACACATTAGTGAATCAGGAAGGTGCCAAAACCATTTTCTAGCAGACTTAATAAAGATGTGGAGCTGCAGGAAAAGGCTGCCATGTTGTCAGACAGAACCTGGTGAACCCTGGCTTGAGTGAAAATCAGGAGCAAGCTAATGAAGTGCTGCCTTCCAATCTCGGCCTGAGCACTGAGCTGTCCTGATTGCAAAGATATGACAGACTGTCCCCTCTGCCATCTAAAAAATAAAGCTTCAGCTTCCTTTAGTAAGTCCGACCAATCAGGTGAGCAGACCAGGGTGGCCCCATCCCTCCTGGACATGAGTGGAAGTAGATAAGAAGATGGTGCATTGGGACCTGTAGTGCAACCAGAAAGCCCAACCATGGTGAAACACTACAGCACATGACATCAGGTGTGCAAAACCCACTGGGGACACCTCTCAGAATCACAAGGTTGGAAAAGCCCTTTAAGATCATCGAGTCCAACCATTCCTGTCCTGTGCTAAACCAGATCCCTGAGCACCTCATCTCCCCTCTGTTAAACACACCCAGGGCTGGGGACTCAGCCCCCTCCCTGGGCAGCCTGTGCCAGGCCCTGACACCTCTGCCAGGGAAGAACTTTGCCCTCCCAGCTGGGCTGACCCTGCCCTGGGGCAGCTTGAGCCCATTGCCCCTTGTCCCATCTCCTGTCCCCTGGCTGAAGAGACCATCGCCCACCTCTCTGCACCCTCCTGGCAGGGCAGTGGAGGTGGGGAGAAGGTCTCCCCTCAGCCTCCTCTTCTCAAGACTTACTCCCAGCCTTTTAGTTATGTGTCAAGATACTGAAAAGCATGGTGGGAAGGAGACATTCATGGTCACAGACTCTTCATCTATCTGCAAAAAAATGCCTCTGTCTGGACTATTGCTACTACTCCATAGGCAAAGGAGAAAATCTACAGCAAGATCCATCTGGTCTCAGCTAGACATCTCCCTCAGGAGAAGCAAAACCATGGCATCAAAACTGTGCTTACTGCTCTCCATCGGTGGCAAAGCCCAGTGGCACAGGGCTCTCCTTCCTGGACCAGTTCTTGCCAGGGTCTGTGTCTTCCACCCAAAAGTGCCCTCAGAGAAGCTCACCCCTTCCATCTCTGGGGAAAAATGGGTGCATGGGTTGTGCTCAGGAGGAGCGTTTTTGGGCTGGCATCCTTTCCCATCTCCAGCCCTCAGTTTTCCCCTTCCTGTGTGAAAATGGATTCAAGGATGGAAAAGGGCTTTGGAACCTGCAGATGAAAAGTGGAAGATGGTGCTGCATTGTTTGAGTGACAGAAGGGGAGGCAAAGCCAGTAAAGGGGGGTGGGGGACACCTGTATAATAAATACCAGTCTAAAAATTGCATAAATTGAAAGCATAAAAAAAAAAACAATCCTCCAAGAAGCAGCTGCTTAATTCTTTACTGTTGATAGCACCCATATAAGAGGAGAAATTGCCACCTTGTGTTCTGCAACACATCACACTGAGCTTCCTTTACAAACTCTAATGTCCCCTGATTGCAAAGTCAATTTAAAATTTACCATAAAACACAGAATCCCATAAACTTTACAGCCCCAATCACGACCAGTGCCTTCACCCAGGTCAAACGCAGAGGCACCTGCTTTGCTTTCTGACGTGGGTATGTCACAACATGCTGCAGGCAGCAGATGGGAGAGCAGACCAGAGCATCACAGCAGAGATCTGCCAGCCCTGGCCAGCCCAGGGGAAGAGAAAAGAAGTCAAGTTTGAAACAATCTGGCAAGTGACCCTGGTGGAAGCACCCTCGGATGTCCAGGAGACAGCTCATTGTTGTGATTTTGCCTGGTAACATTTTGGGGGTGGAGGAGGGGAGGATGCAGGGGTGGCTTCTGCAAGGAGCTACAAGAACCTTCCCCCAGCTCTGACAGAGCCAACAGCAGCTGGGCTCAAGGATGGACCTGGTGCTGACCAAGGCTGAGCCCATCAGCGACGGTGGCAGCACCTCTGGGGTAACAGAGTTAAGGAGGGAAAAAACCCACAAGCAGCAGGTTTTTGCTGTCAGAGGAGGGAGTGAGAAGATGTAAGAGACTCTGCAGACGCCAAGGTCAGTGAAGAAGGGGGAGGGGAGGAGGTGCTGCAGGTGCCAGGAAGAAAGATTTCCTTGCAGCCTGTGGGAGAAGACGACGGTGGAGTGGGTGACCCCTCACAGCCCATGGATGATGATGCTGAGGTAGAGACCCCAACAGCAGCCCATGGAGAGCCCCACTCCAGAGCGGAGACACATGAAGAACCTTGTGTCCCAGTGGGAAGCCCACACTGGAGCAAACTCCTGGAAGGACCTGCAGCCCGTGGAGAGGGAGAGAGAGAGGCCCACACTAGAGCAGGTTTGCTGGGGGGACTTGTGACCGTGTGGGGGACCAGGCTGGAGCAGTCTGGGCCTGAAGGTCTGCACCCCATAAGTGTGACCCACTCTGGAACAGCTGGGGAAGAGCTGAAGCCCCATGGAGGACTGTCTGCTGTGGGTGGGACCCCACGGTGCAGCAGGGGAAGGGTGTGAGGAGTCCTCCCCTGAGGAGGAAGGAGCCACAGAGACGTGTGATGGACTGACCCCAACCCCCATCCCTGTTCCACCTGAGAGGGCAAGGAAGGGAGAGAAACCATAAATAAAGTTGAGCCTGGGAAAATGAGAGGGATGGGGGTGTGGTGGGAGGTGCTTTAAGATTTGGTTTTATTTCTCATTATCCTACTCTGTTTTCATTAGGTGCTTTGGAGGGGGGGGGGTGTGTTGGTAATAAATTTGATGCATTTTTTATTCTGTGTTGAGTCCATTTTGCCTGTGATGCTCTCCCTGTCCTTATCTCCACTCCTGAGCCTCTCAATATCTATTGTCTCCCCTGTCCAGCTGAGAAGTGGAGTGAAAGAGCAACTTGGGTGGGCGTCTGGCCTCCGGCCGGGGTGAAACCACCACAGTCATCCCATGTACCAAGAGGATGAAGGGTAGCTAGAACCATGATTTATGCTGAGGGTACACTGGCTCAGGTTGCCCAGAAATGTGGTAGATGGTCCCAGGAAAGATTCAAGGCCTGGTTGAGCAGAGCTCTCAGCAACCTGATCTAGATGCAGATGTCCCTGCCCATGTCTGGGGGTCGGACCAGATGATCTTTAAAGGTCCCATCCATCCAAAAGCACTCCATGATTCTATAACCACTTACAGTGTGACCTTGAGTGCAGCTGGAGAGCTGTAGCTCTGTTGACCCCCCAAGCTGGGACCAGCATCCCATCACGCTGAACCAATCTCCTTCCTTGCAGCACTGGGAAATGCTTTAAACCTTTTTGAGTCCTTTTGCAGCCTCCTGTGCAGAACCTCAAGTCATTTCCCCAATCTTGCATTTCCTCCAGAAATTTAAACCCATGCAGGTCATGCAGTGAGGATGGTGTGAGCTTTTGATGAGGGGAAGAAACATGCAGCCATGCTTGCGCTGGGAGCTGACCCTTCACTCTTGCAGGCATGGGCTCCACTCATGGTTTGATGATGGAAAATGAACTAGGCTCCTAGTTTTGCTTCCTATGTAAAAGCAACTCCTCTGGCTTCTGATTAAAGTGTTGCCACTGAGACAGGAACCCTGTCTCTCTGAAGAGGTACAAAAGGTTTTGGCTGAAGCGACTGAAAAAGCTCCGTATCTCAAGATGCGCTCCCTCAGCAGCCTCAAAACACTGCTCCCCAAATGCCTGCAGCCCCACAAACCCTCTGGCTTAAAGTTCTCCCCAGATTCACCCTCAGCTCAAGACTGCAGGGTGCGTTGAGGGAAGACTGTCGTTCTTTGCAACCAGAGGCTTGAGTTCCTGACGGGCTTAAACTGCAGCGAGAGGGATGCCTGAAGAAGAATCAAGGGTTAAACCCAGCACAAGGAAGAGGACAGGCAGGACTCGAGGATGAAGTCGTTGATCAAAGGGTAGCTTGCAAGTTATTTAAAAATAAACCAGAAAGTAGAACTTCCAGGCAGTTGCTGCTGTAATTACAATGCAGACAGCAGAGCCATGGTGCTGTTAAGGTTACTGGATTTTCCTAGCAGCTGTGTTTAATTTACTTAAAACATGCAAAGCCATCAGGTCAGATCCCATTAGCAGAATCACTCTGGAGCACTGCAAGAGCCCAGCCAGCCCAACGCTGCAGAAATGCTGAGGGCAAAACACAAACGTAAAACGCCCCTGAAGAAGTGAGAGGAGCTTCACACGATGGCAAATACATCGAGATGCGTTGCCTTTTCCCTTCATCCTTCCCCCTCATCCACAGCAGTCACAGGGTGGTCAGTCCCTCCTGCTCATCAGAGGAGCTGTCCCTCTCCCCTCACCAGAAGCCATCTACTGATGGAGTCCCCTAGGACCAGAGAGGGGAAGGCAATGTTAAGATCACCAGAGCCAGAAATCAGTGCAAGCATCTTTCCTGGCTGTAATGGAGAAGATACCTGGGATCATTAAAGAAAATCATTTGCGTGTGCTTTTTCTGCAACCCAGGTCTTCAGTGTGCCCTACAACCTGCTCATGAACATGTGAGATGTCCCAGAGGGATCCCTCTGAGACCACCTCCTTCACTTTCATGTTGCCTTAGAGAGGAACCCTGCTTGTTCCAAACGGTGTGAGACAGGAGCTTGGTCAAGCTGGTGGGGTCAAGCTTCCACCTCTGGAGCTTTGTTCACACATGCAGAATTGGGGACACATGATCCTGAGGAGCTTTTCCAAAACACAGGACCAAAAGCTAAAACCTCCTTGTCAGGAAATACCTTCTACAGATCTTTTTCGGGGGGGGGCAGGGGGGGTTAGGGGGTGGTGTTGGGTTTTTTTCATTCATTTGATGTCGGTTCAGCTCTCTCTTCCACGAAGGGAACATCAAGGTTTCATCCACTATTCATGGCTCCTACCATCTCAATTCTATTTCTAAAATTAGCATCCTGAGATATTTAATTGCTAGAACAAAAGGTGTTAGGTCATGCTTCAGTCCCTGCACACCACACTAAGTGCTCCTGCAGCCGCCTCAGAGTCAACCATGGACCAAAGCTCAAATGCATCCTGTTCCACTAAGCACTACCCAGCAGAGCAATGGAGCTTCAACCAGCACCGATGCCAAAAAGGACTCACAGAACATTAGGAGCTGGGAGGGACTTTGAAAGCTCATCTAGTCCAACCCCCCTGCCAGAGCAGGATCACCCAGACTAAATCACACAGGCAGGTTTGAATGTCTCTAGAGAAGGAGACTCCATAATCTCTCTGGGCAGCCTGTCCCAGGGCTCTTCCACCCTCACAGTGAAAAAGTTCCTTCTTATATTCACATGGAACTTCCTCTGCTCCAGCTTGCACCCACTGCTCCTTCACGGAATCACAGAATCATAAGGTTGGAAAAGACCTTAAAAATCATCGAGCCCAACTGTTCCTGTCCTGTGCTAAACCAGATCCCTGAGCACCTCATCTACCCTTTTTTTAAAAACACACAGGGAAGGTGACTCAACCCTGGGCAGCCTGTTTCTCCCTGGGCAGCCTGTTAAGAGAGCTGAAGACAAGGACAGAGCAGAACATGCCACGGGCTCCCTTCTGCACATGACCCAGATACCAAGTCATTCCTATGGAGAATGGGCAAATAAAAAAAAAAAAAAATAAAATAAAGTACCATAAATGATACAAAATAATGTGAGGCCATAAATTCGTTCCATGGGAACTCTGAAAACGTCCAGACAAATTGCATTGCCCTCGTTGACGGGGACTGGCTCTGCTCGCCACCAGAAGCCCTCCTGAAACCAGCAGCTCCTGGCCCTGGAATCACTGGAACAGCTTAAGATTGCTCTTCCAACACAAGCTCATCCTTTGTGGTTTAGAAAGGTGTGATGCTTATTTGCATAATAAATGACAGGGCAGGGGTACAGATTTCTGACAGGTTCCCCCCCCTGCCCCCCTTCTCTTTGAAAAAAAAAATCTATTTATTCCGAGTGAATCAGCTCTTCTCCAGATAAATGGTGTTTGTAGTCAGTTTAGCTCGGTGAGATATGCATTCTTTTTGCATGCCTGTAATGAATTTTCACAGCCAGAGCCCTAATCCAGTCTAGTCATGGAGGGTTTATCAGGACTTCTTATTTTATTTCTACCGGTAAATGGGAATTGCTTTCCTTATCACTATCTAGAAGCACCTGAGTGATTTTTGCTTCCTATTTCCTATCCCACTGGAATTCAGGATGTGGTGCTATCTGATACCGTACAATTGTCACTCACGTTAGTTGCCTTTTTATTTTAATTTGTTGGATTTATTGCTGCTACTGCTTCTTCTTCCTCTTCTTCTTCTTCTTCTTCTTCTTCTTCTTCTGTTTTTTTTTTTCTCCACAGAGATTTTACTTTGAGATCTGAGTCCCTCTCTGCTCCCTGGCATCCTCCTGCTCACATTGTTAGGGTGATCCTCTGGAAGGCAGGATCAGGGCTTGCCTTGCCTCCATTTGCCTGACGCCTTCCTTTGGTAGAAGACCCAAACACTGGTGTTGCCTCCATCCATCCCACCTTCCTCTACTGGGGAAGGGCAAAATTACACAGTAACAAACAGAGATTATTCCTAACATTGGGCTGAAAAGCATAAGAACCCAGGAGAGCAAGGGCTTGCTGATATGACCACTCCAACTTCCACAACCAGGGAGCAGGTACCTAGATCTGAGCTCCAGAAAAGCAAACCTGCTGTTGCTGGAAAGGCACAAGAGGACCTATAAATCCTGCAGATAACACCGTGATGGATCAGTAGTGGCAAGACATTAACCTTCACTCTTGAGGAGACACCCAAATGATAACACCTGTAGCCATGCCACTCCAGAGTTATCAGTCTTGTCACTCGTGAAGATAAATCTATCTGACCTAAACCATCATCCTGTGCCCCTCTGGCTCCCTGGCTCAAAATCCTCATAGATACAGGGATCTGGAAAATCACACCTAATAATCAATTGAGTGTGCGTAACAAGGCTCACATGGAAACCATTTCCTTCCAGCATGTTAAAATAATCCCACAGAGCAGGGGAAAAAAAACACAGTAGGCTTGAAGGCCAGTCAGCAGGGAAAGTGCTACATGTCAGTGACAACTGTGGAAGGACAAAAAACAGCTACCAAAACCTCAAGGAGCTGTCACGCACAGGAAAATGTAAGTTAATTAAAGCCACTTAAACAAATACATCTGGGACCAGGGCATGGGATGTAGGGAGGGAGAATGAAGTGATATTAAAAGCTCAGACACATGCCGAATCCCAGACAGGAGGCAAGGGAACCTATTTGGCAAAATCCAGATGAGCCCCTCGCCCCAGAGCTGTGCCAGAGGGGGAAGTGAAAGCCACCTCCAATCAAGGGCTATGCCTCACTGTCAGGCACTGCATCTTCCCACAGCTCCCATGGGGATGTGCAGGATTAGCGGGTCTGCCCCTCCACTGGAAAACACCAGTGAGGCTCCACCAATGCTTTCCTGGACCAAGCAGTACTGGTTTGGGATTATAAATTCATTTATCACCTTGCTAACGTCTTCCCCCTGTCCCTACCACACTATTTAGCTGAAACAAGAACCACAGGCAAAGCATCCATCTGGCTAAGAAGAGCATGAGGATGTAAATCCACCTCAAACACACCACCAGGACCAACATCACTTCAAACTTCAGCCCTGCTCCCCCTCCAAGACAGTCTTTCCTGAGGCCCCAGAGATGATGATGCTCCTACTATGCTCAAAAGATGAGCACCAGTTACTCACACCAACCCCAGCTGATAGAAAGGCAAAGCAAGAAAGGTTTGGACAGGCTTTAAGCAACCATCCACCCCGTGTGAGATACACACAATAGCTTTGAATTTAGAAGCCTTGAAACTCAACAGGACATGAAGTTTAGAAGTCGCTCTGAGATGTTTAAAGATGTAACCCTGATACTTACTACCCGCCACAACCACCTGAAAGGAGGGTGTAGCCAGGTGGGGGTTGGTCTCTTCACCCAAGTACCAAGCAATGGGACAAGAGGAAACAGCCTCAAGTTGTGCCAGTGGGGGTTGAGGTTGGAGATGAGGAAGAATGTCTTCAGCCAAAGGGCTGTCAAGTGCTGGAACAGGCTGCCCAGGGCAGTGGTGGGGTCATCATCCCTGGGGGGATTTAAAGGATGTGGTGCTGAGGGACATGGTGGGCTTGGCTATGTCAACAATTGGACTTGAGGATCTTAATGGGTGCTTTTCCAACCTCAGTGATTCTATGATTTGACCTTAGGGTTTACCACAAAAGAAACTTTATTTTTATTCCAATAATCTCCCAAAGAAACTGAGAATCTTGAGCCTTTATATATTCCCTTGAGCACTAATTCAGAAGAGGAACCAACCCACCCACGCAAAGCCTGAATTATGATGGAGAACTTGCATCTGCTACCACTGCCACCCAACCAGCCCTTTGAGGCACCCCTGCCTGGAAATCAGCCCCCCAGCCAGCCAGCCCCAGCACAAGGCAGACGGGAAGCAGCAAAGCTGCCTGCAGACCATCAAAACCCCCGCTGCGGGATGACAGCATGCGAGACCGCTGCCTGCGAGAGGAAGTCTTGCCATGACATCAGCCCGGCCCAGTTGGAGCGCAGGAGGCACAGAAACACAGATGGAGGAGAGAGGAGGCTCCAGGCTTCCAACTCGTCTCAGTCTGCTTCCCACCCTCCCTCCTCTGCTGGGATGGGGGAGATGCAAGTAGCCCAACACCAGCGTAGCGTGGTCCTCCAGCGAAGCAGGAGGTTCCTGGAGTTTGGTTACCCTGGTTAGCAGGGAGCTGGTGTAGTAAAGGACCCAGGTCTCACCCAGGGAGAAGGTCTGAAATCTCCTTCCTCACTCCCGAGCTCATTTTCAAACCTCAAACCAGGCTTTGCTGCAAACCTTTTATTCCAGCCCTGGGTAAGATTAACTCATCACAAGTGCCCATGGCTCCACAGACAGTATTGCAGCCTGGGCTCTCCAAATATAGCTCAGGAGAGTATCCTTCTCCCTGCTGCAGCTCTGGGAAGGCGGGCAGGCAGCCAAGGCCCCCCCACCCATGCCCCCCAACCCCTTCCCTCCCAAGGGCTACTTCCTTAATGCAGCACAGCTGCCTGCCCCCACCCACCAAGGGCTGACAGATTTGTGCAGTCCCCTTAGGGTGGGGTAGGTACATTTATTTCCTCTTTTCCAAAAAAAGAAAAGTTGAAAAAAAAATGTAAAAAAAAAAAAAAAGGGAAAAAGAAAAATGCAATTAACCTTTTCCTCTCCTTGCAAGGGGCAAGCAACATCCCTGCCACAGAAACGGTTTCAGGACGAAGAGATCTGCTCACACAGCTGTGCCATGAGCTATTCTGGCTTAGCTAAAATTAAAGAGCTGAAGCCCTGTGTGGGCCTTCACAAGACTGCCATGGAGACCGCAAGATTAGAGGACCAGCCAGTGACCTGGGAGGCCAAGGTTTGTCCCCAGCTGTGCTGAGGGATTCTCATGTGAGTCACAACATGTTTCTCCACCTCCATTTCCTCAAAGATAAAAGAAGGACACAGAAAACGAACCCATCAAGAGTGCAGGCCTGCAGGAGAAGGCCTTGCATGTCCATAGGACAAGGTAAATCCACACAACAAGGTGTCAATATCCCTGCACACCTGAGACGAAGAAGTAGCTCATTCGCTGGTGGTTTGGAGGGTAGAGCATGCAGAGACTTTCCCAGTCCTTGTGGCCAAGCTACCTGACCCTCTAAGCAATGCCAAGATGAGAGGTTCCATAGGTACACCTCAGGACTTTTGCACAGTTTCAAGAAGGAAAGAAGAATCCCATCTCACAGACTGACATGGGCACCTCAAGCTGCTCTGACCCTTCCAAAACTCACATTTCCCATTGAATAGCTTGGGCAGAAAGGGACCTTTGAAGGTCATCCAGTCCAGTCCCCTGCCATGGGCAGGGACATTGCAACCAGATCAGGTCGTTCAGAGCCCCGTCCAACCTGCCCTGGAATGTTTCCAGGGATGGGACATCCATCACCTCTCTGGGCAAACAGTGCCAGTGTTAAGGAAGAGTAATCCCATCTCCCCATCTCAGAGTCTGTCCTGTGTGCTTCCAGCTGTTCTGTCCCTCCAAAAACGACTCCTGTTTATCCCACGTGTCCTCAGTATATCCAACCCAGAGCAGCAACAGACCCACAGCAGGCACATGTGAGCTATGGACAGAACAGCATCAGAACAGCAAGAAGCAGCACAGCCAGGTGTGGCCTGACCAGCTCCAATTCCCCTCCAAACTAAGCAGCTAGCTAGAGATCTATCTAGCTAGATATCTAACGGCACTGAAGAACCACAAAAGCAGAGGATAACCTCCGCATCCCAGCCACCATCCCCTCTCCCACCAAGAGCAGGTCTTCCTCTGCTGGCTGTGCCAGCTATTGTTGGGCACATAAAGACCTCTCCACCACCCTGCCGTCAGCATGCAGCTCATTACTCTGCAAAGGGCTTTGAAACGCTCTGAATATGAAAGGTGCTCCATCAGACCAAATTCAGCTCCGTTTGCTATTACAATGCAGTGCATTTCTTTTGTCTGCACCCTTTGATGGTGCCCAATTGTTCCCTTCAGTCAGTATTTCGGAGTCATTAGTTGGAATTAGTAAAGTTCCCGCTGCCGGACTTTTCCAAGGCTCTGTTCTTGGGCTACAAAGAGTCAATGAGGACTTGTCATGCTTTCACTGAGCTGGAGGCACGGCAGGGAGCGTTTTGGGGGGGTGGGGGGGGGGGTGGGAAGGGGGAGCAGGCAGTCTGGTCGACTCCACTCTCCCACTGCAGACACCGGGAATCGACCGTGCTGACGAGATGCTGCGGGTGGTCGTAGGGCATTTGGTGCTTCCCAGCAAGGAGGGAAACCTACTAGACCCTTTCATTTGGTACCTCTGGTGAGCCCAGGGATTTGCCCAGTCACATCCATACTTCAACAGCACATCCCACTTTCAGGGTTCTCTCCCAGAAGTCCCCAACTCCCCATTTCAAGGCACAAGCACTGAAGAATTCACCTTTCTCCAGGTGACAGGGACCTTTTTAATTGGCCACCTTTGTTGTGAAAATGCCTGGAAACATCCTTCACTCATGTCATGCTTTTCCAGCTATATCAGAAAACTTCCTAGTACCAAGACACTTTTTCTCTGAAGGCATTCATACATGGAGCACACCAGTTCCCCCCCCTACCTCGTAGCCTCTTGGGATACTCACTGGGATTTAGAAGGCATTTGGTGATAGGACATTTTCACTGGAGATTCTTAACCCTTCTGGATCTGTGCTCCTGCCTTGGCTGGTCACACTGGAGTAAGCCAGCTCATAGGGCAAGGCTTGCTGATACATCAGGGAATATCATGCCCTACAATACCACCACCTGGCCCATCTATAGCTAAAGGTGTGCATTTGCCATGGAAAGCACAGGATACAGCAGATACAGCTTTCCTTGCCCACCATCAGCATGAATTGGGTTCAACACCAGAGCAGGTAACTGAGATACTGCAGCCCAAAATCCCAGCTCTTATGGTGACCAAGGGGTGTATGGAGCAGGGCACATACAGAGTACCTCTCCATATATATGCTCCTGATGGCCAGGAGGCAGCCAAGAAGCTTCCCGGTCTGGTGGGTGCACCTGCAGCACTGAGCTAACAGCAATTTGATGGACCTCTCATCCATAAATTTATCTAACCAGCTTTTGAAGCCATCTACACTGTTGGCATCTTGTAACATCCTATGGCAAGGAGGTCCACAGCTGAAATACATGTTTTACAAAAAAGCACATCCTCCTGTTTAAAGCCTGGTCATTTCACAGCTCTTCTCCAGCTTTCGTGCTGCAGGACACAAGCAACTCTTCCCCACCAACCTCCACACCACACAGGGCTTATATACCCCACTTAAGATGCCTCCTCAGCTCCTTCTCCTCTGGACTGAAGGACTTAGTCTATTCAGCCACTTTTCACACAGTTGATCCATGTCCTTGACCTCCTCCCTGTTCTCCTCCCTGACACCACAAGTCTTCACACACCAAATGGGCCTCACGTTCTTGGATCTTTCTTTCTCACCAGGACCCCTAAAAGTGGCCCTGTGTGGTGGCAGATCCTTGTGTCCCAACCCCTCACAGTGAGGAGGAGCTCCCAGAACCTGCACACAGGGAGAAGCAAATGCTGAGACACGCCGGTCCCCAACACACGAACCAGAACACAGCAGGTACATCCCCATCTGCCAAAACACAACACACACTGCAGTTGGCTCAACTGTCACCAGTGTTAATCACAGGAGGACCCCAAGAAACTGTGGTCTAATGAGGCTGAAGACCAGTGCTACAGCAACGTGGAGCTCTACATGCTGATGCCAGCTGAGCATAAAGGTGGGTCCCACTGCATTACCCACTTCCCAGATATAATAAAGCCTCCATGGCAGGTCATAGAATCACAGAAGGGATTGGGTTGGAAGGGACCCTCAAGGTTATCTAGCCCACCCCCCTGCCATGGGCAGGGACATCTGCCACCAAATCAGGTTGCTCAGAGCCCTGTCCAACCTGCCCTGGAATGTTTCCAGGGATGGGGCATCTACCAGCTCTCTGAGCAACCTGTGCTGGTGCTTCACCTCCCTCAGTGTAAAAAATGCCTCCCAAATACCTAGTCTGAATCTACTCTCTAATTTAAACCAATTACCCCTTGTCCTATCACTACAGGCCTTACTGCAAAGTCTGTCCACTGTAGGTATTAGAAGACCACCAAAAGGTCTAACTGGAGCTTTCTGCAGGCTGAATCAGCCCAACTCTCTCAGCCTGTCTCCGTAGCAGAGGTGCTCTGACCATTTTTGTGGCCTCCTCTCACAGACGAGTCATTCCTGTTCGTGCATAAGGAGACCCAGCAAAAGCATGAAGGGATAAACTTGTACGGACTACACCCCATCTGACACTGATGTCCATCCCCAAACAATCAACTCTGAGACCAAAGCAGCTCTGACTCACACCCATGCTCCCTGAGGGTATAGATCTTCCCTCACACAGCCATCCCACCACAATTTCTCAATGCAGCATTTGGCCATTACAGCTCTGAAAACTAGGTGCAAACCAACCTTGCAGGTCATCCCCAGGGAGAGGGGAAAAACCGGCTCAGCACGGAACCCAAGCTCCTCTAGTAGCTTGTCACCTTTCGTGGGTTGTACTCCCATTCCCTAAGGATTTCCCTGAAAATTGTCTCACAGATCATCCCACCAAACTGCAACACCACCAAATGCAGGCGGTTCACACCTCTCACCTTGCATTTTTCTTAAGTAGCACGGTACAGTGAAACAGCCTGCCCAGATTCCAGCCTAATCTAAAACCAACTTTATGGCTTCTAATTTTAGCACTAATCTTCCTTTGCTATGGTTGTGTGATTTCTAATTATTTTATCCCCAAGCCTTGCTTTGACAGATAGTTGTACCTTTTCCAATGCCGAGTGACTTGTAAAGTGCCTTTTAAAAAATACGCTGATCATTTCTGGTTCATTTCCAGTTCCTACACAAATTGCATTCTCATATATGGCTCCGCTGTGAAAATATTATTATTATTAAAATAATAATAATAAAAGCAATGCAGTTTAAAAAGGGAGAGTTCTATGTCTTTGGACAATCCCGATGTGATCCCGCAAACGCCGTATTTTTCCCTTAAAAGTTGTTTAAGGAGCATAAATCCGTTATCCAGATACGAATCTCTCAATAATTCATTCTCTTTGGCTTGGCATCACTCCCAGAACATTTTGCTTTTATCTATCCTTATTTTCAGGTTACAACACATCGAAGAGCAATCAGCCACACCAAAATCTTGGGGGGACTTTGCGAGCGATGGCGCGAAGTGGCAGAAGAGATGTGCTTGCCTTGATGCTGCCTGCGAGCCTTGCCTATCCAAACCCTCTGTATTTATAGCAGCACAGACCAGCCCTTGGCTGAAGATGTGCTGCAGGGGCTTAGGATGGACCTCCAGTCCAAGTTCCTCAACAAGCAGATGTTTTCTCTCCTACAATTCTCACCTGAAGCAACCTCTACATCCTCCTAATTGCTGGCCTAGGTTTGATACAGTTCAACTTGCACCAAAATTTACTGGGGAGAGGATGCTGTTTGCAGAAAGTTCTCTGACATTGAGGCAGGCAGCTGCCTTCCCAGCGTTGCCACCGAGCTGTAAGTCCTCACAGGACCTTCCACCAGCAGCCAGCACTGGGATGAAGGATGCAGAGGCAGCAGGGCTGGTGGATGTTTGGTGGGTTGTTTCCTTCCCTGGGATTTACACTGCGCTCCGGTCAACTGGAAAACATCCATTTGACCTGTGACATTTTTGTTTTAGTTACTCTCCAAGCTTTGACAGCAGCCGTTTAAACACAGAGCTTCACAGAGCTGGGAAAGCACCCCATCCCCACACGATGGGGAGTGGATGGCGGACTTACTTCTTCCTTCTCATTCTTCCTTCTCCCGCCTTTCACCCTCTGCATCAACATCCATTTGCTCTCCCCACCCTTGGAAACACGAGCCGAGCTCCCCACCGCCCACCACAGCGTTTGAGAGAGGCTACAGGGGTGGTTGGTTTATTTTTTTGGGTTTTTTTTTTTTTATTTTAATTCCCTGCACAATGCTGTGCACAGAGTATTTGAAATGGAGATTCTCAAAACAGGAAACAACCCAGTCAAAGTCCTCAGGCCCGGGTCCTGAAAATGTCACTGTACAGAGCTGGAAGGGACAGAGAATAGCCCTCTGTTCCTGCACAGAGAGAGGATGCTCCGGGAGAGCGGCCAGCGACACACGATCCGCCCTCGCATCGCCCTGATCTGGAGAGCTCTGCCAAAATCAGTGGGAAACTGGGTTTTGTTAACCAGTTTATTGGGGGAGGGGGAGAGTGTGACAGAGGAGGTTAAAGGCCAGCCCCCTCTTGGGACAGTATTTTTATCAGCATAGAGAAATCCACAAGGAATATCATTTTGCTCAGGAAGCCCTTCATACAGGAAATCCTTCATCCTTAGCCTTTTGGAGTAACATCCACAGCAGCCTGCTGGCTTCCTTCTGACTCCTTTTAAAACTCAGCCCTGAGATCACTTCTCAAGCTCGTGCTCTGAGTTCAAGGCAGCCTTGTGGGGGTGGAAGAACAAATCTTGGGCCTAATCCTGCCCCCTGTGCCCCACCAGGCCAGGCACTGTGCTGACGCTGCATCCATGCGAGGATGCAAAGCAGGGCACTGCTTGGCCCTAGGCTCTTTGATATCCATCTACCCACCTAGAAGCAAACATCTAAAGACCCTAAGGAAGTTCCTCAAAGGTGCAGCAATGAGGCCAGGGTAGGAGGGGAGAATGCAGCTGCTGTGGATAAGACTTTCCCAATTTAATTTTCCACAGGAAAGCAGTTCCTAGAATCAGTTTGGACAGCAAGCTCCTGCCGCTGTAGGTTTTGTGCCCTTCTTAAAAGCCTGACCTCAGCAGGCATCCTCACCTGGTTGTAACCACTGGCATTTTCAGCCTTTGGTTGGTTCTGCTGGGAATGAAAATCACGTTGTTTTATTTTGATATAGTTTTACAGGCTTCTGCAAGTAAAAGTTCAGGAGAACTTCCCCAGCAGAAGAGCTGGTGACCGTCACTGTAATAGTGACACAGCGATCTGCAGGGTGCCCAGAGAGGTGGTAGATGCCCCGTCCCTGGAAACATTCCAGGTCAGGTAGAACGGGGCTCTGAGTGACCTGATCTGGTTGCAGATGTCCCTCCCCACGGCAGGGGCTAGACTAGATGCCCCTGAAAGGTCCCTTCCATCCCAAACCTTTCTGCAATTCTGTGATTTCTCCTCTGGAATCAAAGGAGATGAACCATAGTTCTATTTTTGAGGGAACAGTGGTTCTCATTGTACTGCCAGTTGGATCCACGGATCCATGGGATGGGTAACCAGAAACATCATTTCAGATGGTCTGCACAGCCCACAACATCAAATTTCACCCACCATCCTGGCAGAGAATTAGAATAATTACCTAGGGCCCGATCCTGAAAGGTGCTGAGTGCAGTCAAGTGGTCTCCGCTCCCATAGAGTGCAGTATCTCAGGGGTTCTCAGCAGGGTCAGCCTTGGAGCCTGGGCAAAACAAGATAGATTGATCTTAGTCAGGTCATTTGTGAAAAAAGCCTATACAACCTATCATTAAAAAAAATCCCCCACACATCCCAGCTCCACATGCTGGCCTCATACTCCCGTATGGGAGCTAATGCAAGGGTCATGCAGAAGGACCAGGGAGATGGTCTCCAAACCACAGGCGTTCTTTGCAGATCAGGGATGGATAGTTGCAGCACACAGGAGAGAAACTACACTGGGATGGATGGATGCATCCATAGAGCTTTGGCCCACATCCAGGAACACCAAAATGATGCTCCTCAGGAGTGCTGGTTTATCTGAGCCACCACACATGGACATGTACACTGTCAACGCCATCCCGGAGCTAACACACCTTGCTGGCAGAAGGCAAACTCCAGGGCTGCCTTGCCAAGTCTACAGGAAGTGATAAAGCTGGAGATAAGAGAAGTTTGCTGGGTTTCCAGGGAAAGAAGCCTAGGAACACCCCTCCATGCTCCCTGACAGCTGGCAGTGACGCATGGCACACCAGCCCTGGGCGGGCATGGCTGTGCCAAGAGCAGGGTGAAGGGAGGGAAGAGGATGGTGGGGACAGGATGACAGCGCTTTTCTCCACACAGCCCTTTGTTTTGGAAGGTCCCCCGAGATGCTCAGCTCGAGGTGGCCAAGTCCTCCTTCTTCTTCCCCTATAAGGGGAACGGATGAGGGGAGGAAAACAATGCTCTCTCCTCACTTGCCTAATGGAAAAACAAAAGCACAGTGATCCTGTCCAAAAATGTCTTTTGAGGAACAGACGACCGAGCCTGAAGGGCCAGTATTTCTGGTTTATTTATTTCTGGAGGAACTCCAGACTGGCAGCATCTTTCTGTCCTTCTTCCAGCCTCTTGCAGGACTTGCACAAAGCTGCATGGATCACGCAGAGCTTGCCCAGACCCCGACCCAAGTCAGGGATTTAACATCCAGCACCTTGTAGAGGTGATGGTAAGAAAGCTGAGGTTCCTCCACTAGACCACATCACAGGCCATGGGGCAGAAGGGGCAGGGTGGGGCATCACCCACCCATAGTCCTGGTCCAGCAGCATGCGTTTCGTAGGGAAGGGTCTACCCCAGCCTGAACCCACTGGAAACTGTGACCAAAAACCCACTCATGCCAAAACCAGGGCAAAACCCAGCGTCAGACCTTTCATTGTTCAGCGGCAGTGGCTTCTACAAAGCAGAAGGGAATTTCTGCCATGCCTATTGCTCATGGAAAGTCCCCGACTGGCCCACAACCGTGGAAAAAGCAGAAAATATAACTTTAATACCAAGTTGGTGGCAGGCTGTCTGTTTTCCTCTCCTGTGACTATTTACCATGGATAGATTTCTGAGGTCAGCCATGCAATTGTTTGCTGCACTGCTCCTATTAAACCGAAGATGAGCAAACCACCCCATTTGTACTGCACTTAAATTTCCAGAAATTCTTTGTTCATTTGTTTGCTTAAATTATTTCTCTCATTTAAAGAAACAATGCAGTCTTACAAAGCCGGGGCCCAAATCTCTCGAGTAACCCTGCTGTGGTTCATTACTTCTGTGCTAGTTAGCCAGGCCAGTAATTTCCCTAAGGTTTAATAGAAAATCTTCCTTCCAGAATGCAGAGAGGCAGGACATTTTAACAAACGTGCTACTTACTTGCTGTGGGTTTGCAGGGCAAGGTTTAGGTGGGGTTTTTTGGAGGGGAAGGAGGCCACAGGGACGGCTTCTGCAAGAAGCAGAGAGAAGCTCCCCCCAGGTCTGACAGGGCTGATGCCAGCTGGCTAAAGGACAGACCCACCGCTCTCCAAGGCCAAGCCCATCAGCAGCAGCGGCAGCACCTTTGTGATAAGATACTTAAGAGGGGAAAAAAAGAACTGCAAGCAGCCACTTTTTGCAGCCAGAGAAAGGAGATGTGAGAAACTTTGCAGACACTGAGGTCAGGGCAGACATGGGGGCAGGGTGGGGGAGGCACCCCAGGTGCTGGAGGAGAGATTCCCTTTCAGCCTGTGAGGAAGACTGTGGTGAGGCAGTTGCAGCCTGGGGAAGATGATGCTGAGGTAGAGATCCGACCTGCAGCCTGTGGACAATCCCATGTTGGAGCAGGTGGAGACACAATGAAGGACACTGTGACATGGTGGGAAGCCCACGCTGCAGCAAGCTCCTGGCAGGACCTGCAGCCCGTGGGGAGAGGCCCACACCAGAGCGGGTTTGTTGGGAAGGAGCTTGTGACCCTGTGGGGCGACCAGGCTGGAGCAGTCTGGGCTTGAGGGACTGAGAGACATTCTGTGATTTGTGACTGCACCCATAGCAGTGACCCATGCTGGGGCAGCTGGGGAAGAGCTGAAGCCCCATGGGGAAAGACTCACATTGGAGAAGTTCATGGAGGACTGTCTGCTGTGGGTGGGTCCCCACAGTGCAGCAAAGGAAGGGGATGAGGAGTCCTCCCCTGAGGAGCAAGGTGCATCAGAGACAATGTGTGATGGACTGACCCCAACACCCATCCCCATCCCCCTGTGCCACCTGGCGTGTGAATAAAGTTGACACGAGGAAGAAAGGAGGGGTGGGGGGGATATTCTAAGATTTGGTTTTATTTCTTATTATCCTACCCCGTTTTCATTGGGTACTTTCTTGGGAGGGTGTGTGCAATAAATTCAATGCATTTTTTGTTCTACATTGAGTCTGTTCTGCCCGTGACGCTGACTGTGGGATGATCTCTCCCTGGCCCCATCTCGACTCCAGAACCTCTCAATGTCTATTTTCTCCCCTGTCTAGCCAAAAAGGGGAGTGACAGAGCGGCTTTGGTGGGCATCTGGCCTCCACTCGGGGTCAAACCACCACATTACTGTACTCCAGTTCTGCTGTAGGGAAGGGATTTCCTAAGCACGGCACAGGTCCTCCTCAGAGGTACTCTACAGAAGTATCCTAAATGGAACATTTTTTCACCTGAGTGGTTGAAGGTACCCTTTCTTCACTCATTTAGCTGGGGAAGGGGATCTGAGGGTCCCCCGTGTCTGTGCTGAGCCTTGCCTTACTTGCAGCATCAGTTCCTGCTCCTCCTGGCTATGGGTTCCTGAACCATTCCATTCCTCATCCCAAAGTGAAGACCGGTTTATCACAGTATGCTGGGATGAAGTAGATGATACTAGAGATCCAGGATCTCCCTGAGGTGGGTCCACTGGCAGAGGTGGGCATACAGCTGGTATCACTACAATACAGGTTACAAAGTACACAGGACATCTGCCCATGGCCTGACCATGCCCTGCCCTTCTCAGCAGTTTCACAAACCTTCTTACACAACCAAACCAGAAGTTAAAAAATTAAATAAAGAGCCCAGAAAGGTCTATTGAGACACATGCAGGTGAAGCACATCCTACACTGAGTTAGAAGCTGGCAGCACTACCCCCACTGAGAAGGGTATATGCTGTACAAGTGCCTCTGCAGCTCCTTGATACTGTCTCTACAACAGGATCTGTCAAGCAACAACTACAGGTATTTGCATGGAGTCTTCTCACTTATCCAGAGATAATACCACATGCCCGGGACAGCCGAACAAATTGCACCCTGTAAATAATAAATAATGGAGGGTTAATCAGAAGGAGCAACCTGGAGATTCCCACAGACACCCTGCCGTGAGGAAGGAAACAAGAAAATGCCCTGACCTAAGCAGGGGTGAGTCTCTCACACACACACACAGATCACAGGGAGATCACAGGAGCTGTTTGCAGATCACTTACTGAACATGAATAATTCAAGCAGAAGCGGCTGGAAGTGTGAGAGGAGATGGATGGGAGCTCATCACCCGCTCCTCTGCAGGCTTTATTTTATCAAGCAAGGAGAGAAACAGCGAGCCCCAAACAAAAATCCTTAGCCTGAGTGTTGTGACTTTGCCAGGTTGCGACATGGAACTGTTGGAACGAGTCCAGAGGATCCAAGGGCTGGAGCACCTCCTCTGTGAAGAGAGGCTGAGAGAGTTGGGCTGGTTCAGCCTGGAGAAGAGAAGGCTGCAGAGGGACCTTATAGCAGCCTTCCAGTCCCTGAAGGGGCCTACAAGGAAGCTGGGAGGGACTTTTAGAAGGGCCTGGAGTGATGGGACAAGGGGGAATAGTTTTAACTTGGAAGGGGGAAGATTTAGATGGGATATTAGGAAGAAATTCTTCACTGTGAGGGTGGTGAGGCCCTGGCACAGGGTGCCCAGGGAGGTGGTGGCTGCCCCCTCCCTGGAAGTATTTCAAGACCACATTGGATGGGGCCTTGAGCAGCCTGGTCTGGTGAGAAGTGTCCCTTCCTGTGGCAGGGAGTTGGAACTTCATGATCTTTAAGGTCCCTTACAGCTCAAAGCATTCTATCATTCTATGGTTATATGTGGCACTTCAACAGATACTCAGCTGATGACAAACATCCTTTCCCTTTCTGCTCAAGGCAGGTTTGTGATTATTTGGCTGGGCAGATGGGGTGAAATGGGGGTTTTTTTTAGCCTTTAGGACCACTGTCTAATTACACAAACCACAGAATCACACAATATCTTCATTTTATCTAGGCTGATCTTCCCTTTTTTAATTTAAAAACATAACCTATCACTACAGGCCTTACTACAAAGTCTGTCCTCATCTTTCCTAGAAGTCTCCTTTAGGCACTGGAAGGCCACAAGAAGGTTTCCCCAGAGCCTTCTCTTCTCCAGGCTGAATCAGCCCAACTATCTCAGCCTGTCTTCATAGGAGAGGTGTTTGTTCCAGTGCTCTGACAATCTTTGTGGCCTCCTCTAGACTTGCTCCAACAGTCTGTCTGGTATGGAGGACTCCCAATATGGATGCGGTACATGAGACACCCACCAGTACAAAGAGGTGTTTCCTTTGAGGGGTAACACCAGTTATCATCCTCCATGGCTCCTCTCACCCCTCAGGGACCCCTTTGGTAAGACAGGATTCTCAGAGACTGCATTACAGCCTTCCAGTTCCTCTGCCCCTGGAAGAGGTCATGCTTCAGTGGGGTCAGCTCAGAGGAATGGACTGGGGAAAAAAAAGGTGTCAAAAAAAGAGAAGAAACCAAAAAGGAGGAAAAAAAAAATAAGAAGGGGTGAGGGAATATATTTATTCTGAAAGGAATACACAAGGAGGGTTGCTCTGTAGGAATGGGTTGGTAGCCCACACCCAACACATTATCAGGAGGACTGGAAACCTGCAAGCAAATAAAAAACCACAAAAGAAAAAAAAAAAGGCGGAGATGGTAAAGACAGGTGGTGGAAGTCAAACACAGCTGTGGTGCAACCTGAAGAAATCCAAACCTCATCCCCCTGCGAGCACTTTGCCATGTATTGAGTGCCAAGAGAAAGACCTTTGTCCAGTGTCAGTGGGCAGCTCTCACACGTGAGGACAGAAATGGGGCACCTGGACTAGCAACTGCCCAGTGAGCCTGGGGACTCCTCATCCCCTGAGAATCAGAGGTGTCAGGGAGGCATTTAACAGAGAGGACCCTGTCTTAGCAAGGCTGAAAGATCTCCTTGATGAAAGGACATGCTCCATCACTCCTGACACCCTTTGGGAATTCATGTACAGCATCTACATGTGCATTACTCAGCTCCAGTTCACTCCTAGGCACTGGCACCAGGCCTGGATTTATCCCCAAAACTGCACACCAAGCTCTTCATCTGAACTAGAAGGAAACAGCTGTGCACATGGAGGACACACCTGCTCACAGTCCCCTCATGTAAAACATATTCCTTGGCATTGTGTGAAATGCATCTCATTCAGAAGTCACAGTGACAGTAAAAGACCTTCACCAAAGACCACCACTCAACAATCCAAATAAATTTGGTTTCCACGATCAACTAGATGAGAAGCATCCAGCATCCCCAGCCAGCTGTGATCTTTGATGTTGCCAGCAAACAAGCCTACACTTCCAATTTGTCCTTGAATAGAAAAACATTCACTCCATCCACTCTTTCCCCCATTTTTAAACTACTTGACCTCAAACTTCTGAATCAAAAACATCCTTCAGCACCATTGCCTGGAGCACCCTTGATCTAGAAAGTTCAGTCTGAAAGTGACGTCTCAGTGGTTTCTATTACAGATGCTCTATTATCTACAACAAGGAACTTTCACTCCAGCCTGTAGCATAAGCTGTACATCTCTGGTAAGAAACCTGTTTCTCACCAAGAGCTAGAGGGACCTTTGTAGACTAAGCACAGGCCATCCATGATACATCTCCATGTTACCACAAAATAATTACTTGGGCACACACCACATCTGATCCTCGGGGCTCTGGGTTCCCCACCCTTGTTTTTTTTAATTCCATGCAGAAAAATTAACTAATTAATATACGTCTGACAGATGTTCTTTGAAAGAGATATCATGTCTTCAAAACACAAGATGATGAAAGGAGAAATCGAGGAGATTAGGCTGACCAGAAAAGCAAGGACTGTGGCATGACAGGGGAAAGCAGAGCTTTAAATCTTTCTCTGATATTTATGATGGCTTTATTTGCATATCAAACTATGTGCCCATTAACTGTATATAAATCTATGATGAAATTATGCCGTGTAGCTCTCCAAAGTGAAGAAATGCCAGGGCTGGGCTGCATAATCACCCTTAACTCTGCCCCTCCAGGTGTTCCCATTCCAGCTCACTCCCAGTGATGGTCTACTATTTCCCAATCACACAACTGAACAGTGAGCATCTTTTGCAACCATACAGATGTATATGTAACATTTCCATATACTATGAGCTACTCCGCATGTGGTGGGACCTCTGCATCTCCCCATGGCCACTTCAGGAACATGATTTTTCTCATTTCTCAGCTAGTTGCATCTGCCTGCCACCCCTCACCTCACACCCCCATCTCCATGGGGCAAGCTGTGGCTTTGCCAAGGCTTTCCACATCCTGCTTGGAGACCCGTAGGTGACACTGGGATGCAAACAACAATTGAGACACATGCTCTCATTTTACATATCAAGAGGAACATGGGGATGCAACAGCCTGGTCCTGGAGCAGAACCACCTGCCTTCAAGTGTGCACTGGAAGGGGTGTGAACTTGTAGTCAAACTAGCCACTTCAAAGAGGCCTTTGTGCTCTGCCTGAGATCTGCAGAAGGCAGCACACAAAGCTGGAGCTTACAGCCCTGTCTGCAGCCACAGCTAGCATTTGCTACAGCCAGCACTACATCACCACTGGGCAAGCCAGCCAGCCCACACAGGCAGGGAAAGGTCTGAGAAGAGTGAGTTCCAGAGGTGCCAAGCAGTGCTGATGCTCTTCATGGCTTTGTCTAAAGCTGTGCCCAAGGTGGGAACCAAGACTTGACCTGCCAAGCCCCCTTCCAGTGTCTAATGACACCACTGTCCTTCGTGGTTGATAGATGTCAGTCCCACATGTCTTCCCCTCTACCTCATGCTCTGATGTATCTCAAGAAATATCTTTTCCCACATGGAAATCTTGCCCAGAAAGCAAGTGAAAATGTTGGATATTAATGGAGGAGCAGTAACTGTGTAGGACAGTCAGAAACCCCTGATGGGCTCAACTCTGCAGCATTCGATGTCTGTGGGACATGTCATCACAGGGAAGCAACACTCCTCTTGATGTGCCCACAATGCTATTTACCTTCTTGATGATCTCATGATGCTGTTTTTGGGCTGGAATCAACATTAACTACACTGAGCTTTCCCTGAAGATTTTTCCCTGCAGATATGCTACCCCTTAGGTGGTCTTCCAGGAAAATCCCAGGGAAGCCACCCCTACAGATGGCGTGAAAGGGGGGCAAGGAACTGAACCAGCTCCCCGGGACCATTTTATTTTTGGCCCAACGGAGGGTAGCAACTTTGACTAGTTGGAGCGATTAGGCACATATTCAGACATAAAACATTAATATAAGAACAAATCAAAGGCAGCTTGGCTGGCTGGGGCTCCTGCTTTGAATTCATTAAAATACATTTAAAAAAAGAAGAAGAAGAAGAAAAAGAAGCAAAAAAAAAACAGGTTTTATCTTTTCAAGTACGTATGAAGAAAGTATAAATTCCTGCCTGACTGCCGCACTTGGCCTGGGTGAGCTGGTAATTGGAACCAGCGTGCTCTGCTTCCCGGGCGTCCCATTCACAGGCGCGAGAGGGAAGCATTCAATTTTTCAATAGGAAATTTCATCGCCGGAAAACAATCCACCTTCCCTGCCTCCGAAGAGAAGCCAGAGGGAGAGAGTTCTCTCCCCGACCAGGGTTTCGGCTTACTGCCAGCCCTGGCCAGAGCTGCCGGCGGGCAGGAGGGCTGGATGCCGCGCTGACTCTGCAGACCATCCCAGAGCCATGAGGTCGACTTCCAACACTCAGTGTTTGATTTTTATTTCTCCCCCCTCCTCCGCCACCACCACCCTCTTGTAAATACATTGATTTGTTTTCTTTTCCTTTGGGATTGCTCAGGGGTCCAGATTGCAACTTTAATTTCCATAACCACACCGGCTAAACAAGCTCAGAGTTTTGTCATGACAGTTTTCCAGAGGGTTTGTTGTTTTGTTTTGTTTTTCCTTCCAGTTTTCCACCCCATTTCAGACCTGGCACTTCATGGCAAGCACCTGGGAGTATTCACAGCCCATGGGGATATTTTGCACAGGGATTTCCTCACAGACAGGTCACACTTTAAGTGGGGTTCTTAATGAGCCCAGGACAACCCCAGCTTGATGGGACTGTGAAAATCACCTTATGCCAACAGCTTTTTCAACATAATTTTTTTTTTTTTTTTTGCTTCTCACTAATTCTGAAAGTTGGTGCCTTAGAGAAGTTTGATAAGGCCACAAAAACCCATGAGAAACTCTAGCAGGGCTCAAGAAAGGCAGGCAACAAGCAAAGGGACTAGGCGGTGTGATGGCAGGTGAAATACAGCACTGTCCAACACAAAACCAAGGCAAAACCACCTCTGCCAGTGGGCACAGTAAGGACTAAGCTCAGGATTAAACAGACTCAGAAGCACCCGTCCCATCCATTGTCCCATAGGCACAATGCAAATTTTAAATCAAAATTTACTTCTGCTTTTAAAAGTTACTTGAAAAGTTACCTTCTTCCTTCCTATTTACATATGTTAAAGCATTAATGAGTAGATCCCACCACAATGGCTTGTTCCTTGATGTACCTATAGAAAGGCTGCGTTCTGCAGCCTTCTTCACCTGCTTTCCCAGCCATCCCCAGGACAAAACTAGGAGAGGAAGGGTTCCCTCCATTGTGCAGTCTCAGTGTCTATCCCATCCCATCCCATCCCAAGTGGCTGGACCAGAAAGCAATCACAGGCAATGCCTGAAGGAGTTCTCCAGAAGTACACCAACCTCCACCTTTACACCTCTTTTCCCCAGTATCTCTAGAAAACGGTAATCACAGAGCTGTTTTTAACTGAAAGATAGAAATAGTCTTTTAACCTCCAGTGCAGCACTATAGGGGTACTTTGAGCCATAAGTAGGGTACTTTTAACTGCCTTAAGTGACAGGCAAAGGGGATTCCTGAAGCAGAATGGTGTGTGACTAGGAGTATGGACCTGGCAAGCAACTGGTGATGCAAGGGGCAGGAGATGGGAAGAAGGGTAAAGCTGAGGGCAGCAGCTGAAGCAGAGTTAGGAAAACTTAGCACAAGGTCAGCATGGAGTCACATGAAGTATTGGATTTTTGGGATATTTTGGGCAATGAGGGCACTTGCTGTTCCTCCATTCCAGTACAAGATCGTTTGCTTCTCTTGAGAAACCAGTTCCCTCAAGGCTACCCTGAGTCAGGCACAGGATGCCTTACTCAGCCCCAGAAGAAGACTTAAAGACTATAGCATAAAGTACTGAGAAAGTCCTCAAAAAGTCTTGTGGTTCACCCCAGGCTCAAAGCAGGGAGCCCTAAGGGAAATGTTTGTCTTGTTCAGAACTGCCAGGGATAGATCCATAGCACTGAGCACCCCTGGTGTTTCACCGGCCTTTTCTTTAGAGGTACTTTACTGCCCAAGGACCTGGTCTCAATATTGGACCCATCGTTGTCCCTACTAACTCCTTAACAAGCCAAGAAATTCATGCAACACTTTATGTCTGTGGGACTTTATCCTGCTCTTGACAGGCAAAGCTTGGACCCCTCCTGTTGGACTTAGACTTGGACTCCAAGCCCTAATCCTGAGCTGAACACCCAGAGCTGATCACTCTCCTTGGGCACCGAGGATCACGCTAAATCCCAACAAATTTCAGAGCAAATAAAATGCACCAATTTTTGCGAGCCAGGATCACCTTTGTAGAGCTGCCACCAAAGCTCTTCCTAGAAGTCATTAATTGCGATGGACAAAACACGATTCCACCTCGCTTCTCTCCTGCCTCTTCAAGGGCAGGATGGCAGCACTTGAGCTGCTGCAGCACTGATTGTCCTATTGTTCCACAAAGTGGTTCCTCTCCAGCAAATTGAACACTGAGAGCCATCAGAGAGAGCCCCGGACAAAGGGACCAGTGCCTGTTTCTGGGATTATTAGAGGGAAGCAGAAAAAGCCTCTTGAAAAGTCTTTGTGGCACTTAACGTGACAGCTGAAAATAATGGATAGGACAAAACAGAGCAAAAAGATGATTTAAATTAGGCAACTCCCGGAAAGTGGTGCTCACTTAGGCTTCCAGAGGAGAACTGCCATTGCTTAGAAACACTAACGCTCACGTCTGTGTGCTCTCCCCTTCTGCAGCGTGTACACACACACACACACACACACACACACACACACATCCCTTTTTAGGTGCTCTGTAGAGCATTTGTTCCATTTGCCATTGCAGACGGCATCCCTTGCATCAGGGGATGGGAAAGGTGTAAATGAGCGACCTCACCTGCAGCACATCAATCCATTATACAAAAGGAAAGGAAGAAAAAAAAGCATTTCATTTCTATTTGCTGCCCAAAGTCCCTGTAGAGAGGTAGAGATTTACGTGTATGTGTTCCAGAAACCATCAGAGACCTCCTCCAAAGCCACCCAAAGGAGAAGGGCCTCGCTTCTACTCAAGGGGTTTGACCTGATTGCCAGCTCATGCCAGTCCCACCTTGGTGGGATTGGTGTGGGGATCATTTTAAGTGATGGGCATCTCCCATCCATGCCAATCACCTTGCCCCTGCCTTGAGGAGCTCACTCACACTTCCTGGCAACATCCTTCAGGATTGAATCCTCTTTTGATGCTACAACTCCTGCCAGGGCTGGACCAAGATAAAGCCACTCCAAGCGAGTCCTGTGCAGCCATGAAGCAACCAGTCTCAACCCGACACTGCCAGGTTCTACCAGCTGAAACTGTGTTGGTGGTGCTTACTCCACTCCCCACGTGCTGGGACCTGCCCATGCCTGTCTCTCACCCTCCTCATCCTCATTTCCTTAGTGCACTGATAAACCTTTCCTGAGGCATCTGCTGGACCAGGGTGCCCAGGGTCCCTTGAGATGATTGCACGCTCATCACCCCATCTGCAGATCTCTGCACCAGGGCAGGGACACCCACTCTATCTGTGATGGTGACCTGGGCACAGGATCACACATGAAGGGACTGGGGTACAGCATCCCACCCTCTCTCATGCACTGGATGTGAGTGGGGGTCCCTGTGGTGTGGGTCTCGGTGTGGCTATCACACAGTCCCTCTTGTGCTGTCGTCACCTGGCTGCTTGTCTGAGCCCCAGAGAGCCAAACAAACCCATTAAGGCTAAAACCTTAATCATCAGCCCAGGCTACTTCCAAAAGTCCTTCATTGTGGTTGGGACCAGCATCCTTCCTCACCCAGATGGTGGCTGTCACTCCCATTTTACTCAAAACAAGAGCTTTGGGACATGATTCCCCCATCTGGGAGGATGATGCAGAATCCCCTCAGAATCCCAAGAGATTAATCCTGCTTTGTCTGGTCTCTAGAAGTGCAATTTCTTTCTCTCTCTCTCTCTCCTTGAGAAGGCAGCGATGCTCAGGCCATTCTCAGTCTGGCCAGGGAAGCAGGGGAAGGGTGGGGAGACACGCGTGCTGCACAGGGTGAATTAGCAAGCTGTCTGGTTTCGATAGATTTACTTATGCTGTGGCAGCAATCTGTCTTTCCAGGCACAGTGCTTTGGTTTTACGACCTGAAACACCACGCAAAGCAGCTCCTGAGCATCTGAGGATGCAGCCCAGCCAGCCCGGCGCTCATCCCTGTGGTGGATAAAATCCAGTTCAAAATGCAGGGAGCCCTCTGCAAGCACCAGTTTGGACACCCAAAAGCCTGAGACACCAAAGCAGCAGCTGAGTGGACAGGTCCCAGCATAAAACACCCCAGGCACCCCAAAGAGAGGAACCTTCATGACAGTTCCTAGGAATCCCATGATATCACCCCTTTGCTGAGATACTGTGGGCTCTGCCTTCTGCAAAAGCTGATTTGCAGGAGCGGGTAGCTCTGGCATTGGATGAGGCTCATGGATGTAGCAGTCAAACCTGGGCATGTTGCTCTGGATTTGTGTAGCATCTGGCACGCTGGGATGTCACCTATCTGTCCCTGCATCCTGCTGCAGCACCAGTATCCAGTAACGGATATGTCAGAGGAGGAGGGGACGGAGAGGAGAGGAGAGGAGAGGAGAGGAGAGGAGAGGAGAGGAGAGGAGAGGAGAGGAGAGGAGAGGAGAGGAGAGGAGAGGAGAGGAGAGGAGAGGAGAGGAGAGGAGAGGAGAGGAGAGGAGAGGAGAGGAGAGGAGAGGAGAGGAGAGGAGAGGAGAGGAGAGGAGAGGAGAGGAGAGGAGAGGAGAGGAGAGGAGAGGAGAGGAGAGGAGAGGAGAAGAAGGAGAAGGAGGAGAAGGAGAAGGAGGAGAAGGAGAAGGAGGAGAAGGAGAAGGAGAAGGAGAAGGAGAAGGAGAAGGAGAAGAAGGAGAAGGAGAAGGAGAAGGAGAAGGAGAAGGAGAAGGAGAAGGAGAAGGAGAAGGAGAAGGAGAAGGAGAAGGAGAAGGAGAAGGAGAAGGAGAAGGAGAAGGAGAAGGAGAAGGAGAAGGAGAAGGAGAAGGAGAAGGAGAAGGAGAAGGAGAAGGAGAAGGAGAAGGAGAAGGAGAAGGAGAAGGAGAAGGAGAAGGAGAAGGAGAAGGAGAAGGAGAAGGAGAAGGAGAAGGAGAAGGAGAAGGAGAAGGAGAAGGAAGGAGAAGGTCCTCATTCTGCCCAGTGTGATGGGCAGATGGCCCCTTGTGATGCTCCTCTGCTCCTTACACAAAACCAGCCAGAAAACTGCTACTGGAGCTTCTCACACAGCAGCCCAAGAAGGAGTTCACAGCGAGCCTGCCATGCCTCTACAAGTAAGTGTGCAAGAGACGTAGGAACTCACACGGGAATAGTTGGGATTTTATCATCTTCCTGGAGAACAAACAGAAAAGGAGTGCAAATTGCTGCTTTTTATCACAGCTGGCAAAAAAAAATCTGTAAGCATCAAATGATGAATGTGCTCGTAGTACTGTAGGTGGGGAAATTCTTGCTCATAATCAAATCTAAACTCTCTCTCAATGTATTCACAGTGCCACAGTCCCCACCGTGGGTTCAGAGTGGCATTTCGGAGCTGATGTTCGTGAAGCTGAGGTGGAAAGGTGAGTAAATCAACTGTCTCTTTACTGGGTAGAAGAAAAAAAGAAAGAAAAAAGAAAATAAGAGGGGGGAAAAAAAGACAAAGATTTTTACAAGGAAGGAAATGGAAATTTAAAAGGAAATGGGAAGAAAAGGAAGAAATAAGTAGAAAATTAAGAGAAAGAAAAAGAAATTAAATACAAGTGAAAAAAAGGAAAACAGAAGAAAATTGAAAAATAAATGAAGCATCAGAAAGAAAAAAGAAGGAAAAGGGAGGTAAAACGGGAAGGGGGAAAGGGGAGGAAATAAAAAACGTGTTAAAAGAAAAGGGAGGGAAAACTAAAAGAAAAAAGAAAGTGATACAAAGATAAGAGAAAAGAACAGGAAAAATGACTAGAAAAAAAGAACAGAAAAAAGGAACAGAAAAAAAAGAAAAGGAAAAAGAAACAAAGGGGAAAGAAAAAAGGGAAAACAAAAATAAAAAAAGGAAAAGAGAAAGCCAGGAAGCAAGAAAAATCTAAGAACTGATAGTTTCCAGACACTAAAGGAACAACCTCGAGTCATTTTTTAAAAAGTCCAAGTCCTTCCTAATAAGATGCCTAACAGTCTGTGAATTACACAGCCATAAAACTTGTACTTACATGTGACATTTGCTGGTAGGAATAAATCAGGGCTCAGAAAAGAGGAGACGCTTTGGAGTTCAATGGGTATTATCCGAACTCTAACCGTATTAGCGGTGGTCTGAAAGCAGGACATTGTCATCCAGACAGACGGACGATGTTCATAACCAGTGGTAATTTGTAGGACGCATAATTTGCTGCTACCAAAATAGCACAGCATGTGGGGTTTTTTGCCCTTTTTAGTATATAGCCCTGTCGTTTCTTTTGGCTTGTTGAAAGAAATCTGCTCTGCACAAGCGGAGCGAGAGCTCAGACCTTCAGCAGCTCATATAAAACAGGTGGCTAGGCATCAGGGGAAATAGAGCCTGCTTTTTTTTTTTTAATTCTTTTTTTTTTTTTTAAAGCTAATAAAATAAACAGATTATTAGAGAAAATGGAGATGAAACCGGCTTCTCTTTCAAAAACAGAAAGTCAGAGATGAACTAAGTTTCGGCTGAGCGAACGCTGCACGGAAAACACAGATGCCACAACCTCTCTGAATAAAACTCTCTGAGTTTTACCAACACACTGAGTTTTCACCTAAGATAAATAATTAGGAAAAGAAGAGTTGTCCACTCAGGGACATCATCCCCAAGAGTACAGCTGGATGCAAAGATCAGCAGCCCCTGGCCAACCGAGCCGCTGGCTTAACATCCACCTAGCCTGGAGGCTTGTGAAAGTCAGGTTAGGACAGACATGCTGCCTTAAGCCTTCATCCCTACCAACACCATCATCATCATCATCATCATCCTCCTCCTCTCCCCCACCAGACAAGACAGCGCAGCACTTACGTGAAAGTTGGGATTTGGATCTGGTTAAGTCCCAATCCTTTAACTTTCCGCAGGGAAAATGTTAGGAGGCATCTCCCCTGCATGCTCCAGACCGTTGGCTACTTCATGGTGGGGACTGACGATGAAATTGAAGGCGGGGAGGTGGAGAGGGGGGGAAATAAAGCAAAAACCCACCCCAGAAAATAAATGCCTGTATCCCTAACAAAGCGGCAGGGTGGAGCCAGCACACCCTTATATTTAGCTGCAGGCAAAGCCTTAAAGTTGTAGCACATTTATTTTCCATGAATCACGACGAAGCTACAAGATTCACACACACACACACACACACACACAAACACACCAAAATCTTGCCATTTGCCTGCCTCTGTTCTCTTACAGGGCACTCCAGGACTGTTGGTACCACTGTTCCATTTTTATTTTCTCAACTCAGGAGGGTTGTGATGGATCAGAGACTTCAAAAAGCTCAGATGAAGCTACCTCAAGCTAAAGTGCAGTTTCCTGCAGCCCTGAATTATATATATATATTTGTTAATTTTTCAACTTTTTTTTTTTTTAACAGTGGAAAAAACAGTAATTATCAGACCTAAATCACACCTCATATTTAGAAAATGCTTAAGGGCTGATTGCTGGTCTCAAAGGCTCTGAAATCCTCCTATCTCTGCCTGCCCCAGCAGAACCAGCCTGGGTGACGGCCAAGGTCAAAGCCCATCTGCAGAGGGCACGATCTGCTGGGATGTCCAACACAAGCAGACACGAGAAAGAAAGGAAGATGGGAGCTATCGGAGAGGCCACAGGCCCTGCCTCCAACCCCTCCCGAGGTCGCATCTAGTCCCAACCACCCCACCACCTCCCTCTTGGCCTTGCTTTCGCTCATGCAACTCGCTTTCATGCGATGCCAAGGGCCCGGGCGCCGCGGCAGATGCCGCGTGCTGAATTGCAGCCTCTTCTGCCAAAGCCTGGGGACAGCAGAAGGCTCAGCCAGCCCATAAAAATTAGCATCTGCACTTTGCCACTTGCACAGCTGTACCGTGACAGCAGGGTCTGGAGCCGGGGTTATCTACAGGGGTGTCGTGGGGGAAAGGAAAATGAATCCGTCGTGCCACGGCAGAAGCCGACGCTGACCTTCCAAAGATCCTTACACAAGCTTCAGGGAAAGGCCTTAGAGGCCTGAGTAAGGGATTTCAGTTTTGACAGCGTTTCCCCTCTACCTTTCCAGCAAGGCTGGGCGCAGAAGAGTGTCTGAGCACCCTCAAGGGAAGAGATCGACAGTTTACCTGCAAGCAAGTACCTACAGAACTTGGTTAGTCACCCACTCATTTTCTCTTTATTCCATCGTAAGGGTTGTTCCCTCAGTAGTTGTAACACCTGAGAGCAGGACAACCCTTGACACGAGGATCCGTATGCTCCAAATACCAACCACTGCTGGGTCAGCCACCGCTGGGTCAACTCTGCCTTGGACAATAAAACACCAAGCCCACACTCTCCCAGTGAAGCCTGCCTCCACTTCCAGAGGTCTTTCACTGATGCTCCAGCAATCCTGAACTCAAAGTCTGGGGTTGTTTTTTTCATGTATTTTAAGAAAATGTTGGAAATATTTTTTTTTTCTTCTGCACTGCCTGGGTAGGGCCTGACATCCTTCCTGCGCTTTTCACCGGGGAACAGGGAGGTCCTCTGCAAAAAGGGCAACAGGCTGCTGTGGCTTCCTCACCTGCCAGCATTGCTTCCTGCATCAGATCACTAGATAAGAAGCTATTTTTCCTCTCTGCCTTGTGTTTTCAAGCTGAGTGGTGATCAGGGATCTCCCCTCCTCCTTCACAGGGCCCCATAACAGGACCTGAAATTTTCCCCAGGGGTAAAGAAGGAGCATCATCATGGGCTTAAGAGCATTAGCCTACAGTAGCATGTCTCTTGCCTTCTTCCAACCCTTCTCCTACCTAGCATTCCAGAACTGCTTGCAGAAGCTCCTTAGCACAAGACAGAGGGCCACACAATAGTTTGTTTTAGTGGAACAGGGACCTCATAGCCCACCCCCTGCCATAGGCAGGGACACCCCTCACCATCCCAGGGTGCCCAAAGCCCCATCCAACCTGGCTTTGAGCCATGCCAGGGACCCAGGGGCAGCCACAGCTTCTCTGGGCAACCTGTAATGATGAGGAAGACTGAGCTTTAGCCCAAGGTTGTACCATGCTGCAATGACAGCCAAGACATGGCATGTGATATAGCTGCACCAGACGTGATTAGGGGTTGGTAGTCGACTAACAACGCACACAGAGAGTGACTTCTCTAGCTGCACAGACCAGCTCTGGAGGGACACCGTAAGAAAAAGCGGTATTGTGTCAATGTACAGGCATTTGGAGACAACCCAACAGCAGATCTCTGAAAGAGATATTTCTGTTTGTTTGTTTTGAACTGTTGCTTGCCAGTGCAGGACCTCACGTTGGGCATTTGTCCTAGTGCACAATTTGCATGCCAGATGCTCTTTCGTCTTGCTAATTGTTGAAACAAAGTGGATGGTGAATGAAGTCCTTTGAGGTTGGCAGGGGCTTCAAATACGGCCAGCACTGAGCTAATCCTGCTTCCAGTGAATGGAATAGCAAATGTACGTTGGCAAAAGGCTCTTCACTACTTTTGTAATAACACAAAAATGAAAGTGCAAGAACAATGGTGAATGCCCTCAGAAAATCCCTTCCCCTGTTGAGGTCAACCCCCTTGCTGGCCTACAGCTTGCAGAAAGAATAGTGTGACACTACATGCTGGAGCTGGGCAAACCACCTCATTGAGTCCAGCAGTAGCTTTGTCCAGGCTCAGATGGCTCAGATGCCAGCCCTTCCTTCTCCCAGCCTATGTGTGCTGTGCTTTCTGGCAGAATTAAGAGGAGCTGAGCAGCAAGCTCGGATCAATGGGGAGCTTAAAAGGCTGACCAGGTTGGAAATAGGTGTAAGAGATGGACCTTGGAGCCTTAGCAGGTGTCTGCCCAAGCTACAGAAATGTGGGGAACTCAAGGGACCACCTGAAGGACCGATTCCCACTGCAAGACACCATGTAAGAGATGGGTAACCTACACAAGACCACAATCCGTCAACTTGGGTTGGCACCAAGAGAAGAAATCTCTTAGGAAAAGGATGTCTAGCCCCATTACTTGGTTTTGTACTGTGTCTGACATGGGACAGGCAGGAGAAATGCACAAAAAGGAGATATGAATGTACAGAGATACTTCCTCCCCACACAACCTGCCAGCTGCTGACCATCCATCCACCTTTCAGAGGCTCCCAGGCTGGAAGCTGCATCTGAATCCCAGAGCCAGCAGCCCTCGCTGAGCCTCGTTCCAATTGCTTTTTGAACCCTTTTATACCTCTGGCCTCCGAAATAGTTGGTGACAACAAGCTCCCCAATTTAATTACGGACTATGTGAAAAATTATTTCCCTTTGTTTGCTTTAGAGCTGCTGCCAAATAATTTTATTTCACAGCCATTCATTTCTGGGTTAGAAAAGAGACAATGAATAAACCGTCCCCTGCTCCTCTTCTCCACTCCAGCCATGGATTGATATTTCTGTCTGTGTGAAGCCTCCAAGGACGGGGGCTTTTTTTTATAGCACTAAGGGGCCTCGTATGCTGAGCCCCTCTCCCTGCAGAAACCACTCCATCCTTCCTACCTCCATCACTCCCTCTGCGTTGGGCTGCGCGTTATCCATCGCGTCTGCAAATGAAGCTCAGCCACGTCTTGTGTTCTCGTTTTTCTTCTCAACCTTCGCCCCAACAGCTCCTTACGTTCAACTTCCATTTCTGCCAGCGATTGAGAGTTGAGCTGACATTTCAAAAAAGTATCCAGAGTGATGCTGAGATGCTTCCACACCTCTCTGTGGCTTTAAGTGCCTGAAATAGTTTCCTAAATTTGGTAAACATTGCCCTCTCCACAGTCACCTGTTTCCAGATCATTTATGGATGTGTTGAACACCTCAGGCACTAGTTAACAGCCCAGTAGGACTCCTTTGGTAGCCATGGTGAAAAATGACCATTTCTTCCTTTCCTGTGTTTTCTAGACTCTTCTTTGGCCTCCCATCACCTTTTGGCCTCCATCCTTGCTCAACCTCAACTCTTCCTTGGCCTCCCACCTCCTTTTGGCCTCCATCCTTGCTCAGCCTCAACTCTTCCTTGGCCTCCCACCTCCTTTTGGCCTCCATGCTTGCTCACTTAAGGCCAGCTATGTCCATCTGAACAAGGGTCTTCACTCACTTGCCTTCTGACCATACTACATTGGGTGTAGTGGTGCAGATCACCCTCTCCTCATACGTAACTCTGAGCTTGATGTTGATGTTCCCCAAAACCTCAAAGCAAATTTGGAGCCAGAACATTTCATTCCCCTGAGATTATACCTGAGCTCTGAATTTGCAAGGGCATAGGACCAGGCTGGGATGGCATGTCACACCACTTGGATCAGGATCATCCTTCAACAGATACGGTCCAAAGGCCAAGTGAGCCCCAGGCAGTCTGTGTGCTCCTCAAACATAGTGCACGTGTCTAGTAAAGAACTTCAGCTTCCTGGGTGAGGAGTTCCCAGGGCTGAGGGGTTTTTTTTTCAATCAGAAATTCAAGGCAGAACCCCAAACCTCCCATCAAGACATCTCTGAGATTTGGGGCTCTGGACATCTGGCTCTAAACTGTGGCTTGCATCCACGATCCCTCCACACCAGATGGCTGCAGTGGAAAAAAAAATCTCCATCCTTCTCCATGTCCCAGCAATGCATCCCTACATCTGCAGAGGGTGGGCCAAGTGGGGTGGGAGAAGAGAACACAGAGGGATGTGGAGCAGCCTGGGACATCAGAGGGAACAAGACCCTTGGCTGGACCAGGAGCAGGTTTCACTGAAATGAGTTATTCAAGGACGTGGGAGATGCCCCATCCCTGGAAACATTCCAGGCCAGGTTGGACAGGGCTCTGAGTGACCTGATCTGGTGGCAGATGTCCCTGCCCATGGCAGAGGGTTGGACTAGATGACCTTTACAGGACCCTTCCAGCCCAAACCATTCTGATTCTGCGTGCATACTCCTGTGCAGATGGCTGCTTTCCTAACTAGGACGCTGCAGCCTTAAATTGCAATGCTCGGCATGGCACAGGGCAGGGCAGTGTCTCCAGCTCCCTCCAGACCCCCCTGATATTTATGTTACAGCCATCCGGATTCATTTTTTGCTGACTGTGCTGGCTTGCCCTCCCTCTGCCCTCTGCAGAATTTCATTAATGCTGCTTTGCTGGTTGGGGAGGGGTGGGATGGGCAGACAAAATGATCTCTTATTTTATTTTATTCCTCCCCTCTCTCCCCTTGGCTTCAAAACACTGCCAAGGATCTCCTCCTCTTATCTACATGTGACATCCCTCAGCATCACCCAGGGCAAAGAGCTGCTTCTCAACCTTAAGCCCTCATAACAAACCAACACCATCAGAGCATTCTAAGCATGAGGGACCCAACTGCTGAAGACTAGGAGCCCAGCCTTAGGACCAGAAGGGATCTGACCATCACCAAGAAGGTGTAAACCTCTTCCAGGGGAGCTGCAGCCTTTGAAGGCAGCTGTGTCGGGGGCCAGAGCTGCCATGTCAGCAACTGGGTTACCCAAAATGGACCTCAAGTCCAGCAGCCACACTGGGGACAGTCAATTATCCAGCAAAGCCAGGGATGGATCTCTGCATCCCCCACCAAGAGCCACAGGAAAACCAGGGATGGACCTCAGCATCCCCCACCAAGAGCCACAAATCAGCCTTGCTTTGCACAGCACTGGCTGGCTGATTGTTTTCCCCACACAGGAGCTCCAGGGGTAATGTCTGGATGTTTCAAATCCACCAGCAAACACAGCCACCGGCGAGCTACCCAGGCTCCAGATTTCCCCCTTCCATCACCAGATCCATGAACCAAGAAGCTTTTCAACAAGGGTCTCGGAAAGAATAACAATCCCAACTCTCATTTACCTGGGTGGGAGTCAGGCACTTCACACCATCAGTCCTCTCAGAAATTCCAGCTTTACTGCCACAATGAAAAGGAAATATTTTTCTACACAGGGCTTATAAGATGTTGTCGTGGTGGCATGTGTGGGTGTGGACTTGGATATTATCTAAAGGCTCAGATCTGCAAGGATGCACATAAATCACTTCACTCCCATGAAAACAGCAAGAACAGCCATAAAATGACCCAAGCGCCGAGACCAGACCCCTCCAGACAGCATCACTGTGAGCTACTGAGGTGTAAAAGAGGAAGAAGGAAAAACAGATGACACATAAAATTTTTATTCCACATCACGGTCAGTTTGTTTCTGCATCAAGTATGTTTTTCCTGTGTCGATATAACACTTATTAAAGCTCTACTTGGGTCCTTGTCAGCGTGGTGGCGGCAGCAGCTGCAGGGATGCTGGCTGGGGTTTCCCACGCCAGCCCTGGTGTCCCACTCTTCCCCTTGGGGCAGTGGCAGGGAGCAGAGGAGCCACCCCAACAATGGCAAAGCCTTTTCCACCCCTTTGTCCCTTCTTCACCTTTCTCCTGCCTTCCTTGGGGCAGATAAAAAAAAGATAAAAGACCAGTTTGCTGACAGGGTCCACCAGCAAGGAGGTGGGGATGGTCCTGACCACCAAGTGTTTGAGGAGAGGAGAGCAGAGAGGCCAGAACCAGTGTTACCATGCAAGGGGATGGAGTGGTGTGGCAAGGAGGGGTGCAGAAAGGTGACACCCTTGCAGAGGTTTTGGTGCCAGGCAGGCCCGATGCCCACCCCTACCTCCCAGCATGGGGCAGCAGGAAACATCTGCTGCCCCTCACTGAATGAGGATGGAGATGGCACTGGTGTATCACTTCAAGGAGGTCATCAGCGCTGAAGCACTCTGCCATCACTGCCCAACTTGTACTGCAGCACTGGAGACCTCTGGCTTGGCCCACACCTCCACCAGCCGTGGGCTGAAAAGGGTTTCCAAGCACAAAGACAACAGATGCCCCCTCTCCCCGTTACAGATGGGCTCTGTGACACTGTGAGGGGCAGTCAAGCCCCAAGCGACACACAGTGAGATGGCCACAAGCAAACAGCATGTCATGTGGCACCAAATGTCCCTGAATAAAGTCAAATTGTAAAAAAAAAACCCAGACTGCTGGACCACAGCTGAAGCCAAAGCATCTCAGGCCAGCATCCTGCTGCACCAGCTCTGGAACCATCAGCCCCCAACATAAAACCTTCTGAGTTTGATTTTTATACTCTTCCTTCTCATGCAAAGTGATGCTGCCCTATCCACTCCCTTCAGCCACACAAGCACACGAGCAGCACCTTATACACATTATCTCTGATTGCCTCCACTGCTCCTCCATGTGCTCTTTATGCAGGGACAATTAAGCTCTGCTCAGCTTTTCCATTAACCCAAGCAGCCCTGAGTCATGTCTGATGAACTAACAAGTTGGGTTGGTTTTTTTTTTTCCAATCTGATCCAAGACTCATGTCTGCTCAGCTCAGACTCACTGTGAAAGGTTCAATCCCTCCATGCCTCCCAGTCAAACATCAGTCTGGCTGCTTCTTGTCCCTGCTCTGCAGAAGCTGAATGACTACATGAGATGCCAGACAGCTTGGAATTAGGTCCAGGATTTATTCTAGGAGTGTCTGGCTGTACAAAGACTGCAGGCACCCCTAGGACTAATTTGTCAAAAGCATCCACCCAAAAAAAGCTTCTGCAGTTAGGTGGCTACCACATCACATGCCTCTTCCATCACTAGATGCCTAGTACCACTGTAGGTCTTTCCTCACTCAGGTCATGAGTGGGGTCTCTAGCAAGATATTTCTTCTCAAGAAATGTATGAGCTTCAAATTCTTGTTAGCCCTTGACCCTCAGCCACCACATCATTCAAGAATTACTGGAGGGGGGGGAATATGTAGACAGAGGAAGAGTCAGGTGTCAGGTTTGTTCCCTTGGAAGCCAGGTTAAAACTGGTATGTGCAGCCATGGATTCAATCAGTTGAATGTGCAATCAATGCACACAGTGAAAAGCATGATGTCAACAGGCTCTGGGAACCTTAGTCCATCCCCTTGGCCACTCCAGACACTGAAATAGCCATCAAGGAAAAGTTAGTCAAGACCATCCAAGGCAAAGCCACCCCGAAGCCTTTGGTAAGAGGCAGGAGAGTTCACTCTTTTGCTATCTTGAGCTCCTTGCAGACTCTGGAAGGTGCTGCTAGACTCAGACCCACGGTGGCAGTGGTTAGTGATTCATTTAGGGGAATCAACTTTTTCAAAGGGCAGAGACTGGCAGGACAAGGGGGGATGGATTAAAGCTAAAGGAAGGAAGGTTTAAATTGGATACTAGGGGTAAGTTTCTTACAGAGAGAGTGGTGAGGGGCTGGAACAGGCTGCCCAGAGAAGGGGTGGGTGCCCCATCCCTGGGGGTGTTCAAGGCCAGGTTGGATGGGGCCGTGGGCAACCTTGTGTAGCTTCAGGCCTGGAGGTTGGTGTCCCTGCCTGTGGCAGGGGGTTGGAGCTCTGTGACCCTTGTGGTCCCTTCCAACCCAGACCAGTCTGTGATTCTATGATTCTATGATCTGGAGCTTAGTTTTGTGCACAAGCAAGGCTGATAAAGTGTACCTGCAAGTCTCTGCATCTGCATATTTCAGTATGTCACCTGCCAGGGCATCATCTCCACTCTAGTTTCAAAGGGGGTCATGATGATAGGAAGTTATGAAGCTCATAAAGCCTCCGTTGGCAGAGCAGAATCCTCCCTTCATTAACAGGCTATGGCTATGCTGGAAACAACGGGGTACCAACCAGAGTAAGTCAAGAAGAGATGCCCAAAAAGAGATGGCGAGCAGGTGAGGGACCACACAACCTGACCCAACTCAACACCTGGAGAGAACAGCCTGAATTTCACCCCCTTCCTCTGCCCTACACCTACTTTACCCTGCTCTGATCTCCCTCCATCCCTCTCCAGTCTGCAGCATGTGGCGACTGTAATTACCGTCCTCCTCGCTGCCGCGCAGCCATGCCACCTCCAGGTACTTAACTTCTTTTAATCTTGCTTCATGTTTCAGTCCCTGCAGCCCACTCATAATGTCTGCTACTCTTCTTCCATCACCCTCCGATTCATCAATAGCCATGTCAGGCTTTGACCTCCAATTTTCTAACTGCTCAGCTAAACCACTCTGCCACTGGCCCCGTTCCTGCCTTTGTTAAAAACGAGGGGGGAGCCTCATTTGCTTTCTTATTTGATCATCACTTCACTTCTGTGGTGTGCACTCTGCTTCCCCGTCTCAGAAGCCCATCAACCGGCCCCATTCGGGACTGGCGCTGGGGCTGTTGTTACCTTTAACGAGAGGAAATTATAGTTAATGCTTAATTTTAATTTTTTTTTCCCCTCTCTCTTCCCCTCCTTTAATTTATTTTTTTTTTTAATGGCTTTCCCAGAAAAAGCAGCTTCGGCAGAGCGCTGCCACCTGAATGCTAATGAACATGGAAGGGACCCGGCGTGTCTGCCTCTCTGCCAGACATCAAATTGATTTTCAAATTGCTTTGATGACATAAGGTGGTTGCACAGTTTGGACCCATGTGATTACCTGAGTGTTTATCTCAGTAGGCTTTTCCACTCGCCTGCTTTAAAATAACCCAGGCGAAAGGATTGGACCTTCATGATGGAGGTTGTGGTCCCCTGGGTTGCTGCCAGCCTACGGGAGCCTGGTCAGAATTTGGATCATTTGGATATGGATCCTGGCTGAGCCCCAGCAAACAAGAATGGGGAGGCAATCTGCAGCTGAATGTCAACTACATCTTCAGCTTTTGGAGGTAAAAAAGGAACCCCACAGCGTGGTGGTAGATACCCCATCCCTGGAAACATCCAAGTTCAGGTTGGACTGGAATCTGAGAAGCCTGATCTGGTTGCAGATGTCCTTACCCATGGCAGGGGGTTGACCTAGATGACCCTGAAAGGTCCTTTCCAACCCAAACGCTTCTGTGATTCTTAAACATGGATGGTTCAGTGCTAAGGGAACAGTCCTAGTATATGATGAAATTAGGGAAAAAAAAATTCTGTCAGGGAAATTCAGCTGCTGTGTGTGGTCCAGGACAGCATCTCACCTCCTATCTTAGGTTCTCACCATAGCCAAAAGTGTGAGGATGAGGAAGGAAGGGCAATGAGGGAGCTGGAGGATGTGCTGAGCAGCTGGGAGTTCCCTGTGGAGAAATTCCAGAGCTCAGGCACACTCGTCCCTCCTTTCAGAACACTCATCTTCTGAGTGGATGCTGGATGGGAAGGAGGTGTGACTGACGGAAGAGAAACATGATTTAGCCATGGTTGAGGCCTCTCCTCCATGAGCAAAGTCTCAAGCCCAGGAGGGAGGGGAACACAGGCTGCCAAAGGGAAATCTGAGCATCACACAGGGCCAGGCACCGGCTTTAGGCCCATAGGAAAAGGCAACAAAGCAAGACATCCATAACCCATTAGCAGGAGAGGCAAACACCCACTATTTCATCAAGCCTGGTGGGCAAAAAACAGGTCAATAACCTTGTCCCAGACTGAGGGATGTGAGGATGTGAGATGGCCTCAGTGCAGCTGCTATTACGGATGCAAGAGAAAGAAAGGCACAAGCTGCTGCAGGCTGAGCTCAGCCTCCGAATCTTCCACTGATCAGAGACGGGGATAAGCAGGAGTGAGGGGAAATATGATCCACACACATTAAGCTGTGGGTAACATAAGCAGTGGCCTCAGAGATAGCGTTCCTTCTATCCCCACACGTGGCTGTATCTCGGTACGCCCAGCAGCTGGAATGCGAAGGGCTGGAGTGCAATTTATGGAGTGCTCGGTGATCCCAAGGGATGAGGGGGAACAGCGGGAGAGCATTTGTTACTACTACTTTACATCAGAAGGGGTACGGCTGGTCGGTGGTTTACATTGCTGGGGCACCTTTCATCTCAAAAGATAACAGAGGCATCCCATGAACAAGGGAGGGCGTGAGCCAAACCCTCACCACTGGCTCTGCCCGGGCTGATGTGTATATATATATATATATTATATATGACCATATATATATATATGACCAGAGAAATTCAAATCTCTTCCTTGGAGCACAGCCATCTCCAGTATCAGAAAACACCCTTCTCCCCAGACCTCTGAAACCATGCTGTGCCCACATGAAGGAATAATCAGCATTTAGCAGCATTTCCCTCTCTGCCACGCAGGCAACTCCCCATTTGCACTATATAAAGCAAAAAAATAAATCACAGGCAACCTAAATAGACTCGAGGGTGGGGCTTTCTTCAGCCAGAAAAGCCAGCACTCCTTTGGCACAGACACGGCTGGGTTTGGAGAACAGCAACTAAGACAGGTTGCATGAGAAAATTCTAACCACCCTGAAGACACCCACTTGGTCTCCAAGCTGATGGATGGGAGATCTCAACGTCTGCAAGTGCTTCACACCTGCCCACAGGTGTATGGGAAGAGGATGCTCCTCCCCAGATGACATGTGGGGAGTTATTGCCAGCAGGTCGAGGGAGGCAGTTCTGCCCCTCTACTCTGAGGAGACCCCCCTGCAGTGCTGCATCCAGCTCTGGGGTCCCCTGGAGAACAAACACGAAGCTGTTGGAGCTGGTCCAGATGAGGTCATGGACATAATCGGAGGGCTGGAGCACCTCTGTTATGGAGACAGGCTGAGAGAGCTGCGCTGATTCCCAGGGTCAAGTCACCATCCCTGGAGGTATTTAAAAGACATGTAGATGTGGTGCTGAGGGGCGTGGTTTAATGGTGGGCTTGGCAGTGCTGGGTTAGTGGTCGGACTCGATGATCTTAAAGGTCTTTTCCAACCCAAATGATTCTGTGATTCAGCCTGAAGAAGAAAAGGCTGAGGGGAGAGCTGATTGTGGCCTTTCAATAGTTAAAGGGGGCTTGTAAGAAAGATGGGGATAGACTGATGGGGGTCTGTAGCAACAAGACAAGGAGTATGGGTTTACACTAAAGGAGGGTGGATTCAGGCTAGATAGAAGGAAGATACTTTTACACCAAGGGTGGTGGAGCACTGCACAGGGTGACCAGAGAGGTGGCGGATGCCCCATCCCTGGAAACATTCCAGGTCAGGTTGGATGGGGCTCTGAGCAACCTGATCTGGTTGCAGATGCCCCTGCCCATGGCAGGGGGATGAACTAGATGGCCTTCAAAGGTCCCTTCCAGTCCAAACCATTCCATGATCCTATGATACCTGTCCTCACCGCGCACAGCAGACACATCTCCACCAGCAATCACTTTCAAACAGATAATCACTCAAAACAGCCCTGGAGCGACAATTCAGTGTGTTTGCAGGGTTAGTGCCGTGCCAGCTGCACACCAAAGAAGAACAACCATCTAAAGCAGACATGTTTTTACGCCATCAGCTTCCCAGATCACTCCTAGACCCCATCCAAAGTCTCCCGCTGCCACCGAAAGTCTCTTCACCTCCTAAAATGAATTTTGTCTTGCGCCCTTCAGCAAAGGGAGCTGCAAGTTGCCTTTTCCAGACACGCTTCTTTCCAGCGTGAGTAACTGCAAAATGTGTTTCCCCACATATGGGCAACCATCTGAAAGCCCTGCCACACCAACATGCAGGCAGAACCCAGCAAATGTTTGGTGACATTTTCCCCCTCGCTGTCTCGCTGCTAAATGTGCTCTTAAAAAAAAAAAATAAAACAAAATAAAATGAAATAAAAATATTGGTACTAGTTGAGTCTATTTTGAAAGAGGAAAATAAAAACCAGAAAAAAAAAACCCATCTTCCTGAGCTCAGCAGCAAAGACTGAAGCAAGTCGGGTGAAAGCACTGGGAGAAGGGAAAATACAAAGCCAAGCATCCCCTCTCTCCTCCAGCAAACAGCAAGGCCTTGCTGTTAGCAATTACAGAAACAAAAGCCACGGGGACGCTGCCATCGCCCTGCACATGGTTATTCCCAAACCTCATCTCTGGATGACAGCTACTAGCCCCACACTGTGCAAAATGTTCCTCCGGAGGTTTGCGACCTTCATCTCTCACACCGCGGCGCTGACAGCTCCGCGTCGCCCGCGGGCGTTGGGATGCTCCAGCGATTCCAGTGGGGCTGCTCACCCCTCCCCGCAGCCCAGACCTCCTCCAACTTGCGTTTGGGATGCATTTTGGAAGCCTCACCTGTTGATCAGGGTAAAGGAAGTCAAGGTGTCCATGCAGGTCCTCTGTTCGGGGATGCTGACCTTGCAAAAAGCCCTCTCTTATTTAGGTAACCAGGGCCTCTCTGCCCTGCTACAGCACCCAGTAACATGACACAGAATTGCATTTCTCCCCCAGGGTTGCCAAAGGGTGTTTAAGAGGAGGGCAGGGGGTGGAGGGAAGAGTGCACAAAATTTCATGCTCTGTTTGGGAAATTTAGCTGCACTTTCAGGGCTATTTCTAAGCAACCCTGTTAGATTTATCTTAATTATTTTTTTATCTCATCTGTCTCCTCCCTGTTAAATATCAGCTCAGGGAGGGCAGCATGGTTTCCTCCAGGACCCAGAATAAAATCAGTAGGGGCTCACTTGGATACAGAACTTGTTCTTTTCTTTACTGGTTCCTCTAACCAAGGGGAATGGTTACAGGAGAAAGGAGCTGAAGATGGGAACCAGCCAGGAGGCTGACCCTCAAAGATCAATTAAGCTTCTCGCATCCTTCATTTTGATGATGCTCATCCCTGGGCTCCAGCAGGCAGCATGATGCATCTCCTGTCCAAAATGCTAAGGGAAGAGCACACATTATTGCCTGCACAGAGGGTACGCCAAGACTGATGGCTTGATGCAGCTCCCAGTGGCTTCACCCCACCACCAGACAGGTGGTGACGAGCCCCACTGAAGGAGAACATGTCTTGCATCACCAAGCCACCCACTGAGCCTATTCTCCATAAAAGGGAGTTGTGAACTGAAAAAAAATCAGAATTTGTTTTCAGCTGGGTAGGAAGATGGTGGCAAGAGAGGGTGGACAGGGCAGCAGCTCAGAAATCAGAGATTGGTTAGGGGCCTTTAAAAGCCATTTAGTCCAGCCCTCTGCCATGGGCAGGGACATCTGCAACCAGATCAGGTCGCTCAGAGCCCCATCCAACCTGACCTGGAATGTTTCCAGGGATGGGGCATCTGCCACCTCTCTCAGCTCCACAGGCTCAGCTAGGATGAAGGCCCACAAGCTGTGATGACACCTTTCCCAAGGTGCTTCATCACCTCCTCCAGCCCTACAATAGCTTTTGCCACTGCTTTATTCAGGGCCTCACCCAGTTTACCATGAAGCCCAGGATGGCTGGGATGCTGCATTTGGCACCATGGGCATCCTTACAGCCCTGCCATGAAATCCTGTATGTAGGATCATCAGAAGTTATGTGGCTGTTCTACGTATTCCTGTATGGGCACTCCATCAGGGTTTTTCACCGTTTCCAAAACCCAGTGCACTCCTAGAGCTGGAAGGGGATTAATAATGAGGGGGTGGGTGTTTGGTTGTCTTTTTATCTGGTGACATTTCCTATTTATGTCAAAAGTGGGAGAAAAATGGCCTGGGTCAATGAGAACCAGATTTGGGGGAAGGGGAAAGGGGCTCAGTGATGTGAGAAAAAAAAAAAAAAGTCACCCCTCCGTGTTTTGTCTGAATTGAAGCAAAATGTCTTAGTTCACCACCAAGTCTCATTTAACCTCTCCCCCTCCCAACTGCAAGCTGCCATTTCCAAACAAGAACTTGAAAAGCTTCCTTAAAAAGATGTCAAAAAGGAAATGTTCTGGCATTTCCGAAATGACACATTTCATTTCGACATTTCAAATGAAATGCCTGGGCATTAAAAATAAATTAACTCCCCCTTGGGATCTTCAGTGTATCCAGTTGCCAAACTCAACTTAAGCTTATGAATAGTCCGGGCTTTCCAAAAATTCAACTTCTGCATTAATTTACAATGGAAGTTCAGTTCAGTTTTCATCCAGACAGCAATGCTGAGACCCTGCGATGCCCTTGTGCATGATCCTCCTCTCTACATCCAACAGAACTTGATCTCCAGCCAACATCTCAAGTCTAGAAATATTTACACCTTATGAAAATATTATATATGAAGAGAATGGGTTAGCCTATGACCTGACAACAGCCTCTCAAATTATTTTAACATGTGCTTCGCTCCTAATATACTGCTGTCATTCATGGGGATTAATGGTTGTTATTAATCACACCATTTGAAGGCACGGAAGAAAACCATCTCCCCATGCACAAGACAGAGGGAACATTATTTATTTGCTAGCACTAACATATAATAAAAACAATTTCTCAGTAGATTTCTCCTCACATACACAGACGGCCATGTCAAGCCATGAGTGATTTGCAAGGCTTTGGAGGCATGACAAAAACAGCTGGCAATGACAACCAAGGTTATTGTCTCGCAACCCCTCTTCAGATGAGTAATACTGGTGTGGATAGGCACATCCATCAACCAAAGGCCTTGGTGAAGCATTCTGGGGACACGAGAATGGTCACACCCATGCTTGCTTTCCATCAGGCTGTTGGTAGAACCCCCAGGCTGGCCACAATGCTCACCAGGAACTTGGGCTGTCTGACACGGCGGAGCTGCCTACAACCACGTTTCTAGAAGATGCCATGCTCAGTGGTTCCACCCTTGGACAGGCAGTGGCTAAAGGAAAATTTGCCCCATGAGGCTTTAATCTGTCGCAGTTCTGGTGTGACCTCCCTGTGATGACTGAAGGACAGAAAACCTTCTGATTCAGTCAAGGCCAGTACAACCTGTCCACAAGCCTCATCAGCCAGGTACCAACACCAAGAAATCTGAATATAGGGTGTCCTGCCATTAGCAGCATATTATCCCCATTTTGCAGAGATAGCTCAGGGGGGTTGTTTTTCCTGTTTTCACTTTCAATGCTGCCATCTTCTCAGACTGAAAGCACTGGGCACCAAAGACAAAGCTGAGAACAGGATGGACAACAAACTGCCACTCTCCTGCACTTCTAAAGGCTCTAACCCAAAATATCCCTGCGCCATCCATCAAGACCCTGAACAGGAGGGCTACAGGAGGTCTGCAATGCCAAGTCTTGTCCAGCTCTGCATTGAACTGCACACTAAAGAATAACGTACATGTTTATATGCCTCACTTGCACAGCACGGTGCTTGTAGGCTGGAGGCTCAAGTTCCTTCTTTTGATTCGCTCCTTGGGTGAGTCAAACTATTTATTTGAACTCGGATCCACATGAGGTGCAGAGCAGCTCAGGCTTCGGCTCAATGCCAACTGCACTCCCATTGTCCATCATATAAAAGCAGGTATCCCAGCGCGGTCATGGAAGGTATGAGATACAGAAGGGGACAAAACACTGCTTTTATGAGGCAGCTCCAGGAAAAAGAAAAAAGGAATTAATGCAACAGAAAAAAAAAATTGTAGATATATATTTCACTTTTCTCTGCTGTTGTCCCTTCTCTGGATCTCTTTGCCTTTTGGCTTTTTTGAGGTTAGGGACAGAAGAAGGAGCCTCTTCACATTCAGCCTTTTCCTCCACTCTCCGCATATTTCTGTATTTAATCCTCACCCTTCTGTAGATCTTTCAGCTTACAATTTTACTGAAGCTCAGCCAACATCCCTTATTAAATGAAGTCACCTCTTCACCTGCTGAACTATGACCAACACAAAAAAAAATTCAAATGCAACCTCAGGGGAAGTACGTGGCTCCTGTGAATATTCCTATGGAGGCTGCTCCTTTTCTTTAGACTCCTAAACTGAAAAACTTTTGGCATAAAGTCAGACGTGGGCTTTTCTTCAGTAAGAACCCTCCAGCAGAAAAAACAGGCAGTGAAAGAAATAATCTTGAGCACACCAGCATGTATTAGTACTGGACCAATGCGCACAGGCAGAGTCTGCAAGACTTGCTGCTCCTGCACTCCATGGGGCAAGATGCATTAAAGGCTTCTTGACTCTTTTCTGCAAGGATGAGTTGATCAACATGGCTAGTAATCATAGAATCATAGAATGTTTGAGGTTAGAAGGGACCTTTAAAGCCCATCTAGTCCAACCCCCTACATTGAGCAGGGACATCTTCACTAGAGCAGGTTGCTCAGAGCCCCATCAGGCCTGACCTTGAATGTCTCCAGGGATGGAGCCTCCACCACCTCTCTGGACAATCTGTGCCAGTGATCTACCACCCCCATACTGAAGAACTTTTTCCTAAAACCCAACCCTAAATATCCCCTTTTCTAGTTTAAAATCATCACCCCTCATCCTATCACTCCATGTCCTTGGGAACAGTTCTTCCCAGCTTTCTTATAGGCACTTTTCAGGGATTGGAAGGCCACTATGAGCTCTCCTGGGAGTCTTCTCTTCTCCAGGCTGAACAAGCCCAACTCTCTCAGCCTATCTTCACAGAAGATGATGTTGATAACTATTTTGTTCCTGTAGAAATCCCCTGTCATCCAGGTGAGTGGAATTATTCTCTGCACCCCGCCGCACGCCGCGTTTTCTCCCACCGATACCACATTCCATCCCACACACAAGCAGCAACTTACCCAAAGCAGTAACAGCAAAGAAGAGCTCCAGGCTTTGGGAAAAGGCATCCTGGATAGGGATTTTGAGATTGTTAGGTATTGTATAAATGTACCTTCTTGTAAGCAGGATCTGATGAGCTCTGTTCAAGAATACATCCAAGGAGCGACAGCCCCTGGAGTATAATAGAGTGCAAATGGGCTCTAATAGGGCATTTGGCCGTTGCATTAGTATTAATCTGCTCAGTGGCTAAATTGTGGGAGGCTCATGAAAACTCTCTCTTCTCCCCACTGTATCAGTGAAAGGTCTTCAGTAATTTGCATCCAAACAAATGAGCTTTGTGAATAATGGGACGTTGCACAGGAGTGTAATTTTGTTACTGCATTCAAGCAATCTTAGCTAAATTGCACTTCCTCTTTGGAAGAGTTGCCATCGGTGAGGAGGGATTGTTCACGACTGCACATGAAACAAAAATGGACATTTTCAGCTTCCATGACCTTTTTTTTTTTTTTCTCCCCTGTCATTTATTTCCAAAATACCTGCTGTCTGTCAGGAGGATGCTTCTCCTTTATCAGAGCCTGTACCCATCGCTCAAAGAATGTAGTATCTCACAAGAGCTTGGTGGAAAATAAGAGGAAAAACTCCCAGGGTAGGTATCAGCAGCTTTCCTTTGAGAAGAGGGAGTGGATTACATGAAGGAAACAAAAAAAAAAAAAACCCAAACAAACAATAAAAAAAGAGCTCCAAGGTCCCAGCTCACCACTGGTACGAGTGGATGTGAGTCCCAGCACAGAGCCAAGGACACATCCACATCATCTCTCTGAAGGCAGTGGGACTATCGCTGCAAGAAACACTGAGCACTCATAAGGATGTAGGGAAGAGTGCTTTAATCATTGACTGATGGGGCAAAACAGTGACTAAAATTATGGTGGGAGAGCCCCTGGGCACTCTGGTGAAGAGGAAAACCAAGAAACAACCACCCAGGATCAATATCCCATTCCTTCCCCACCTTTCCTCTAAGTCGGCATCCACTTGCCTGCCTCATCTCACTAGGGAGCTCTTCTGGATGCTGGCTGCCTTTTGCTCCTTGCACAGCACCTACCTCACTGAGCCCTGAGTCCTGGCTACTGACAGGACATATCTCCACCAGAGATGGTGGCCTCCCACCTCCTCTCTCCTTTCCACCCCAGAATTTAACACTGGGTTTTCTCTGCTTCACACCAAGGTCAGTGTCTCAAGTCACTCAATGCAATTCCACTGTCATCACAAACACTGGCATAACCAAAGCATAGAAAAGGAGAGAGAAATAGAGATGGAGAGAGAGGGAGATCCCTCTCCAGCTTATACCCAAGACAAGCACCATTCATACACCTCTAGACCAGCAGTGAGATAGCTGCCAGCTGAAGAAGGGACACACAAAATGACAGAGTGATAGGTGAAAAGAGGGGAAAAACCACAGCCACAGCCCAAGCAACCAGACTGCAAGCTACTTAGGGCAGATTAAAACACAAGGGCAGCTTCTTGGCTGGCCTCTGCCTGCAGCAGACCAGCAACACACTTGAACAAGACCCTGGTTGTGTCTGAGATCTGATGCATCTATGGAAGATGCATGTTGCCCCTGAAAGACCCTGTCACGGGCGTCCTTGGGCTCTCCTGGTTACTAAATTTCTATAAAGATTAAGCAAAGCTGCACTTCCCAGCAATAAAACCCTCCTCACTGGGGACCCCACTCCCACATTAATTCAGAGGCGTCCCATTACCTGTTAATTAGAGGACACTATTATGCAAATAATGGAAATTAATTAACCCCTCGTTTATTAATCTAAAAGTCCCTTCCTTGCTGTTCTTGAATACACCCCAGGCAAGCCACTACAATCTTTTTTAATCATAAAAGTGACAACCTACAAGCTGTCACTTCTTTAAAGGATGTCTTTAATATCAAAATAAAATAAAGTCAAAACTAGCCTTCTCTCCCAAGTGGGTCATCAGTAGCGAGATCTTAACCCAATCTGCCCCAGCCTGCTGACTTCTGAGAGATGGGAGGTTTCCTTCCCAGAAACCCCATCCTTCCCCTTCCAGGGAGGCTGCTTCTCCCCATGGGGCATACCTGGAGAGATGTTTCTCTGAGCAGCCCATAACCACTGAGCCTGACACTGCAGCAGCTGGCTTGGCCACAGCCCAGAGGGACAGAGGGACGTGCTGTGGGGCATCAGGATGCTCCAGTTATCACTGCGGGTTCACTGAGCGGGCACCGATGTGACCTGGCTCTGTGGGCAGCACGTGGGAGGGTTCCTGCCACCAGGAACAATCCCATGGAGCAGAAGAGGAATATTTATGCCTCGATTCACAATGCACTCTTTTTTTTCTTTTCCCTTTTGGTTGTCTTCTTTTCTAAACCCACCACAACCTCAGGGGTCAATTTGCTTTCTGAATATCGTGGTAGTTTCTTCAATAAAGCTGATTGCTGCTACTCATAACCAAAAAACGCCTCAGCACCTTGCTATGGCTCATTTCATGTGGGACCCATACCTGTGCAAGCTCAGGGCTCACCAGCTGAACACTACATCCAGGACTTGAACATCCAGGCAGATCTGTGAGCATTTCTGGTGGCCTTTTGGAGGTGGCAATGTCAGAGGTTGCCACTTGTACCTGCCAGTACAAGATGTAGCTTTTCCTTGAGTGCTTCACAGCAATGATGTCTTCCAGTCAACAGCCAGAGAGGATAGTGGACCTTCCCTTCAACCAACCCTCAATCCACCTCACTACTCAACCATCCAGACCACACTTCCTCAGTTTAGCCACGAGGATGCTGTGGGAGAAGGTGTCAAATGCTTTACTGAGGTCAAGATAGACTGTATCTACTGCCCTGCCACCATGTATCCATCTGGTTAAATCATCATAAAAGGCTATCAGATTGGTCAAGCATGATGTCCCCTTGGTAAAACCACATTGACTGCTCCTAACAACCCCCTTATCCTTGATGTGCCGAGAGACAGCACCGAGGATAAGTCATTCCATCACCTTTCCAGGGATGGAAGTGAGTCTGACTGGTCTGTAGTTACCTGGGTCCTCCTTCTTGCCTTTTTTTTAAGACTGGAGTGACATTTGCTTTCCTCCAGTCCTCAAGCACCTCTCATTTCCCAGGACTTAGCAAAGATGATGGATAGTGGCCTAGCAATGACTTCCACCAGCTCCCTCAACACCCTTGAGTGCATCCCATCAGGACCCATGGATTTATGGATGTCCAGACAGCTTAATTCATCCCTGACCAAGTCCTCATCAGCTGGGGCAGACTCACCATTTAGCCTGACTTCCTCTGGGGCTTCAGCCATCCAAGGCTCCTGCAGAGTCTCTGGCAGTGGAGACAGAGGCAAAGAAGGCATTTGGTAACTCCACCTTCTTACTGTCCTCAGTCACCAGGGCACCCACCTCATCAGCAGAGGGCCTACATTGCATCTAGCATTAGTTTTGTCTCCAAAATATTTGGAGAAGCCCTTTATGTTGTCCTTGACCTCCCTTGCAAGGTTTAATTCCAAAGATGCCTTTGCTTTCCTAGTTTCCACCCTACATGGCCTCCCAAGTGGCCACCCCCTCCTTCCATGACTCAATGACCTTGAAGGTCTTTTCCAATCAAAACCATTCTTTTCTATGATTCCATTCTATTCTATGTGAATACAGAGAAAGGACAGACCTGGGGACTGACTCCATCCCACACACAGCTCGAGCAATGGTTCTGCATTCCTCTGGGAACAGTCTCAGGGTGGGATGTCATGTCTTACAAAGGAGTGAGCCAAGAAAGGCTCTGAACCATTGCTTGGGGAAGTACCACATATTGTACATTAACCACCCAGGGAACAGTCCTGCAGCAGGACACCTGTGCTATGGGCTGCTCCGATCTGAAGTGCCCAGGTTATCCTGGAAGCTATTTCATTTTCTCTTCAGACCCAAAGCGTCTCCATGGGAAATCAGTGGGCAGTAGCTCACCCAGTGATTATTCCCTGTGGATCAGCTTTTAGATGAACACGTCATCCACTGTGCCAGATCTTAATCACAGGGATGTGCCTCATCACTTGGAGCCTCTCTCACACCAGCCACGTGACTTAAATCACAGAATCATAGAATCCCAGACTGGTCTGGGTTGGAAGGGACCCCAAGGGTCACAGAGCTCCAACCCCCCTGCCACAGGCAGGGACACCAGCCTCCAGGCCTGGAGCTACACAAGGTTGCCCAGGGCCCCAGCCAACCTGGCCTTGAACACCCCCAGGGATGGGGCACCCACCCCCTCTCTGGGCAGCCCATTCCAGCACCTCACCACTCTCTCTGGAAAGAACTTCCCCCTATTATCCCATCTAACCCTTCCTTTAGCTTTAATCCATCCCCCTTGTCCTGCCAGTGGCTGCCCTTTTAAAAAGTTGAATCCCCCCCTGTTTCTCTGCTCCCTTCAGGGACTGGAAGGCTGCAATGAAGCCCCCCCACAGCCTTCTCTTCTCCAGGCTGACCCAGCCCAGCTCCCTCAGTCTCTCTCCGTAGGGGAGCTGCTCCAGCCCTCTCATCATCTTCCTGGCCTCCTCTGACCCCTCTCCAACAGCCCCACATCTTCCTTGTGTTGGGGCCCCAGCTCTGGCCACAGGACTCCAGCTGGGCCCTCAGGAGGGCAGAGCAGAGAGGGACAATCCCCTCCCTGTGCCTCAACGATGTCACCAGCCACCAATGCGGAGGACAGAGGCACGGCGGCGCCGCGTTGTGCAGCTCCTGACATGACTCAGAGCAGCCTCGGCATTACACTTGGAATAAGTGATTAAAAACCCTGACCACTCCTTCATTACCATGCAGGGGTGATGCTCCCTGCACCACCAATCACAGCTGCACCCTTGTGAATGGGAGCGAAATGAGAGCAGCTGCCTGGGGAGGACAGCTTACACCAGCAGCACCCACCGAGCGCTGCGACTCCTCCAGACTGTTTCCTCTTAACCTGGGATAAACCCTGGGTGTGTGGAGATGGAAATAAGGGCTTGGAAAACCCTGGGTGTGTGGAGATGGAAATAAGGGCTTGGAAAACCCATCGATGGGAGGGAGGGGAATGGGGACCCACCCAGCCTATATTTAAATATATTCTGAACCCCCAGCACGCAGCCACCTCCTGCAAAGAACCTTCTCCAAGATGCCACCCTCATCCAGGCCAGTATTTGCAGGCAGTAGCTACTTGGAGAAACCTTCAGAGGCACTGCAGGCATTGTGACAGGGAGGTGCCTGGACCCCTGATCATCGTTTATATCTACCTCGAGCATTAAAAAGTGTGCAGCTTGGGCTTCCTTGGTAGGGAGGGAATCCTGGTGGGAAGAAGGAAACAGGATTTTGACAGAGGAAATGGGAGAGCAGCAAAATGTTTTGAAGGGGAAGGGAGGAGGGCTTTCCACTAGAAGCAAAAATTATTTCAAAAACAACTTGTTCAGACAATCTCTTGGTGATTCAGGGCTCTGAAATGCCAAAGCAAAGCTGGCAGCCACTCTGCTGCCCCAAAGCCCAGGCAGGAGTTTTAAAAATCAACCAGCAGAAAAGCTGGGAGAAGTCATTGCTGGGGTTTTGGTTTCTCACAGTAAGTGCCAGGCACAGTTCAGACCCCAAAGGAGGATCCTGCAGCCCTTTATGCACAAGTCTGTGAATACTTGAACGAGAAAGGGTGTCCAAGCATCATCTGCCATATCCAGGAGAGCAAGAACAGAGTCAAGGCTGCTCTGGACCCCACTCTCAGAGCACCTATTGGCCACCTGTTTGCCCTCTGCAACAGAAAACCTGTCCTGCTACAAGTTTAAACACATTTAAAGTGGCTATGTGAGACAGCAGTGCAGGAACAAGCTCACCTCCTGCTCATGCTGTGGAGCAGCCACCTCCACCCACAGGTGAGCAAAGAGCTGGAGCATCAGAAGGACCTTCAGGATGCACCTCGGTGGCCTGTGACCATGAGGACATGGGCATCAGTTGACTTACAAATTACTACCACAAGGGCTAGATGGCAAAATTCCCCAATATTTTCCTGGGAAGTCCATGCTGTTGCAGCCCAACCTCTCCAGGTGCCTCAGAAAACTCCCAGCTCTCAGGAGAAAAGCGCATCTCTGCTCCTCCAGCTGGGAAAAAGAGCACAGGAATTCACTTAGCAGATAAACATGCTCAAGTCTATGTGCACAGGTAGTCCCACGTGGGATTAACTCATGGGCTTCATAATTAAGGACCAGGTCCACAGGGCTTCCAGTCCTTATTTAGGTACAAGGAAGCCGGGGAGGGACTTTTTAGAAGGGTCTGGAGTGATAGGATGAAGGGGAAGGGTTTTAAATTGGAAGGGGGAAGAGTTGGATTGGATACTAGGAAGAAATTCTTCCCTCTGAGTGTGGTGAGGCCTTGGCACAGGGTGCCCAGGGAGGTGGTGGCTGCCCCCTCCCTGGAGGTGCCAAAGGCTGGGTTAGATGGGGCCTTGAGCAGCCTGGTCTGGTGAGAGTTGTCCCTGCCCATGGCAGGGGGGTTGGAATTTGATGATCTTTAAGGTCCCTTCCAGCCCAAACCATTCTGTGATTCCATGAAAATTAAGTTCATGTGTCTTGGTCTACAGGTTCAGCCAAGATCACACACCGAGTCTGAGCAGATCTCACGCTGCAGAAGCCACCAAGAAATTAATTGCAAAGATCCCTCAGAGGTTTCAAAAGGGAGAATAAAGCCTCTCTCCATCTCAGATATGAATTACTTTACATTAATCCAAGCCCGTCCTGCTCTAAAGCATCAACCCACCCATCAAGCAGCTGGATCTCAAGCCTTGCCTTTTGGTCATTAGCAGAAATTGACACCAACACAACATTCACCTCAAGCCTCCCAGCAGACCTGGCTGAGCTGTGTGCTCCTCTCTCCTGATGCTCGATCCCACATCCTCTCTTTCTGGAGCCATCACTGTCTCCCACCAGCTGTAACACACACACACAGTGATGCTACCATATCCTGGTGGGATGGACACTCCTTGGCTGTAGTTTGGGTGAATGACTGCCAGCAGTCTAAGGCACCCCATCTCTTTTTCACTGTCCAGAAACTCTTTCATTGACCTCTTTCCTTCCAGCTGGTTATCCCACCCAGACAAACCCATCACCACCTCCTATAAAGTCTGCAAAGGTCAAAATAACAAGCACATGGGTCCCTTGTATTTGAGAAGAAAGAAGAAAACCCAAGCCACCTGCTATTTTGAACTTTGCATGCATTTTGTGCTAAAATTATGATGAAACAATCCAAAAGCCTGGATAGTTAGAGCACATCTAAGGGCAGTTTCACTGCAGACCTTCTGCTACCACCCTTCTTAAGGAGGTGGAAGATCTTAGGAACCACAACAGCTTGCCAATGAACTTTTCCTTGCGCCTCAGCTGGATGTTGTACCATTACAATTCACTGCCCATATTACAGGGAGGTCCAGAGACCTAGCCAGCAGAGCATATTCCCATGCTAGACAAGCTAATAATGTTTTATTTGTGACATCAACGATAATCCCTGCCCTGGAAAAGCAAAGAGATGCTCCAGAGACAAGGCAGTGGAGAGGCAAAACCTTGAGTGACCCACAGTGGTGGTGCCCAAGGATTCCCTCCCAGGGGTACCTCACCTCCTGGGATGAATTCCAGCCTTCAACATCAGCTTTTTGCTACCTGTCCTCACCATACCTCCTCCTGCAAGCTTACCTGTCTGTTCTGCAGCATGGACATCACCTGGATTCCTCCCACCTGCAGACAAGAGATGGCCACTGCCAGGACCCAGGAAGATCCACAGAAGCACAAAAGGGTTTGGGCTGGAAGGGAACTTTAAGGACCATCTAGTCCAACCCCCTGCCATGGGCAGGGACTTCTGCAACACATCAGGTGGCTCTGTGCTGTGGATTTGTGGGGAAGGGGGGGAAGGGAGGAGGGCTGAAGGGGTGGCTCCTTCCAGAAGCTGCCAGAACCTTCCCCCAGGTCTGACAGAGCCAACTCCAGCCAGCTCAAGGACACACCTACTGCTGGTAGGACCAAGGCCGAGCTCATCAGCAACCTCTGTGATAACATATTTAAGAAGGGGAAAAAAACACAAGCAGCTGCCAGAGAAGGGAGTGAGAAGATGTAAAATATTCTGCAGACCCCAAGGTCAGTGAAAGAAGGAGGGGAAGAGGTCTTGCAAGTGCTGGAGCACAGATTCCTCTGCAGCCTGTGGAGAAGACCATGGTGAGGCAGGCTGTCCCTGCTGCAGCCCATGGAAGATGATGGGAAACAGAGATCCCACCTGCTGCTTGTGGAGGACCCCATGCCAGAGCAGGTGAAGACACACAAAAAGCACCGTGAGCTGGTGGGAAGCCCATACTGGACCTGCAGCCTGTGGGGAGAGAGAGGGGCCCACGCTGGAGCAGGTTTGCTGAGGGGACTTGTATCTCCATGGGGGACCAGGCTGGAGCAGTCTGGGCCTGAGGGGCTGCACCCCATGGAAGGACCCACCCTGGGGCAGCTGGGAAAGAGCTGAAGGCCCGTGGGAAAGGACTCATGTTGGAGAAGTTCATGGTGGGACCCCACAGTGCAGCAGGGAAAGGGTGTGAGGAATGTCCCCCCCCATCCTGGCTAAGAAGGAAAACAGTTTGTGAGGAACTGACTGAAACCCCCATCCCCATCCCCCTGTGACCCCAGGGGGTAGAAGGGAGGGAAATCATGAATAAAGTTGAGCCTGGGAAGAAGGGAGGGGTGGGGAGAGGTGCTTTAAGATCTGGTTTTATTTCTCATTATCCTACTCTGTTTTCATTGAGTACTTTCTTGGGAGGGTGTGTGTAATAAATTCAATGCATTTTTTATTCCATGTTGAGCCTGTTCTGCCCGTGACACTGACTGTGGAATGATCTCTCCCTGGCCTTCTCTCCACTCCTGAGCCTTTCAGTGTCTATTTTCTCCCCGGTCCAGTTGAGAAGGGGAGTGACAGAGAAGGGGAGTGGCAGAGAAGGGGAGTGACAGAGCAACTTGTGTTGGTGTCTGGTCTCCAGCCAGGGTCAAACCACCACACTCGGAGTCCCATCCAACCTGACCAGGAATGTTTCCAGGGACTGAGCATCTACCACCTCGCTGGACAACCTGTGCCAGGGTTTCACCACTCTCTGCATAAAACATTTCTTCCTTACCTCCAGTCTGAGGAAGCAGTGGTACAAGGCTTAACCCTTATCCCTGCAGAGCTTCTGGGTCAGCAATGGCCAGAGCCCAATAATGCTTATGAATACCAAGCCCTCTGCAAGCTCCAGGATGTGCCAGGGGGATGTGCAATGGTCTTTGCTCTGATTCTATGAAAATAACGATCTGGAAGAGAGTTAAAAACATGTGCATGAGTATGTGTTTGTTTGTGTGTACCTGTGGCTGTGTGTAGACTCATGGGGAGCTGGAAGAGCAGATGCCTTGCTGCCCATGCCTGTGCACTTCGGGGCAGCCCTGCATCGGATGTCACTGTGTGATCCTGTCGTCTCCAGAGAACCCTGGTGACATTTGTCACCACATCAGCTCAGTGCCAACATCACGTCTTCTCCTCCCCACGGTGGGGCACTGCCTCTGAAGATGCAAACAAACACCATGTGCCTCTCTGTTGTCACATTGTGCGACCACCTCCTCCCGTCTCCTCTTACTGGCATCATCCCATCTCCTCCAACACCAAGCACAGCCTTGCCTGGATGCCAATCCAAACCAACTCCAGCATCTTCATCCCCTGATTCTGTCTCTACCTTTCCCCTTGGGCACCACAAAATCATGGCTGTCGTTACAGTCTGGTGGGTCTTAAATGCAGCAGAGGAAGTCAGTCCTCCTCTTCATGACATTCCTAGTATGACATAACACAACAAATGACCAAGGGAGGTCTGTGGAGCTGGGGAGGTCTATGTTGTAACAGGACTTCTCAGTATTTACTGCCTATTGCCAAAAATCAGGCTGCTTGACAAGTTTATGATGGTGCCTGGGTGCACATCCTCATTTAATGCACACAGGGAACCCTCCAAATTCCACCTGTTACTACGAATATTTCTGGCTTCCCACTAAAAAAGGGCTGTGGTCCTATTCTCTTCCATTTATAAATAAATAAATAAATAAATAAATTAGAGGGTGGACGAGCAGTTAGGAATTTCTGAGGCTTGACAGCCCATAATCAGAGCCGAAATCGACTGAAATAGAAGTTGTCTTTGCAGGAAACAAACCCTTGAACTGCACTCCATCCACTTTTAGCAAGCCAACCAGGTGAGGACAACCAACTGATAGTTATCCTCTGAGTCACAGGAAGCAGCACCCGAAACACATGCCTTGCCCAAAGATCTGGAGGACTCAAAAATAAATAAATAAATAAAATATGCAAGCCTTTTTTGAGGCAAGTCTCACAAATTCCCTGCGAAATCCAGGCTGTGGATAACCAGGAACTGAGGTCAGGCTGCTGCCCAGCACCTGCACTTAGTGATGCATCACTGACCACTCAGGGAGTAGAGGCCCCACAGACGTCACTGGCTGAGCAGTCTGGTACCCAGTAACCTGTAATTTTCCCATAATCAGAAGCAACAGGGTGAGAGTTTTAGTGGCCATGCATAATGCATGTCTCCTGGCATCGCTGGGGAAGCGGGAGATGAGCACCACAGCCGCTGGAGCTGGCTGACACGCCGGAGAAGAGAACATCTGAGTAGCCAAGAAGAGCTCTGAGTGCTCCTTGCCATCACAAAGGCAGCTGGGAGCACATCCTCCCCTCTATCCCTGCTCACCCACTGCATCCCCAGCTCTTTTCTGCATTTCCCCATGGATGATTTCACCGCGGCTGGTACCTACGTGCTGGTGGGCCAGACAACTGCCTCCCCTCAGCATGGATTAGGGCCAGGCACCTTGCCCATGCACCAACCCTGTCGTACAGTATGGAAAAAAATAAAATAAAATAAAATAAAATTAGGTTATCGAGCTGTAAGCACGATGAAGTACTTCAGGTGTGACATGCTCCACATTCAGAGGACTCGCTGGCTCCGCGGCCGTTTGAGAGCACCCTGTGCAATCACTCCCTTGCAGCCTGTAGCTGCTCCTTTCCTTCCCAGTCTCACTGCTGGTTCAGCATCAACCTCCTCTTCGCCCACCATATCAGCTAGTTTCCTTCAGTGCATCCCCCCCAAGATGTCAGATCTAGTCCTTACTACAGGTCTGACCCTCCCTCCTTATCCCCACACACAGGGAAGCTGCTTTTATACCCTTTTCCCTTTATCTTCCTTCATGTGTTCTTCCCCAACCCACCCTGAGCCCTCCTTCCCTGCAGCCTTGGTCCTCCCCTAAAAACCCCAGTAAGCTTTACACACCTTTGGAAACCCCTGCAATCATCTTATACCAAGCTTTACACAATCCCTGAACTCTCTTCTCCCTGAAAACCATAATAAACACACCCCACTATGGGAAATCATGCCTTTTACTTCTCATGGCTTTCAGGAGAGAGATTTCCTCCCCCCCCCCCCAGACACATGTGGGTGGGTTTCATGTGAGAACCAAGGTCCTACTGAGTCTCCTCCACGTACACGATCTCACCTCCACCAAGTTCCTCCACTAGCATGGAAGGCAAACAGAGAGCACGTATGGGGGAGTCCCCCCTCCATGTTATACTGAAAAAACAAGATGCAGGACTGTTCAGCCTGGAGAAAAGAAGACTAAGGGGGGACCTTATTAATGTTTATCAATATCTTAAGTATGGGATGCAGGGGGGAATGGCCAGCCCCTTTTCAGTGTCTGTGGGGACAGGACAAGGGGTGATGGCTGCAAGTTGGAGCACAGGAAGTTCTGCACCAACATGGGAAGAACTTTTACACAGTGAGGGTGAGGGACCCCTGGGACAGGCTGCCCAGGGGGTGTGGAGATATCTCTCTGGAGATGTTCAAGACCCATCTGGATGCCTATCTGTGCCATATGAGCTGCTTTGGCAGGGGGGTTGGACCTGATGACCTCTCGAGGTCCCTTCCAACCCCTAAGATTCTATGATTCTATGATTCCATGACTTGGACCAGAAACCATCCTCATGGTCAGGTCCAGACTCCTCCTGTCTACCTTAGGCACCAACCATCATGCCAACATGTCATTCTCTGCTCTTGTGGCCATACTGTGGTGAAGGAGAAGCTGCTGCTCCTTTGAAAGGTCCCTGTCGCTGCAAACCAAGGGTGGTTGTGGCAGCTGCAACCGAAGCAGCAGCAGGAACCATCTGATGGAAAAGGGCAGGGAAGAAGCCAGCAAAACTTCCCAGAAATGGGGGATTAGATCCTTCTGCCACCAAAATATCTGGGTTTCCCTGGGGGGGGGTGGTGGGGGGAGCTCTCTACCCAGCAGTATGGAGCACAATCACACAAGTATCAGCCCTGATTGAAGTGCATAGGGCATGACATTTACCACCAGGATGTAACCTTTGAATACATCTCCTGCGAGTGATTAGCGCTGAGCACGCTCCGTGCCATTCAGCCATCACCGCTGAATGATGATCAGATTAAGTCATGACAGAGCTAAGGGGGGGGGGGGGTGGGAAACCCCAAGTGTGAACGCTGTGGGGAGAACCAGAAGGTGCTTCCCAGCCTGGCCATGAGCAGAGAGCAGCGGTGAGAGCAAGGAGAGCACCAAGATTCGCGTTTGCTTAAGTGGAGCAGACCAGGGAGTCGACATGGAGCAACATTTGCTACAGCAAATCCTGCAAATTAGCTAAGGGAAAGTTCTGACAACGCCCTCCAGCTCTAAACGCCTGGGGAAGTTCAGCAGATGGTGACCTGAAGAGACACGGACAGACAGCACCAATCAGGACCCACCAGAAAACCTCCCTGAGAACTAGTTTCCTACAGAAAACCACATCTCTGACAACAGTCCTCTCTGCAGAGGGCTTGCAATGCTGCTCAGGAGATGCGTTTTCAAACCATCCACTAAAAATTCAGGTTTGCTGTTGGAGAGAAAGACTAAGGCATCTCCACCCCCCTTGCTAAGAATACACCTATCAGCCCAGAGGGAAACCAGAGCCTTCCCAGGCCACCAACCTGGCACTGCTTGTGTTTTCCACTTCCCTGCTCTGAACCTGAGAAACTTGGCAGGCATCAGACACCTCATCTGCAAATCCCTCTCCAGCTTACCCAAGCTACAGCAAGGGGCGAGCCCCACGCATCGACTGGGGTGCGAGACCCTGGAATGATCCCGGTTGGATCACGTGTGGTTGCTTGTGTGGCTTGCAGAAATGATTGATAGGGGCCCCAGCAGCAGAGAGGGAGAAAGCACAGAGAAAAGTGGAGAGAAAAGCAGAGTTACAGGTCCTCAGCTCAAAGTATCTTCACCAGGCTGCCACAGCCACCAGGCACGGACCTTCTCCTAGGCTACGGGGACACCACCACCTCTTCCCTTGCACCATCCTCACTCGTCTCAAGACCAGAAGGGTTTACAGACACAAACACCCCTGCTTCCCCAGTAAAAAGATGAGTTTTGGGAAAGTGCACCCCACAGCAACATGTCCAGGAGACCCGAGTCCTTCACCTCACTCCACATCTTGGGCTACCAGCACTCAACACACACAAAATACATGGTCCTGAGTCCAAAAACCGTGCCATGCCCTAACACCCACCACCACACACACAGTGGATGGCACAGATCCCTTTCCAGCGTAAGTTTGGTACTGGGCTACAAAGGGGGAAATTTTATGGCCTCAAAAATAACGTTTCAAACCCAAAAACAGTATGGAGGGAAAGGACAACGTGCCATCCCCTAAGCCACGTGCTCCTATTTTCTGGGGAAATCTCACCCCAAATTCTTATATAAACCAGCTCAAGCCCACAGGCACATCAAGAAAATTAAAATAAAAACTAAGAAAATGAGGGGGGGGGAGAAGAAAAGAAAAAATACTGAAAATATGAAAAATATATTGAAATAATGAAAATAAAACCTGCTAAAATGAAAGCATAAACTAAGAAAGCGAAAATGTAAAACTCAGAAAGCGAAAATATAAACTCAGAAAGCAAAGATATAAACTAAGAAAGTGAAAATACGAAGTGGGGAAGTGAAAATAAATCTCAGGAGATGAAAACCAAAACTACCTCCAGCAATCCAGCGCTCCCCGGGTCAGTTGCTGCGTGTCCTCGGGAGTTTTTGGGGAAGAAACCCCCCCGTCAGCAAACACCTGACGGCATCGAAACGACTGCACCCCATCTCCTGCCTGCAAACGCTCAGGCTGGCGGGGTTGGGGGTTGTATTCCTTCTCCTTACCGCCGTTCGACTCAAGAGGTCTGGCCAGACTCGCAGCCTCTCGAATTCGTTTAATAAATCATCCCTCCTCACCACGCCCAGGAGCGAAAGGCAAATCTGTGTCTCCCAGGCACCTGCTGATTGGGCTAACGTGCCTCTCGCTAATTACCCCGCCAGGAAAGAGCATGGCTGGAGTGACGCCTTGATGAAGATAAATATTTTAACTTCACAGCTAGCGCCGTAAACACGTTCCAGCCCGAGAGTCACTTAAGTTGATTCCAGGAGAAAAAAAATAAAAAACAAAAAGCCTCGATAATTAAATTGTGTGTGTGTGTGTGTGTGTTTGGTTGTTTTTTGGTTTGTTTTTGTGTTGTTGTTGTTTTGGTGGGTTTTTTTTTTAAAGCCTATGAAATATTCATTTTGGTGAAACACATCGGGTGTCTTTCAGGTGCAATTAGTAGCTGCTGGTGGAGGGGTGGGGAGGATGTGGTGGGGGGAGAGAAAAAGAAGCCCAGGGAAGGGATGGGAGTGTTTTCTCCCCTCAGCAGAGGGAACGCAGCGCTCTGCCCTATCTAATCTCACTATAGCAACGAGAAGACCTTGGCAACCCCGATCTTTACAGTTATTAAGATGGGAGCGGGAAGAGCCGGGAGCGCGGCGCCGAGGGATGCTGGGCCGAGAAGCTGACCTGGTTCCTACCCAGCAAATAAAAGCTCCCTGTCTCCCTCAGGGGTGGTGGAGGGTCTGCCAAGCTCTTGGAGGGGTTGGAGGCCAAGGTCAGATCCCTGAAACTTCTCCATGGTGCCTTTATTTTATTTTATTTTTTGGCAGAGAGAAATACTGAAGAGGAGAGAGATGTGCATCTCCCCACAGCAGTGGTCAGGGGGCTGCAGCACCTTTGCTCTGGTGCAGCCCAACTGACCGAGTTGGGCTGGTTCAGCCTGGAGAAGAGAAGGCCCTGAGGGGACCTCCAGAGCACCTTCCAGTCCCTAAAAGGAGCTTGTAAGAAAGGTGGGGGCAGACTTTGCAGTGGGGCCTGTAGCCATGGGACAAGGGATCATCATTTAAACTAAAAGAAGATAGATTCAGACTGGATATAAGGAGGGTACTTTTTACACCGAGGGAGGTGAAGCAGAGGCACAGGGTGCCCAGAGAGGTGGTGGATGCCCCATCCCTGGAAACATTTCAGGTCAGGTTGGATGGGGCTCTGAGCGACCTGATCTGGCTGCAGATGTCCCTGCCCATGGCAGGGGGTCAGACTAGATGGCCTTCAAAGGTCCCTTCCAACCCAAACTGTTCAGTGATTCCTCAAAGAGCCAAGAAGATGCTGCTGCACTCAGGACCGGGGGCCAAATCTGCAGCCAGCTGCCCTCACTCAGCCCTCCCCATCTCAGCCCCAGCTTTAGCCATGAGGACGTGCCCAGACGGGATGGGGACAAGGAGGCTCCTCCACGACTGCCACCCAGCCTGGGGCTGCCAGTAACCTGCACTGCTGCCACCTCAGCGCCTCTGGAGATCACTCGCTCGCTCTCGGCTCTCGCCAGGATGATTCACCCACAAATGCAAAGGCGCAGAGCGCTCAGATCAGCTTCTTGCAAAATATTACATCTTGGTGACTGCCTGGCCCAGAGCCATTTCAGTTCTGGGCTCCTAGACAGCGGGGACAGCCCCAGGGATAACCTGGCTGCCACCAACTCCCGGCCACAGTCGATCCCACCTGGACAGAGCAGTGTTTGCTAATATTTCTCCCATGAAAGGGAGACAGCTCACTAAGACCTCCTTAACAGCACTGCACCACCCTATACAAGGGGGCTCTGAGCTGCTAGGATCTCCAAAAACCAGACCCTGCAGCTCACAGGCCTGCCTTGAACAGTTCCCACCTTCTCGGCTCCACCACCTCACTGTGACAGCCACCCACCAGAAGAGGCTACTGACTCAGGGAAGACTGGCTGTGGACCCCACAGGGATAAATTACAACTACTATTCAGACTCCTAGTAGGATAATACTCATAATCCATACTAAACTTCCAAGGTAGCATGAGTCAGGCTTTTTGGTGGCAGATGATGTCACTATGTAGTGCCCTTCTTCTTGGCTGAAGGGGTCCTGAAGTGGTCCTGAACTGCCAGGACCACATTCCTCCCACAGCTCACTCCATCACCATGGTTTCCAACCAAAGTCACTCACGTAGTTCTGTTACAGCACCTGGATTAGCCCAAAGAAGTTTCTCCTTCAGTCTCTCAAACACTGTCCCACAACTTGACTCTACTGTAGGTCCACATCCCCAACTGGCAGCAGCTAGACCACCCTTTGCTGCTCCATGCTACCTTCTGCTCCCCACCAAGACCTTCCCCACCACCAAAGACTCTTGCTGACTCCCAAACCCACTCCTCACGATCCCAGCTTTATTTCCCCCATGGCTTTACCAGTCATGACAAAGTATGCCAGTTGCAGGTGGGATCAGATGGCTGCTGGTCTTTTTTTTTCCTCCAAAGAAGAAAGAAAGCCCAGTTGGGTGGGTGTTATCCAACCAACACTTTTGCCAGAGTACCTGACACTGGACACCAATGTAGTCTACCAGAAACACAGCTCCATTCTCAGTGCATTACTCTGTCAGTCACTGGAGGCAAATAAATGACAGCACTGGAAATATCAGCTGGAAGGAAGGCTGCCAAGGAGGTTCTGAGAGGCCTGGTAGCTTTGGACCTTGGAAAGCAGGGGGTACGCAGTGTTTGAATACCATTATGCCAGAGGAGCAGCAGGAAAAGAGGCTAAATCAGATAAAGCAACCCTGATCCCACCAGAGAAGGGTGATGGCGTAGAAAACTTAAATATATGATTCCCATCCCCCTGCCTGCTCTTCAGATGTGTATGTTGGCCAAGCTCCATGGAGCTCTGCCGATAGCCACCCACCGAGGGCTGGGTCTCAGTCTGCAGGACTCTTCTGAGCGCCCCACAGCAGTTTTGCTTGCTTTTAGTTTTTATTTTTGACTGGGCTGGAAAGTACCTCCACCAAAAATGAGCCGTGCCCTTTAGGGCACGTTGAAACCGCCAGCTATCAGAGAGAAATGTCAACATTTTCATAGCAGGCTCGATCCTCCTCCGGTCAAACCCAACACCCTGACACCCTTCCTGCCTCCTTTCCCCTCCGTTCAGGCAGGGGTGGCAGCTGCCAGCAAGGTGCCAGCCCTTCTACCAGCTGTCCCAGCAGTGGGAATTTGCAGGTTGTAGGGTGGTGGTGGTGACGGATGGGATGGCAGCGTTGAGTACATCAAAATGCAGCAAGACAGTGTGTCATCTCAAGAGCCCGTTCCAGCCTCAGACACCCGCCAGCACTAGATACTGCCAGGCTCTTTATCTTGTCACCAGTGACTAAGAGCATCCACGGCATGACGGTACCACAAAAACACAGGTGATGGAAAATGGCCCTTTTCCAAGGAGGATGGATCTTTTATTACATTCTGTTTATCTCTCATATTACTGAGGAGAGAGAGCCATGAAGCATGAGATCCTTTTAGGTTCCCTGAATCCACTTAGATTTTATCTCTGGAGCCGGAGCTTTCCAGGAATGAAATAGCTGCAAGACACAACGTGGGTGAAACGAAATCAAATAGAGAGTCTCCAACATGAAAGGCAAACTAAAAGGATGACAGCACTAGTTATACGGAAGGAGAAATAAGGAGTAAAGGAAATTAAAAGCAATTAAAGGGAATTAATTAGAAGGTATGGTGGAACTATGAAAGAGGAAAAACAGCTATGCAGAGTTCACTAAATACCCCAAACTTTTAATTGTTGCACTTGGAACTGCAAGCCCTGGAGGTTCAAACCCCTCTGGCAGTTTCAAAAAAAAAAATATTCCCATGGCTTAAACAAATCACTGCTTTGCCTCCAAGTCTGCATGGCGGACAAGTTTCTGAGCTTCTCCTGCAGACCATGGAGGCAGGAGCATGTCTTGCTCTCCCCTTCGCTCCACCGGCCAAAGCAAACAACCCACATCAGCATCTGGTGCCAGGAGTTGGAGCTGTATGTATAGAGTTGATGCTGTTGTCCCAGGAGTTGGGATTCATTATTTGCCACTAAAAACGAGGAGCGCTTTTCATGGAAAGATACAAAAGTTTGGGTGGGAAGGGACCTCAAAGCCCACCCAAGTGCCACTCAAGTGCCACCGCTGCCACGGGCAGGGACAGCCTCCATCAGCCCAGGGTGCCCAAAGCCCCATCCAACCTGGCCTTGAACCATGTCAGGGGCAGCCCCAGCTTCTCTGGGCACCCTGTGCCAGTGCCTCCCCACCCTCCCCAGGAAGGATTCCCTCCCAGTATCTAATCTAAATCTCCCCTACTCCAGTTTAAAATCCACTCACCATCTCAAGTTCTGAACTGGAACGAGGGTTTAAATCAAAACACTGCCATGAAAAGGGCTGTGGAGGGCAGGAGCCCCCCAGCCTCTCCAGGTCTTCCCTTTGCCAACCGCCTTGGCTCTAGCCATGAGAAGTAAGGAAGTCCCCTGCAGAGATCAAAACGTCCTTTATTAAGGGAATAGCGCTGATGGCTGGGAGGAACGACAAGAGGTCATAAAAAAAGCAGGCAGACAGTGTTTTTCTTGGCCTCCTGGGTACATATTATTTTCCTGGGATGCAAGCTGCAAGCAGGGATGCACGGAACGGAGCCGGGGCTGCCTTGCCAACGCAGGGTTTGTTTCGGAAGAAACTCCTCACCCAGCGTTTCCGCCCGGGAAGGAGACCCTGGGGCAGCAAAGCCAGAGGTGCTGGATGGGGTTTGGAAAGCAATGGTCAGACCTTTCAAGCTTGGGGTGTCTGCATGGGGCCCGTGCAGCGCCCCAAAGCATCCATATGGGGAGACAGGCAAGGCCTGAAGGTCCTTACGGTCTTCCTTCCACACGCCCCACGCTTGCCTCTGTCAGCTACAAGGCAGGTCAGGGATAGACAGGGCCTGTGCAACAGGCTCCATCTCCAGTGTATGGGATGCAGGGGGAAATGTCCAGCCCCTTTTCAGTGGTCTGTGGGGACAGGACAAGGGGCGATGGCTGCAAGTTGGAGCACAGGGAGTTCTGTACCAATCTGGGGAAGAACTTCTTCTCAGTGAGGGTGAGGGAGCCCTGGGACAGGCTGCCCAGGGGGTGTGGAGTCTCCTCTGGAGAGATTCCAGCCCCATCTGGACACCGACCTGTGTGACCTGTCCTAGGGAGCTGCTTGGGCAGGGCGTTGGACCCAATGATCTCTTGAGGTCCCTTCCCACCCCTGCAATTCTATGATTCTATGATTCCATTCCCTAGACCAGCAGCAGCCCCACGGGCCTCTCTGCCCTGGCCACTGCTCGATGCTGCTGCCTTCAGAAACCCACAAAGCCTTGATTGTGTTTAATTAAGTGACCGCACACTGATTTACACAACAATAACCCTGTTTCCAAACAAGCTGGCTTCAAGCAGCTTGTCCAGGGATGGAACCACGCTGTTTCCATGAAAGGGAGAACTTCATTATCAGTTACCTATTGCAATTCAGAGTTTTAAAAATATACATATATTATTTTTTTAAAGGCACAGCTAATGTGACATGAAGAAATGCTGATTTTCCAGCAAAGCCTAGGGAGGATTTTTTATTAATTTTTTTTTTTTTTTCTTGAAAGGCAGACTGCATCACACTTTGAAGTTAATTATAACTACTGTGCCTTATACATCACTTGCTCAGGAAGTTACGAGCCTCCCAGATCTCCCTGGTTTATTTGGTCCGGAGACAGGCTGAGGTTTGAAAGTCACAGCTGTCACAATCCCGGCTTCCATTAGGAAGATTAATCTTCCCTGAGATGCAGCTATGGAAAGGTCTGAATCACAGGGTTGGATCCTGATGTTGGCCACGCAGCAGCAAGGGAATGGTGTGAAGATGAGGAAAAGCAAAGCTGGACTGGACTGGTGAGCATCAAACCTCCTGTTATGGGACAGGACAGGAGCAAGGCAGTAGAAAATCAGTTCTTAAGGGGATTTCAGCAGAATATTTGTGCCCTGCACAGCAAAGCAGAGCCCTGTTCCCATGCTGGGGCTGCCAGGCACCAGGGCAGGTCAATAAGTGGTCAATGGCAGTAATCACATTGCGACTGGCAAAGTCTACCAGTGCTCATGCCTACACAGTGGGATGGGAAAGCTTCAGCTGCTGGTCCCTGGGGATGCTCATGGATATCGATTGCTGAGGGGGGAGGGTTTAGAGGAGGCTACAAAGATGATGAGAGGGCTGGAACACCTGCCCTATGGAGAGAGGTTGAGGGAGCTGGGCTGGTTCATCCTGGAGAAGAGAAGGCTGTGGGGGGACCTCATTGCAGCCTTTCAGTCCCTGAAGGGAGCAGAGGAACAGGAGGGGAATCAGCTTTTTAAAAGGGCAGAGACTGGCAGGACAAGGGGCTGGAGTGAAGCTGGAGGAGGGAAGGGTGAGATGAGATCTTAGGGGGAAGTTTTTTACAAAGAGAGTGGTGAGGGGCTGGAACAGGCTGCCCAGAGAGGGGGTGGGTGCCCCATCCCTGGGGGTGTTCAAGGCCAGGTTGGATGGGGCCCTGGGCAACCTTGTGTAGCTCCAGGCCTGGAGGTTGGTGTCCCTGCCTGTGGCAGGGGGTTGGAGCTCTGTGATCCTTGGGGTCCTTTCCAACCCAGACCAGTCTGGGATTCTATGATCTGGGGCATGCCACAGCCCATACTGCAGCCTGCATCCCTAACTTAGGGGAACCTCTCAATTCTTCAGTGCTAAACGAACTCTGATAACAAAGCAGTGAGGGAACAGCCCATCCCAGAGCATACAGCAGGCACTATCAGCATCAGCAGCCCCAAGCAAAGGGGTGCACTCATGGTGAAGTTGATAGCAAGAGGTGTCAGTGTGCAAAGCCTCCTGCCTGGACCTGTTGCCTGCAAGTTGCAGGCAAATATAAATGAGACCAGGCTTTCTGCTGGTCCTGCATCTGCTGGTGGGTTTTCTAGGTGCACCTCAGGGGCAGTGGACTTTCAGCAATGGCCAGGATGAAAACTGGGGAGGGAATCGTGAGCAGTGAGGTCCTGCTCTGCATCAGCACAAGAAGAGCATCACCACTGGAATGCCTGGTCTTGAGCTCTGCATGGAAAGGGCAGGTGGTCTTCAGCTAGCTGAGAGCTGCTGCAACAAGCCTTTGAGGGACATGGCACCTGTTTTTTCCGGGGATTTCAGCTTGGTAAGCTAGGCTATCCTGTGAATTAGCTTGTCTCCTCCAGGGACTCAGGTCAGGAGCCCACGAGTTACAACTCAACTGCACCTGCAGCAACCACTGCTGGATTCAGAAGGTGTGGGGACATGCTGGCCTCGGGGAGCCTGCCACACTACCTCTTCCTTGGAAAAGCAGCAGAATTCAGCTTACAACTTAACAGGCAGCAGCCAATGAGCGATTAGCATACACTTTTCACTTCATGAGGCCATCATCAGCAACATAACTATAAACCAAACCTCCTTCTAAAGCGCAGTCTCTGCAGAATTATTCTGTCTCCAGGCTCTGTTGAGCTTGCAGCGCACTGTACTTGTTTCCCAGCTGAGACAATTGCAAGTTAAGTGTTTGCTGGTGGTGTTGCTGCTACAGGGACTGTGCAGCTAAATAATTCAGTAGCCAATTACTGTTTAACAGTATCACTCCCCCATCATTTGAGCCACGGTCCAGAATCCAGGCCAAGGGACTCCAGCAAAAAAAAAAAAAAAAGGAGTCTGCAAGAAGCCTCTGTTTGATGCAGAGACATCAGCCTGGACATTTCTGCTGTGTAATATACAGCTTGACCAAAAGGCAAGGTGTATGGTGTATTTTATCATTGTAGTGAACGGCTGCTTGCCTCTAGGTCACTTGTTCGACTGCCACCTAAGCAAGCTGGTGATGGCAAAAGGACCTGCCCATGGGATGGTGCCTTGGTGAAATGCAAGGAGCAAGACAGCTTAACACTGATTCTGTGCCCAGATCAGGAAATCTGGAGCTCTCCCTTGTCCTCAAAATGTATGACACACCACCGTATTTGGTGCTTTCACCATCAGATCAGAGCCAGCCCATCCAAGCCAGCTCTCCAGCAGAGGCAGCCAGCACTCTCCAGCTCAGAAACATCCCGCTCGGGATCCAATCCTCCCAGTCTGCCCCTGTGCTGGGACTGGGACCTAACGTCAGAGCTGCTCTCGTTTTCAAAGCCTCATCAACACACAGCATGCGTGACCAGCTGCCCTCTTGGCCATGAGACACTAGTTTATAAAAGGGGTGAACGTGATCTGCTTCATGCAGAGCATCACCAGAGCTCTCCCAGCCCGATTCCATCACCGTGGCTCGGCACAGAAGCATACCCAGTTTTTAAAGACATCCCTCCTGCCTACTCGCTTCCTCAGCTGTGTAGCTTTAAAGCTTTCTTCTGCACAGCTATAAAAGGGTGTGAGAAAACTTGGAAAGGAAACCCTGGGTGGTACAGACAACTGGAACAAGGAGCAATCTGTGCCCAGGGCAGGGGAGGGGGTGGCAGAGCCCACACAGTGCCACGCTGAATGGCTGCTGGGGAGGAAATGACACACTGCACTATCCTGCTTTTGTCCAGGGGCAAGACCAAAATGCTCCAGACAAGAAAAAATAAAGGAAAAGAAACGAGAGGATTCTTCTGGCTCACGTGGCTCCCTCCTCTCCCCACTGCCCCTGTGCAGGCTATGGGTGACCACATCCACCTCCTTGCTCCTACACGGGGCATCGTGGCCTGCGCAGCATCTGGTTTGCTTTAGCACCAGGCTTGTACTTTTATGGTCCCTGAGTTCCACCCCCACTCCCCCCCCCTTCCCCACTTGTTATTTCTTAATGAGGGACCGTGGCCACGAAGGCACCCGGCTCTGGGTTTGGCTGGCTGGCAAAGCCAGGGCATGGGAACGCCCCGCTCCGTGGCTCCTCGCAACAAGCTGCCAGAGAAATGCCACGGGCAGGGAGAAGCAGGATGCATCCCCCAGCCCTGCCCATGCTGCCCCTCACTTGAGGTGCCCCCAAGCGCTGGTGGGTCTCCCCAGGTCCCAGCTCCCGAAGGGCTGTGATCACGGCAGGGCCCAAGCTGCACTCACCTATAAATATACCTTAAAACCTTTGAATTCTCGTCATTCCAAGGAAAAGCTCAAAAATGGGGTGTTTTCCAAAGCTCTCACCACTGGCCAGCAAGTCTACTCTTGCCTCTCTGGCTCCTCCATCCCAGGCTCACACTGCAGGGCTTTCCCAGAGTCCATTACCAGGATGTGTCAGGTTCTGGAGTCCCCAGCATAAGGAGGACAGGGAACTGTCGGAATGGGTCCAGAGGAGGCCACAAAGATGACTGGAGAACCTCTCCTGTAAAGACAGGCTGAGAGAGTTGGGGTGGTGCAGCCTGGAGAAGAGAAGGCTCGGAGGAGACCTTACAGCACCTTACAGTATCTGGAGGGGCCTACAAGAAAGCTGGGGAGGGCGTTTTTAGAAGGGCCTGGAGTGACAGGATGAGGAGGAATGGTTTTAACTTGGAAGGGGGGAGATTTAGATTGGACATTAGGAAGAAATGCTTCCCTGTGGGAGTGGTGAGGCCCTGGCACAGGCTGCTCGTGGAGGTGGTGGCTGCCCCCTCCCTGGAGGTGCTCAAGGCCAGTTTGGATGGGGCCATGAGCAGCCTGGGCCGGTGAGAGGTGTCCCTGCCCATGGCAGGGGGTTTGAAGCTTAATGATCTTTAAGGTCCCTTCCAACCCTAATCATTCTATGGTTCTATGATCCCCTTCCCTCCTGCCCATGGGATCTTCCCCTCTTTCCCCACAGCTGAGGTTCATCCTCCAAACCCCTCCAGGTCAGATCTTTCACCTGCAGCTCAGGAGAAATCTCCCAAATGCCCAACCACCCCTGCAAACCCTACCCTGTGCTATCACACAGTTTTTCCTTATCTTTTTTTTTACCTATTGTTTTGGTATCTCACCCATCATATCCTCCTCTGTAACAGGACTCTCACTTTAGCATTCATTCAGAACTATCTCCATGTCTGGCCCACCTCAGGCATAATGCAAACAAGCAAGACAGAAAGGATATTTTCCTATACATTAAGGTAAGAAGTCCACCCTGAAAGGAGCCCAAAATGTTAGTCACTACCAGATGGTGTATCTTATTAAAAACAAGATCCCAGAGGATCCCCAAATAAACAGCTGTCCATAGGCATAACTTCTCTTCCTACACCCCACAAGCAATTCAAAAAGGCTGGGGTAAGATTAAGGAAAAAGCTGGATTGGTAAGGGGTGAACATTGTGGGACAGATCCACTCTGGTGGGAATTCAAAAAAGCCAGGTTGCCAGCAGCAGCACCCATATTTGATAGGAAGGCAACCACAGTTGATGTTCCTTGGTTATAATGAGCTGCAAGGACAGTGAGGGCCATTCTGAAAAAGGTTTTGGCTGAGCAAAGGAGGACTCCCCAGCTCTCTGTTTAACACACTGGGCCCCAGAAGTTTGCCTTCATTGCCAGCACACCCAAGGCTGGGTCCAGCCTCAGCCCAGATGCTCAAAGCCTATGAAGGAGAAAAGACACCAGGGTACAGAAGGAGATGCCCACAGAGATCTGGTTTTACTTGGAGGCACAGGACAGAGCATTCTCACCATGCATGGGATCTCCTGGGGCAGAGCAAAGATGCCCAGACCTAGAAGACAGCCCAGATCACCGTTTCCTTGGCTTTGCCCAAGACCACGAGCACACCCAGCCAATCACTGGCTGCAGAAGGTAAGCCAACACATCTGTCTTCACCTGGTGCCAAACACCACAGCATCCCTTCAGTCCAAAGCAGTGCTGAGCCACATCCTCCCAAAAAAATATCAAAGTTATCAATTGCAGCAGAGACACTCAAGTCACACGTTTCTTCTGGCCCCCGTCAGAGCTTGCTCCTCTTTATGGCACTTTTATCTCAACTCCCTAAAGCAGGATGGGTCTCTCCCTCCATCATGCAGGAAAGAGAGACAAGGAGACCACAACACCTCCTGCGTCTCACTGACTCGCCTCCCATCCCCATCCACACCCAGCACCAGCTCTCAGAGCCACCCAGCAGCCCGGGGAAGCCTTCAGCTACACACAGCTGCCTCGCACGGCAGCAGGTCCCTGCTAACAGGGCTCCAGACAATTCAGCTACGTCCACGTGAGCTGCGGTAGCTACAGCAAGTGCTATGCTTGAGCAACCTGCCCCAGTCACGGAGGATGCCTGCAGGAGAGCAAGGCAGCCTGCACCAGCTTCTCCAGGCACCTGCTGAAACCCAAAGCTCTCCCTTCCGTTCCTCTTTCAAACATGGATTCCTAAACTTATGTCAAAATAACTGAAAATAAAGCCAGCTCCCCACCCCTGTTCTTGGTTTAAGACAAGCAGGAATACTGCAGGCTTTGCAAAGCTGGGCAGTGAGTGCCATGGTGGAAAGGGTCCAGCTTTTTCCCCACTGCATCCCTTTTTTTGCAGGGTTAATCCCACCTCTGCCCTCATCCCTAGCAGTAAAGTGAAGGGTAGGCTGGGGGCAAGCACGTGGCTTGGGGATCACTTTTGGTGCTCTTCTAGGTCCAACAGCCTCAGCAACCTGCAGCCCTCTTGCAAAGCAAAGGTGGAACAGGGTGCAGAAACAGTCCGGATGTCTCAGGTGAGGTCGCACCAGCCTGCATAAGGTCACCTTACCAAATACACCTCAACAAGGCGAACCCCAAGTGAAAACTGAAGATCTGCCATTTCCACACAGATCCTGACCAAGAGGAGCTGCAAACCTCCCCCACAGGGCTCTGCAGTGCTCACCCTGGATTAAGGAGAATTCCTTTTTCCCTATGCACTCCCTCAAGACTCATCTTGAACACCTCCAGCAAAGAAGAGCAAAACCAAACTGCTGTCCCTCCAGAAAACAGAGGAGAGGATCATCCTGGAAATGGAAGCTGGGGAAGCACAAGCCTGGTGTGATGGAGAGATAGCCAAGATGAGCGAGAAGGAGAGGAGATCCCTGAGCATGGAGCACTGCAAGAGCGGAAGATTTAGCCCTCCAGGTCATCTCAGACAGCAGAGGCCCCCGGGACCTGAGTCACCAGACACTCATCAGCCACCTCAGCCACCCCAGGCACCACCAGCCCTGGGGCCAGCATGATGTAGGGAGCCCTGGGGAAGCATCAAAAGGCTGTGTGGAGCCGCTTGCTTCAGATTGCCCCGTCTGCAGGTCTGCATATTTGGAAAGACATAAAACCACCCTGCCATACTAACAAAAATAGCTTAAGAGCAAGAGAGAATCCTAACTGCAACTATTTTAGGTGCACGCACCCACCGTGGTGGCTTCCAAATCCCACAAAGATGCCCCCATCCCCAAGAGCTCACGGTGGAGCACGAGAGGAGGCAGAGCATGCAAGGGAAGGGTGTCCAGCAGCGGTACCCAACCCAGTGGAAAAATGAGTGGGTTGTGTGGGGTTTTTGGTGGTTTTTACAAGCCACACCTGCACGTCACCCATCTACTCCTTCCCCTCGGGACCCATCCAAACCCTCACTGCTTCCAAGATGCTTCCCAACAAGCACCAACTTTGTGAAGAAAAGGAGTAGAGCCCTAGGCAAAATTGGCTTTTTTTGTTTGGTTTTTTTTTTTGTCTCCCAAACAGGCAATTACCTCTTGCAAAACTACGTGGAGTCTAAAATGCAGGAGATGCAATATTGAGCTTTACTAACACGGAGCCTTCAAAGCACAGATTGCTGCAACATGTGAAAACAACACAGGGAGGGGATCTGCAGCTGTGGAAAACTGGGACCACTTTTTATTCTACAGTTTCCAGGCATAGGGGGCTTGCACAGGGGCGACCCTAGAAAAGACCAGAGCTACAGCTGTATTTACATGCAGCACCCTTGCTTTTAGATTATTTGAGAGAGGTGCAAATGAACTGCCTCCCTCCTCCTCCTGAAGCCCCAAAACTGTCTCACTGCTTCTCCTGAAGCCCCCAGATGCAATGCCTCCCTGTTCCTCCTGAAGCCCCCAGATGCAGTGCCTCCCTGCTCCTTCTGAAGCCCCCAAATGCAGTGCCTCCCTGCTCCTTCTGAAGCCCCCAGATGCAGTGCCTCCCTGCTTCTCCTGAAGCCCCCAGATGCAGTGCCTCCCTGCTCCTCCTGAAGCCCCCAGATGGACTGCCTCCCTGTTCCTCCTGAAGACCCCAGATGAAGTGCCTCCCTGTTCCTCCTGAATCCCCCAAATTAACTGCCTTCCTGCTCCTCCTGAAGCCCCTACATGAACTGCCTCCTTGTTCCTCCTGGAGCCCCCACAGACACGCTCCAAATACAACTGAGCAACCTGGAATCCCCAGATATACCTGTAACAGATGTAAAACATAAACCAAACTGCAGCATACACCCAATACATGGTGTTCTTGGCGCTTCCTTGGGACTGCCTACAGAAGAAAACCCCAGTGAACCTACCAACATGGTAACCAGGGCATGCCAGATGCCTATCAGATCTTCACTGCCCACCATCAGTACACGTAGCTATTAAGCAGACAGATGCAGACAGAGATTAGGAAACAATGTTGGAGAACCTCAGGACAGCCTTTGTAAAGGCACAAGCTTCAGGATGGGGTGAATTGAAAGGCAAAGCAGAGTCTTGAGATTTACATCCCAGATCCGGCTCTGGAGCGTGAAGCAATAACGGTGGTTCTGGAGAGCACAGGCAGCAGGCTGTGTCTAATGCAACTGCTTCAGACAGGCAAAGCAGGCAGGAATGAGGCAGGCACAGGTCTATGCAGATTCCAGACCATGACACACTCAGGAGAGAATGCTGGGGTGAACTGGGGGTGTTCAGCCTGAGAAAAGAAGCCTGAGAGGGGATCTGATCAGTGGGGATCAATAGCTGAAGGGTGGGACACAGGGGGACATGGGCAGCCTCTGCTCAGTGGCTGTGGGGACAGGACAAGGGGCAATGGCTGCAAGTTGGAGCACAGGAAGTTCTGCACCAATCTGGGGAAGAACTTCTTCCCAGTGAGGGTGAGAGAGCCCTGGGACAGGCTGCCCAGGGGGTGTGGAGTCTCCTTCTCTGGAGAGATTCCAGCCCCATCTGGACACCGACCTGTGTGACCTGTCCTAGGGACCCTGCTTTGGCAGGGGGTTGGATCTGATGATCTCTGGAGGTCCCTTCCAACCTCTACAGCTCTGTGATTCTGTGATTAAAAAGCCTAAGTGCTTTCTAAAGAAAAAATAATAATAATGGTAATAATGGGCAGCCTTGTGTAGCTCCAGGCCTGGAGGTTGGTGTCCCTGCCTGTGGCAGGGGGGTTGGAGCTCTGTGACCCTTGGGGTCCCTTCCAACCCAGACCATTCTATGATTCTATGATTCTATGATTCTATGATTCTATGATTCTATGAAAAAGCCCCTTTGGTCATTAGTTCATTTTAAAAATATATTTATATTTATATTTATATATATTTATATATATATAAATATAATATAAAAATAAATATATATATATATGAAGAAAGAAAACAGGCAGCATTCCCTGGAACAGTTTCAGGGATGCTGCTCTCCTTCCTGCACAGCCACCCAGAGAACCAAGCTGAGTGTGAAGGAGTTTCCGATGGGCAGGGAAGCACGCAGCTCCGGACACCCCAGGGAAAAAAAGATCCCTCAGCAGGTGACACCCTTGACCTCTCCTGCCACAGATGGTACCAGCACATCCTCACCCAGGACCACAGCTGGCAGGAAACCGTCCCAGCGTTTCTCAGGAAGCACTGCACATAAATGCCTGCACGGAATGAATGCAAAGCTACGCAGGTGATTTGCATGTGTAATTGCTGTGAATTAGTATGCAACTGGTCAATTAGATTCCCTTCTTGCACGCACGCAGTTTCTAAATTCAAGCCTCATCATGGAGCAATCTCTCCCGGTTTGGTGAGTGGTCCAGACAATGGGCTGCCCCCAGGTCCTACTCGCAGCCACATGACCATCCCCCCAGATCCTTCCTGGGTTTCCATCGTACTTATGGGCTGGAAACGCAGCTTCCAATGAATTCACAAGATTTTATCTAGAAGGGCCCCCTAAGGCGACCCAACCTCACCTCAAAGCAAAGAGCAGAGCCTCACAAAGTCCTGGCGTGACGTTTGAGCTACAGCACGTTTCTCAGGAAGACCCCTGATCCCAGCCTAAACGGGATGGACAACCCATCCCATCCCTGTGCAAGCATGTTAGCCACCTGCCTGGACGTTGATACGAAGTCTGGGACATCCAGTTAAAAGATGCAATGGAAACACTTCTACTACTCATCCACTGTGCACATGCTTGGAGGACGGAGAAGGTATCAGGGAGGACCAGCCATCCCCTCTGAGTTGGAGGCAGCATGTTTCCTCAAACTCCTTGTTCACCTCTAGACACAACCTGGAAGAGTCCATCCAGGGAAGGCATAATGAAGGAGAAGAACCTCCCAACAAGCCTGGTTAGAAGCCACCCCACTAGGATGAGGTAGGCTGCATGGATTTGGGGTAACAGAAAGCAGGAGGGGGAACTTGACCATGTTCCTCGTCCTTTCCCAGGTCCTCTCCTGGAGCTTGGGACCCTAAGGACGTGCAGCCACTCTTCCAGACAGAGCTTCTTCACTGATGGTAACTGCAGATATCTGGAGCTCATCAGGGAGGGACGAGCCCACCAGTTTGGGAGCCCGTTTCTGTGAGGCCAAGGGTGTGTGAGGAATTAGGACCATGTCAGACACCCATGGCTGTGTGGCATGTTTCAGTTCCTGCAGAGGATGGCAGGGAGGAGGAGGAGGAGGAAGGCAGGAGCACCAGGGAATGACTAAGTCCCCTTAACAGCACCAGAGTTTCCAAGCAACTGGTAGGCACCAGGAGACATAGTAGGGACTACGGCCAAAATTGCAGTATCACCAAGACCTCTGGGGCAAGGTGGGTGAGAGGAGGTTCAAAACTGGGCAGTGGTTAACCCCCACGCTCCCACCAGACACTTCTCCACCCAAGATCAGGCCACCAAGGTCCACTTCAAGAAGGATGCTTGTGGAGCAGGACCACCTATGAAGGTAAGAATGGTTTACTCATCTTGCCAGGGAACACATCATCACCCTGTGTTGGGAGTGTCATCTCCTGAAAATCCTGCCACCAGCATCCCAACCCCCCATCACTGTCCCTGTACCTCTGCTGCTTTCCCCCAGCATCCCAGGCAGCAACAATGGAAAGTTATAGTAGATAATCTCTTCTTGCCAAAACAGAGGAAACTCACTGGAAGGTGACTTCAATTTCCTCCTCCAATTTGGGTATTTTTGGGGCGTGGGGTGTGATTTAATTTTTTCTTTGTAACACCTTCGCCTGCCTGTGAGCTACACCTCCCAGAAGAGGAGCATCCCGTTGGCACACTCACCTGCAGATGCCCAAAGAAGGAAGAGAGAGGCTCAGTACCTGGCACCGCAGCATCTCCCCCAGCGACTCACATTTCAAAATCAAAAGTGCCTTTTCTTCCTCTACTCCCCTCCCCAAAACCCAACCAATCCTGCAGTTCAGCTCTGCCACAGGACAAACAGCTCCAGTCTTACGTGGGTTCTTTCACAGCTCTGCAGCAAGCACATCCTGGGCAAGCAGCCCAGGTCTGACACGGATCACGGTGTGAAGATCCGCTCCTCATCGCCACCCCCAAGTCTCCACCACCACCCTCAGCCAGGGCTGATGCCACTTTGCTCCAGGGCTTTGCTAAAGAAGCCCCGGGTCTGCAGTCAGCCTGTGGTGTAAATAAGGTGACTTCCAAAGCCACACCAGCAACTGCTGTGAAGGCACCATCCTCCTCCTCCTCCCCCTTGCTTCTCCCCAGACCACTGAACGTTCAAAACGCACCAAGTTTTAACACAACTGTTTTTCCACCTCTTGTTTTCAGCTGAGGCTGCATGCTCAGAACAAGAACAGGTATTTTACAAGGATGGATGGGAATTTCTTCACAGTTCAAAGGCTGATGAAGATAACAGGGCTTAGAAAAACCCTGCATGCCCAGCCCCAGAGAAGGTCTGCTCCAGAAATCAATGGACTAGCCAGGCAAATAAAACCACTCACATTTAGAAGTGTTGTGAGCTCAGTCCATAATAAAATACATCAAAAAAAGGCATCAAGAAGTAACATAGGCTGTGCTGCAGGAGTACGTATGTACAGGTACAGATGAAGATGCTGAGGTGGGATACTGAAGTTGCATCAACATCACAAACAATGATGTGCATAGAATCATAGAATCACGGAATCATTAAGGTTGGAAAAGGCCTCAAAGATCATCTAGTCCAACCATCCCCTTGCCACCTATATGACTCACTAACCCATGTCCCTAAGTGCCTCATCCAACCTTTCCTTGAACACCCCGAGGAACGGTGACTCCACCACCTCCCTGGGCAGCCCCTTCCAATGCCTAACTGCTCTTCCTGAGAAGAAATGTCTCCTCATTTCCAACCTGACCCTCCCCTGGTGCAGCCTGCAGCCATTCCCTCTCGTCCTGTCCCTGGTTATCTGGGAGAAGAGGCTGAGCCCCAGCCCCCCACAGCCTCCTGTCAGGGAGTTGGAGACAGCAATAAGGTCTCCCCTCAGCCTCCTCTTCTCCAGACTGAACAGTCCCAGTTTTCTCAGCTTCTCCCCATCAGATTTGTGTCCCAGGCCCTTCCCCAGCTCCGTTGTCCTTCTCTGGACACGGTCCAGGGCCTCGATGTGTTTCCTGTAGAGAGTGGCCCAAACCTGAACCCAGCACTCGAGGTGGGGGCCTCACCAGAGCTGAGCACAGGGGGATGATCAGCTCCCCAGACCTACTGGCCACTCTATTCCTGATCCAAGCCAGGATGCTGTTGGCCTTCCTGGCCAACTGGGCAACCTGCTGGCTCACGTTCAAGCGAGTGTCAATCAACACCCCCAGGTCCTTTTCCTCTGTGCAGCTCTCCAGCCACCCTGCCCCAAGCCTGGAGCGCTGCCTGGGGTTGTTCTGACCAAAGTGCAGGACCTGGCACTTCACCCCACTGGCCTCTGCCCATCGATCCAGCCAGTCCAGGTCCCTCTGCAGAGCCTTCCTACCCTCTGGCAGATCGACACTTCCCTCTAAGTTGGTGTCATCTGCAAACTTCCCGAGGGTGCACTCAATTCCCTCATCCCACTCATCAATAAAGGTACTAAAGAGGATGGTCCCCAGCACTGAGCCCTGGGGAACACCACTTGTGACCGGCCTCCAGCTGGATTTAGCTCCATTCACCACCACTCTCTGGGCCCAGCAGAGCCAGTTTTTAGCCCAGGGAAGAGTGTACCTGTCCAAGCCATGGGCTGCCAGCTTCTCCAGGAGAATGCTGTGGGGGTCTGTGTTAACTCCCTCTGTCGTATAACTGTCATACTTCGAAGGGCAATCATAAAATCAGTTATTTGCAAACTGACACTAAATTAATTTACACGTTGATGTCTATTTTGTGAAGCCTGACATTACTACGGGTCACTTTAAATTTGCACCCTGAACCCAGTAAATTCATGCATCATCATATTAATTGCATGTTATCATAGGGCTCGTTTATAGCCTTATCATTTGAAATTGCAACCATTAAAGGAACCCTGCTGCTTGTTTCCCGCTTGCAATTTCACATGGCACCTCTGTGCTTCGCAACAGGCTGACCAAGAAGTGTTTATCTTCTTTCGGGACAAAAAAAACCCAAACCCCAACAAACACAACAAAACTCTGAAAGAGAATATCAGGGATTAATTTAGTCAATCCAGGGCACTGTCCAGCTTTGGGTCTGCACCAACACCTGGTGCCTTTGGGGTAAAGAGAAGACCAAGGCCCCCACTACCAAATTCCAGCTCTGTGTGTGTGTGTCCCCAGAAAAAAAACCACCAACTTCAAGCTGCAAACATCCAAAAAGGGATGATTTATAAAGGCAAGGCTGACAAGCAGAGCACTGCCGGTAGACGGCAATGCAGCAGCCGTGCTGCTGCACAGCTCCAGTGACTATCGTCAGTCAAGCTTCTCTTCTCCTCTCTTCAACTGACAATCAAGGTTCCTGAAAGCAACACTGAATACCCTGGATGTCTTCTCCCTCATCACTGTGATTAACTCCTGTGACTTTAATTCTGAAGCTGCAAACGGTCACGAGTCTTCGGTGAATCTTCCAGGCTCCAACCTCAGGCTCGCTGCTGACCTAGCTGAGGTCACCATGCTCCTGCCCACCCTTTTTTGGTTTCCCTTTGATCATGTGTTCACCACGGAGCAAGGCGACCTAAAAATAAATCCCCAAAAGGGATTTATATTTAAATGCTGTCAATGGCTTCTTGCTTGTGTCCCTGTGCCAAGGTACAACATGCTCTACAGAAGGGCTTGCCTTTGTTGCAGTCATGGAAGTTCATCACCTGCCAATTAGCTTGAGGTCCATACATTTGCTAATGCTGATTTGGTTACTCCCATCAGATTTGATTAAGCATGCAAATCTTCAGGTCTTACGCTAGGCAAAGCCTGGAGAAAGGAGAAGGCCCGAGCCAATAAATAAATATTATCTTCTTTTTTTATTATTAGACTGAAAATAGAAGGCAAGAAGTAAACTTTTCTCCCCCCTCCCAAGCTCCTCCTCTGCTGTGTGCTGTTAAACATGATGTAATAAGAAGGTTCACACAGTACTGGAAAAGTTCCTTCCACAAGGAATGTGGGCCTAAAGGTCCCACAGGGCACAGGCCGCCTTGCAGACTGGTTGATCTTCCACACAACAGACCCCAAAAAGTCTGCATGTAGCAACAACAGGTTGGGAGACATTATTTCCTTTGGAAAATCAGTACCCCATAAGGTTATTTAGGACTTTCTAAAGCATTGTTCACCCCACAACCCAAAAAGGACCCACACGCCTCCTGAGGGTGCTTGGCAGAGGTGACAACTTTCAGATTAGCCAGAAAGCTGCTGGGTTCAGGCCACTGACTGACACAAACAATTCACAGTGGGTTTCCAAAGGGATTCATTCTACCCATGGAAACCCAGGTTTTCCCCACAGCTCTGAGCGGAGGCAGTAACTCTGCATTTCAGGTCCTGAACCCCAGTGTAGTTCTGTTTTTAAGCCGTTGGTGCTGCCTTCAAGCCTGGGAGCAGCATTTTATGTGCATGTGTGAGAGTTTACAGGGCATCTGGGCGTCATTGCTGATGGATGAATGGCCCTGCACAAATGTTAGATCTCCGACCCGCTGCTCTTGCAAATAGGTTTTTTGGGTGTTTTTTTTTTTTTTAACTTATTTATTTGCATTGCAGTAATTCATTTGGGTGCTAACCATGACTGAGGCCATGTTGAAATGCAGCCTGGCAGCAGCAGTAAGAGATAGCACCAGCTCTCCAGACTACATGGAGGAGCAAGCATCAAGGCTGGAGTTTCACAGGTAGGGAAAGAAGGTGGAGGCAGATGGTGTCCTCAGATCCCAAGGACAACTCCATGAAAATGAATATAAGAAGAACCCCGGTCCCCCGACCACCCACCTAAGCATTTAACCAAAAGAGGACCACAGAAAGCAGAACAGGACCCCCTCGAAGAGTCTCTGATAGACCTTTCATGCTGAGATGCACATTCCACCAAAACACCTAGACATCACAAGAGCAATCAGAGGCCATCAGTTCGTGTCTCTGCAAAGCCCTACCCAGATAAAGCTGTCCTAGCTGGGCCAGCCTCCCTACCTGCCCCAGAGGAATGACAAACACACCCAACACATGCTCCAGGGCTGGTTTGTATGGACCAGCGGGATGCGATGCTATCAGGCCATACCACTCCTCTTCTCTATAGAGTGCCCTGAGGTGGCGTGGAAGCCTTGCTGCTGGGGAGCAATGCAGAAGAGGTGGGTAGATTTGCAATATCCCAGCCCAAATCCGGGAGGGTGCAGACCTGCACCACACTTGGCGAAGCCAAGATGCTGTAGACGTGGTCCACTGGCACCCACGAGGATGTGGGCTAACACCACATCTGTGGCATGGCCCCATGTAACCTCCTCCTCCTGTGCCAGATGTTTGTCCTACCGCAGTAAGGACCATGCACATTGACAACCCACTATGGCCATGGGTGACAGCAGCTGGCTGCCACCCCAAGCTGCTGCAGCCAAGGTGTCACCGCAACAGGCTGAACCTCCAAGCCATGGTGCTCTACCAAAAACCTGGTCCTGCTCCCTGGAAAGTCTACCAAAAGCCTGGTCCTGCTCCCTGGGAACTGCACCACCACCTGCAGCAGAGCCAGGGGTGGCTCCCGGTTCTCCTTGCCACCAGGAACCAGGCGGGATCATCTCGCCCTTTGAAGTCTTTCTTCTGAGCTTTGCTCTTACAGCAACTCCCTTCGCTCCCAGAGAGATCCACCAGAGAGGAAACCAGCAGCCTGGCAAGCCCCAACCACACCCCGCCCGCCCGCTCCTTCCTCCTTCAAAGGGGAAAAAAAAAAAAAATAAATTATTTAAAAAAGAAAAAAAAGCCATGTGAACCCTTTCAGACCAACCAGCTCAGGTAAATAAGGCAGCGCGCCTCCTCCTCCTCCTCCCAGCGACAACAGAGAGCTACCATCTAATTAAATAAATGAAACAAGATTCATAGGAACCAGGAGGGCCGTTTCTGGGAGCGGGTCAGGGCGAGATTAAAAGCAAAATAAAGCAGAGCAACAGACCCGGATCCCTTTCCACCGGAGCGCTGCGGAACGAGTGGCACAGACCCAGCCAGGCTTAAAATACACAGGAGGGGCACACCCTTCCCTCCAAACACACCTGCCACTTTCCTCCCTCCCCGCTCCTTCTCTCCCACATCCTCTCTCTGGAAAAGCCCAGCTCCACTCGCCGCAGAACCAAACTATTTCCTTTTTTATATACTAATATTTCCTTTTTTTATACTAAAATTTCCTTTTTTTTTTTTTAATTTATTATTTTTTTTAAGTAGGCAAACATCTGGGAACGGGGAGGGGAAAGGAAGCCCTGGAGTTTTTCAGACACAATTAAAAAAAAAAATTAAAAAAAAAAAAAAAAGAAGAAGAAGAAAAAAAAAAAGTATGATTAAAACCAAAAAAGCATAAACAAACAAACCATGTTACCCAGAATAATGACTTCAGGGACAAAGGCCAAAAAAATTGTATAAGCTTCTGGGAGCGTGGCAAGAGGAGAGAACGGAGAGTCCTGGCTGGTGGAGGGGAGCGTGGTGCCGCTGTGGAGGCACGGCTGCTGGGACAGCCAGGATGCTCTGGGCAAGCTGGGAAGGAGAAGGGTTTCAGAGGGATTTTGTGGCTTAAAATACGTCTTCAGGTTCTGGGAAGCGGAAAGCTCGGTCCAGGCAAGCTCAGACCCTTTGGATACAGTGGAATCATCCTTCTCTGCGCTGGTGAGACCTGGCTGGAGCACTGCATCCAGCTCTGGGGTCCCCGGGACAAGGAGGACATGGAGCTGTTGGAGCAAGTCCTGAGGAGGCCACGTGGACAATCTGAGGGCTGGAGCATGTCTGCTCTGGAGCCAGGCTGGGAGAATCATAGAATCCCAGACTGGTCTGGGTTGGAAGGGACCCCAAGGATCACAGAGCTCCAACCCCCCTGCCACAGGCAGGGACATCAACCTCCAGGCCTGGAGCTGCACAAGGCTGCCCAGGGCCCCAGCCGACCTGGACCTGAACACCCCCAGGGATGGGGCATTCACCCCCTCTCTGGGCAGCCTGTTCCAGCACCTCACCACCCTCTCTGGAAAGAACCTCCCCCTAATATCTAATGTAAACCTTCCTTCCTTTAGTTTTAATCCATTCTCCCTTGTCCTGCCAGTCTCTGCCCTTTGAACAAGCTGATTCCCCTCCTGTTCCTCTGCTCCCTTCAGGGACTGGGAGGCTGCAATGGGGTCCCCCCACAGCCTTCTCTTCTCCAGGATGAACGAGTCCAGCACCCTGGGAGAGCTGGTCTGTGTCAGCCTGGAGAAGAGAAGGATGCAAAGTGACCTTTCAGCCCCTTTCTGTCCCTCAAGTGTCTCCAGGAAAGCTGGAGATGGGCTGGTGACAAGGGCTGGGAGGGACAGGACAAGGGGCAATGGGTTTAAACTGAAGGAGGGGAGATTCAGGGTGGAGATAGGGAAGAAACGTCCTGTGCTGAGGGTGGTGAGACACTGGCACAGGGTACCCAGAAAGGTGTCAGATGCCCCATCCCTGGAAACATTCCAGATCAGGTTGGATGGGGCTCTGAGCGACCTGATCTGGTTGCAGATGTCCCTGCCCATGGCAGGGGGCTGGACTAGATACCAGAGGTTGCCTGCACCCACGTGCAGGACTTCGCATTTGGCCTTGCTGAACCTCACGACAGTCACCCCAGCCCACCCCTGAAGCTTGACCACGGCCCTCTGGATGGCATCCTGTCCATCAGCCATTGCCAACCGCACCTCTCAGCTCGGTGCCATCTGCAAACACAAACTCCTCTGAGCTACTCTTGGTTTGCAGCTCCGTAACCTCGGGCAGCAGCGTGCCACACTCCGTGGCGATGACAAACAGGGGGCATGCGGAGCTGCCAGCACTACCCAGGGCCAAGCTGACGTTCCCCTGAGAAACCAAGAGCACACAGAGGGATGCACCTACAGATCCTGTCCTAGGAAGGAGACTTTTGAGGGGGGATGCTTTGCACCTAAGGATTTCCACTCTGGTACAGCACCCAGGTCCTGGAAAATAAAGAGGCACAAGAGACACGCGGTGAGGAGGAGAGTGATTCCATGCAGCATTGAGGCAGGAGGGCTAGTAGAAAACGCCCTGAGATGCTGACACTGCAGCAGGGAAGATAAATGACTGGCCCAGGGCCATGTAGTGAGGCAGTGTCCTCTCTACCCAGCTTTCAGTCCCTGCTCTTGGCACGGGATCACTGAGGTATCCTTCAACAACAGTGCTGTACCGGCTTCAAGACCGCGTGATTCCTCTCACACCCACACGCTCACACACATAGACCTGCAAAGATTTTTGCCTCCTCCTTCCTGATGTCTCCAGACACCTGAAGACATCTGAAAACCAGAAGAAATTAGTGAGAACTTCCCATTTCTCCTCCACGGGAGGACTCGTGGGGCTTGACTGGACTCCAGAAGCTGGGGCTCCGCACGCAGCGGGATGCTGCCACAGTCCCACCTGGAAAATCAGCGCCTGTACTTACAACCACACGCCAGGAGACGCTGCAAAGACTTCCCAGGAGCTATAAAACCCACCCCAAGGATTGCAGCGTTGGAGTGGGGATGAATTAGCTGAAGTCTGTCTAGCTGGAGAAGTCACGCTGGAGGAGATCCATCCAGGTAATCCATCTTTCTGCCGTGTTATACAATGACACAGTAATGGCCAGCCTGGAGGGATTTCCGTCAGGAAAACTCAACTGTTACTAAAATGGTAAGTTAATACCTAGCAAGAACTCAACTGCCATTAAGACTGAGGGATGGACATGACACGGGGTGGGGGTGGGTAAAACATTACAGTCCCCATTCAAATATTTGTATTTATAAGAGCAGAAATAAATGGACCTATCTGCAGGCTGTGAGAGAGGAGGCTGAAATTAAAAGGTGGGGGGGGGGGGAGGGGAAAAAAAAAAAAAAGAAGCAACAAAAAAACCTGCAAGCATTGATTCTTTCTTTGCCATGTGTCCTAATAAATAGCCCGGCACGGCTGCGCTGATGAGTAGCTGGGGTGGAGGAGGGCTCGTTGCCTGGCTCTTGCGAGGGGACACAGGACACAAATTTGAGCTTGGGTTCTGTCCTTTTGTGTTGATTTTTTTTTTTTTTTTTAATAAATAAATAAATAAATTAAAAGAAAGGAATAAAGGCAGAAAAGTTATGTGGCTAATAAAGGGCTCTATTGTGCCATCAATTTTTTAAGCTTTAATGATTTCGGGAGGAAGTTCAGCTCAGCAATCAATAGCACGATATGGGCAGGAGGGCTCGGAGGAAATTCAGCGCCGGAGCTGCGGTGAGGGCTGGCGGATAGCGGGGAGGGGCGGGGGGGCGTTCAGAGGAAAGGGGTTCCCCTTGCTAGGAACAGAGTGGGGGGCGGGGGGGGCTTTCAAAAACCTCGCACGGGCTGGGGACCCCAGTCCTACGCGTCTCCCCGTCCCGTTTAGTCAGCGCGGTGCGAGCTCCCCCTCCTGCCACTCGGCATGAGTGGCCGGGGGACACTGGGGGAGGGGGGGGGGGGGTGTCTGGGGATGGCAGGACCGCTGCCAGCAGCGCGGGAGGAGGCAAAGCACCCACGACAGCCAGGACGCTCGCCCCACTCTCCCCCCGGCCCGGGATCAGCACCTCCCCAGGGATGCTCGCCCCATGCTCCCCCGAACCGGACTGAGCATCTCCCAGGGATGTTCGCCCTCTGCTTCCCGTACCCGGGCTGAGCCCGTCCCGGGGATGCTAACCACACACTGAGCGCATCCCAGGGATGCTCGCCTCCCACGCTCCCCCCCAGACGGGCTGAGCCCGTCCCGGGGATGCTCGCCCGACACTGAGCGCATCCCAGGGATGCTCACCCCCTTCCCCCCGCCCTGCTCCCCCCATTCGCGCTGAGGCCATCCCAGGGATGTTCGCCCCACACTGAGCGCATCCCAAGGATGCTCACCCCCTTCCCCCCGCCCCGCTCCCCCCATTCGCGCTGAGGCCATCCCAGGGATGTTCGCCCCACGCTGAGCGCATCCCAGGGATGCTCACCCCACGCTCCCCGCACCCCGGCTGATGCCGTCCTAGGGATGCTCGCCACCCCGTCCCTGGGTACCGCGGCCGGGAGTACGCAGGCAGCCCCCCCCCCCCCCCACCCCGGGTCCCCCTCCTCCAGGCAGCCCACTCGGAGGGCAGCCAGCCCCGCTCCTGCCCACCATGGGAGCACACCCCGCCAGACGTACCGCATCGCCGAGGCTCGGTGCTGCCACCGGGGAGGCAGGACGCGGGGTTATCCGGGGAGGGCGGGGGGGTTTGGTGGGGCGGGGGGGGGGTGGGAGAGAGAGCGGGGAGGGGGTGTGTGTGGAAGAGGCGGAGATCCTGCGCCAGGCAAAGCGAAGTGACACGGTGATACAGCGTGAAGCCCTTCAGCATCATCGGGGACAACGCCACGCCCGGGGTGCCACCCTCACTCCGCGCACAAGCCACAGCCTCCTCCGAGTTTACAGGGGCTCAGGCACCAGCCGGATAAATAACTGCGATTAAAAACCCCACGCAGCACCGGGGGGAGGAGGAAAGGGGGTGAGGAGGGGGAGAGAGGGGTGAAGCACCGGGTCCCTGCCCCGGCGCAAGGTGCGTTGGGGAACGGGCGAGCCGTGACGGGGCCACCCCACACACCCCCCACCACACACACGCATCCTGTCCTCAAACTGTAAGTCAAAGCCGCCCCTGTCAGCCAGCGTGCTCTCGGGCAGCGCTCGGCACCGGCAGCATCCGCACCAACTCCGGCAAAAAAGTTTTGCCACGATAGGACCCCCTCCCCCCACTTCCCTCCCCCCTCCCCCCCCCCCAGAAAAGAATATGAATTTAAAATAATAATTAATCTTTTAAAAAATCGAATAGCTGCCCGTCATGGTAAAGGAGAAGGGAAGGAAGAGCAGACCTGGAAGCCCGGAGTGAGGAGGGTGACAGTGGTGCTGCCTCTGCGTCACGCCGCCGCAGCCCGGCGACCCACCGGTGCTGGAACCCACGGGAGAGCCAGGTACCTTCCCCCGGTCCCGCGGAGGGAGGGGAGGGGAGGGAGGGAGGGACAGAAGGAGGAAGGGAGGGAGGGAGGAGGGACGGAGGGGAGGCTGCCGCCACCGCCTCCCCACGCAGGAGGGTCCGCGGGAGGAGGGCGAGGGGGATGGAGAAGAAGCATCATTCCGGCGGGGTTCCCACCCGGTTCCCGTCGGGGCAGGCAGCGGGCGGTGGGGGGACCCCCGAGCCCCGTTCTCTCCGGTGCGGTAATTCTGGTGGGGAAACAGGGTTGCTGGGGGGTTTGGGAGGGGGTTGTTCGGGGTTTTTTTTTACTATATTAAATAAAATAATATGAAGAACTTACCGTCTGAAATTAACAGGGAGGGAGCGGCGCGGGGTGGGGGCGAGGGGGATGAGCAGCATCACCCCCGCCGGTGGGACGGGACGGGGCGGGACGGGGCGGGACGGGGGGGCAGCGGCAGCTCCGCGCACCTCGGTGGGGAGGAGGAGGAGGAGGAGGAGGAGGAGGAGGAGGGAAGAGGGTGGGAGGAAAGGGGTGTGGGGGGGGTGGGGTTGCCGGTACGCGGCCACGGACCCACCTGCGTGCCGGCAGCCGCCCGCCCGCCCCGTCCGGCGGTGGCGGCGCTGACCCGCGGCTGGAAGGCGGCTGCCGGCGGCGGCGGGCGAAGGGCCCGGATGTCGGTAGCCCGCTCCCTCCCCTGGGCGCGCAGCGCTCGCCGCTTCACTCCCCACACACACACAACGCACAACCCCGCCGCCGCCGCCCCACCCCGCCGGGGGTGTCACCGGGCTGGGGGTGCGGGGTGAAGCGGGGCGGGGGGTTTGTGGGAGGTGGGGGGGGGGATTCCAACACCACCCCCCCCCCCTCCGCCGTCCATCCGTCCCGCCCGCCCCGTCGGGGCGCCACGTGGGAGCGCCCCCCCCCCCCCCGCCTTCCCGCTCCTTTCTCTCCCCCCCCTCCCCCCCCCCGCCCCGCGCGGGCTTGACAGGTCCACGCGACCAAACAAACCCAGGCGGCGGACGGGCGGGCGGCTCGGCCAATCGGGGAGGAGGGGGCGGGGCCGGCGGCCGCCTGAGGGGAGCGCGGGGTCCCAGCGCCTCCCGCTGCCTGTCACCTCAGGGCGGCGGGAGGCGCCGCTCGCCTCAGGCGCGGGCAGCAGCGGACGGCGGGGCGGGAAGGGGGAGATGTCGCCACCGGGGCGCGGGGCTGGGAGGAAGGGAGGGAGGGAGCGGCCGGAGCCTGCCCCGCAGCTGGGCAGGGGGGAGCTCGGCGGCGGGCGGCCGCCCTCAGCTTTAGGATGAGGCCGTTGCAGCCAAGCGAACCCTTAGATGGGGGACGGGGAAGGGGCAGAGCCGCTCCCCCCACGCTGTGAGACCCCTCGCAGGGCAGGGCAGGGTGGGGTGTGCGTGTAACATCCCACGGCCCCTGGGACTGGATCCCACCCGCCTCCCCCCCCCCGCCACACCATCCCGCCCCAGCAGCGGCCACAGTGTTCCCCCCACACACACACCATGGTCTCCAGTGCGCTGGCCAAGGGGCTCCACTTGTGCCCTGAAACGCCGCTTCCCCGCGCCGTGGAAAGTTCTGGGCGCTGGCCCGTGGCTTGGTAGGGTGGGCGTCGTGCCTGAAGCCACCCTGACAGAACCTGGGGATGGGCCTGCGCCGCTCCTCAGGCTCTGCCAGGGGATTCCAGGGTCAGCTCAGCTGGGAGGGAGAAGTTCTTCCCTGGCAGCGTTGTCAGGGCCTGGCACAGGCTGCCCAGGGAGGGGGCTGAGTCCCCAGCCCTGGGTGTGTTTAACAGAGGGGAGATGAGGTGCTCAGGGATCTGGTTCAGCACAGGACAGGAATGGTTGGACTCAATGAGCTTAAAGGTCTTTTCCAACCTTGTGATTCTAGGATAAAATCAGCCTTGCAGGGAAAGCCGTCAGGGAACAGGACCTACATCTCACTTCCTCGGTGAGGTCAGAGCAGCAAGAAGCCTCCCTTTATCTGTTTAATCAGTGTGGTCCCAAGGGAACATCCACCTTGCTATTCCAGAGGTCATGACAGCAGGTTTGGGGTTGGGTTGTTGGGTTGTTTGGGGTTTTTTTTCCACGATTGTTTTGTTTGGCAGGCTGCTGGTTGGGGAATTTGGGATGATTTTTGATTTTTTTCTTGATTTTCTAAATTTATTTTTTTTTTAAAGTCAGACCTAGCCAAAATCACAGCTTGGTTTTATTTCACATGGCAGCCTACCCCATCATCCAGCTTCCATGCTTTCCCACCGGGACCCTGAACTCAGTTGGTATGATGCTGAGTCATGGAGGAACCTTGTCATCTTAAACTTAACCACTTGGGTCTTCACCCTCAATATTGGCTCTTTGGAGCAGCATGTCCCCCCCCATTTACACCTAGAGCATTTCCAACATATTTGCACCCTATTTTCCCGGACTTTTAACAAGTGTTTTCAATGAAACCCCATTTGAACCTGTTCTTTCGGGGTGCATTGCTCTGCAGTCCCACCTGTTTCAGGTGAAGGGCCCTGGCACAACAGCGCTCCCGATTCAGCCTGGGAATCTCTTATCTAAGACAAAGTATCATCTTTACCAACTGCTGATGCAACTTGGGATCTGACTCTTGAGTTACCTGGTCAAAACTCTCCGATTTCAGTGGAAATCCTTCGTCCCTAGTGCATGCTTAGATTTAAAGGGGAGGCTTAGCTTGGAAAAGTGGGAGCAGCAGCTGCTGTGACTTTTCTCTGCTGGTGGAGGAATTGTGGGTTCCCACCAGAAAAGGGAGACAATATTTGGGGATACCCCTCAAAGGTTTTACTTGGTAAAACCATGAGTTCTCTGCATTGTAGGGTTTTTGGAGAGGGAGGATGCAAGGGGCGGGCAGCCATGAAGGATCAACAGCCCTTGTCCCTCTGGAGGAAGGATGCAGTTCAGCTGCAGCAGCTTTGAATAGGGCACAGAGGAGCGTCTGAGCATCCCCTTGTCCCCTGTGGAAAACCCTCCAGCTTTATCTTGTTCTCTAGAACCAGGGTTAACACCTGATTATTTCTGAAATAACAATCCCAGTTAAAGCAGTGCTGACAGGAACAAGGTGCTGCTACCCCCTGGTCTGCCTGGTGTGTGTCCTGCCTTCAAAAATCCACTGAGATGGTATTGCCTGACTGCAGCAGAAGCATCTTGGAGAGAGTGTGTGGCACAAGAGAGACGTGTGCTAAGGACTCCCACACGCCTTTGTCCAGCACACACTCACCAGCACAGCAGCAGGCAAGAAGCTATGATGAAGAGCAGCCTTAGAGAAGGCAGAAAGTTCTGCTTGTATCCCTTTGTGATTGTTTTCTCCTCCTGGCTGGCCACAGGCAAACTTGAGATGGGACCAAACCAAAGACCTTGGCCTGTGGTTAGGAAGGGATAAAATAGAAACACAAGTTTTCTGCTTCCCTTGGCGTGCAGTTGTGTCATGGTCCTGAGTGCACTGATTGATTTAATTACCCCGGCCACCCTTGCCTCCACCCCACACATCCTCCACTCATTAGACCAGAGGCTCCATTAAAGCTCAGGTCTGGGCTCCTAGACCTCTCCAGAGCTGCGTGGCAGGAGTGAGCACCTATCTGTAGTCCTGCCTGGTGTCCTGCAGCTTGGATCAGAGTCAGACCTATGTTGCAGCCTTCCTGCTGTTTCCAAGTGGATCCAGTTCATCCCCTCACCTTGCCTGGGACTCGTGGTTGTGTCTTTTTACCAGGATGTCCCTGCCAGCCCTCTTCAGATGTGGCAGGGCTCCTTCCTGGCCGTGGGGGCACTGCCTGTGCCATGGTCACTTGACTCACCTTCCCTTAGCAGGAAGGATCACTGAGCCTGAAGGCACCACAGACAAAGCACCTGGGAACCGCGTTGCAGGAGTTCCCTGCTCCCAGACCAAGTTCCCTACCTAGCTCTCCAGGGCAGGGCTGGCAGCTCTAGGGGATGTTGGACTTGAGAAGGCTTTAGCCTGTGGTTTATAGAGTCAGGAAGATGTGGCCACCCTGCCTTACTGCATGTTCCACTTGTACCTGTGCAGGTCTTTGGTCAGCTCAAGTTCTCTTGGGCACTCACCTCGAGGTTTCTGATGGGCCAGGTTTACCCCCTCCTAAGAGCGGTAACTCAGCTCTGTTAGAGCAGGCTCAGCTCTGGCATGGATGGTGGATGAGCGTGTGGGAACTGGCAGGGGGAGGTAAGGAGGTCCCTCATCTTCATGCACATAATCAATAGCGAATCGTTACTTAAAAAAGTGAAGTGGCTGATGGTGTTTTTTGTAGGGCAATACATGCCCTGCATTTTCAGTCTTTGATTCATACTGCTTAACATGCCATGGGATGGATCTCAAGGAGTGACTCACATTGTAAAAGCTGCTGGTGCCACGTCTCAGCGAGCTGCTTCAGCGTGCCTGTGTCTGCTCTCCAGCCCAGCTCTGCGAGCCTCCAAGGCCCCGTATGGGAAATCCCGAAGCCCAGAGCTTGGGGGAATAGCACCAAAGCACACGTGGGGCTCTGCCAGGGTCCGTGGTCTGGATTAGGTCCAGCCTGCGTGAGGCAGAGCGTGACACCGCTCAATCCATCCGCATCTGGGTGCTAGAGCCCCAAACTAACCGTCAGTGGTGTGGAGAGGAAACCCATGGCTGGGGAGGGCCAGCTGAGGCAGCCCACTCCCTCTTGCCAGAGAAAGGAGGCTCACAGAATCACAGAATGACAGAGCTGCAGGGGTTGGAAGGGACCTCCAGAGATCATCAGGTCCAACCCCCCTGCCAAAGCAGGGTCCCTAGGACAGGTCACACAGGTTGGTGTCCAGATGGGGCTGGAATCTCTCCAGAGAAGGGGACTCCACACCCCCTGGGCAGCCTGTCCCAGGGCTCCTTCACCCTCAATGGGAAGAAGTTCTTCCCCACATTGGTGGGGAGCTCCCTGTGCTCCAACTTGAACCCATCGCCCCTTGTCCTGTCCCCACAGCCACTGAGCAGAGGCTGCCCATGTCCCCTGTGTCCCACCCTTGAGCTATTGATCCCCATTGATCAGATCCCCTCTCAGGCTTCTTCTCTCCAGGCTGCACAGCCCCAGGTCCCTCAGCCTTTCCTCACAGGGGAGATGCTCCAGGCCTTTAGTCATGTTTGTGGCCCTTTGTCACCTCTAGCTTCCGTCGTGTTAATGTGGGGGTCTGGCCATTCCTGTTTACAGGAGATGATGAACCAAAGGCACATTCAAATTAACATCACTACATCCCTCACAGGTACAGGTCAGTGCTCCTGCTCAAGTGTGGGATTCTGACAATACAGCCATTGGTCCTTTCTCTCATTGCAAGATTCTTTGCCTAACTCCCATAACCTGGTCATCAATATTGATCTAGAGCTGCCTGTTCAACAGGTGACACAGCCTGATGGGATTCATTCCTACTCGACTTACACTTTGCAGGGAGTGTTCCTTTGCTTTTCTCCACTCACACTGGCAGCAGTGTAATTAGCATCATCGAATCACAGGATCTCCTGAGCTGGAAGGGACCCATCAGGACCACCAAGTCCAACTCCTGGTCCCACACAGGCCCAGCCGAGTCAGAGCTGGCACTGAGGGCATCATCCAGATGCTTCTTGACTTCAGCCCAGCTCCAGGCTGCGACCCCTTCCCTGGGGAGCCTGTCCCAGTGCCCGACCCCCCTCTCAGCACAGAACCTCTTCCTGACACCCAGACTGACCCTCCCCTGGTGCAGCTTCACATCATCCCCTCGGGTTCTGTCACTGATCCCCAAAGAGAGGAGATCGGCACCTGCCCCTTCACTCCCCCTCGTCAGGAAGCCCCAGAGTCCCATAAGGTCTCCCCTCAGCCTCCTCTGCATCCAAACCTGCCCCCAGGACTGGAGGTGAGGCCTGTCCAGCACAGGGCAGAGCAGGACAATCCCCTCCCTGGCCTGGCTGTGCCATGCTGGATGCCCCCAGGATGTGGTTGTCCCTCCTGGCTGCCTGGGCACGTTGCTGGCTCAGGGGTAACTCATCAACCAACACCCCCAAACCCCTCTCAGCACCGCTGGCCTCCAGTGCCTGATCCCCCAGGCTGGGTGTGCAGCCGGGGTTGCTCCATCCCAGAGGCAGAATCCAGCACTTGCCCTGGTTAAACTTCACGCTGTGGGTGATTGCCCAGCTCTCTGATCTGTCTGCGTCCCTCTGCAAGGCTTCTCCACCCTCTATGGAGTCAACAGCTCCTCCCAGCTTGGTGCCATCTGCAAATTTACCTAAGACCCCTCCAGTCCTGACCCTGTGTCCTTTATTAAAACATTAAAATGACCTGGCCCTAAGACAGAGCCCTGGGGAAGGAACCCCACGAGTGACTGGCCGCCAGCCAGATGTAACCCCGGCCACTGTCACCTCTGGGCCAGACCCTCCAGCCAACTGCCCACCCAATGCATTATGGCTTTGTCTAGTTGGGTGCTGGACATTTTGTCCAGCAAGATACTGTGAGACACAGTATCAAAATCCTTACTGAAATCCACAAAAATAACTTTAACTGGTTTCCTTTGGTCACCCAGCTGGGTGACCTTGTTGTAAAAGGATATCGGATTGGATAGACAGGACCTTCCTCTCCTGAACCCGTGCCAGCTGTGGCCAATGACTGTGTTGTCCTTTAGGTGTTTTCCAGTTACTCCCAGCATGATTTTCTCCATACTTTTACCAAGCACTGTGGTGAGACTGACAGGCCTGTAATTACCAGGGTCTTCTTTCTTACCCTTCTTGAAAATGGGGATGCTTGCCAGCTTCCAGTCTACAGGCACCTCTCCAGATTCCCAGGATCCCTGGAAAATAATTGAGAGAGGTCTCACAGTGACATCAGCCAGCTCCCTGAGTACCCTGGGATGAATCCCATTGGGGCCCATGGGCTTGTATAGACCCAGATAGAGCAGCAAATCACCCAAAGTTCAGGGTTCACTGGGACTTTATCGTTGCCACAGTCATGGTCCTCCAGCTTGAGGCATCTGGAGTCCCAGAGTCCATTGACTGTGTTGGAGACAGAGGCATTAAACATCTCTGCTTTGTCTGTGCCCCTGTCAGTAAGGTGACTGTTCTCAACGAGTCACGGACCTGTGTTCTCCCTGGTCCTCCTCTTGTTGTTAATATATTTGAAAAAACCCTTTTTACTGCCTGCCACAGCACTGGCCTCAGCTCTGAGCTGTGGACACACAAATTTTCTCTCTACAAAGGCAAACAGCTTCCCTGTAATCATCCCACGTTGCCTGGCCGTGCTTCCATTGGCCATACACTTTCCTCTAGCAGAAGATTCCTGTCCATCCAAGCCAGCCTGCTGCCCCACCTGCTTGATGTCCCATGTTTGGGAATTGCCAGTTCCCGAGCTTTTAGAAGGTGGTACTTAAAAAGTAACCAGCATTCTTCCCAGTACCCTGGTGTTCCTGTCAGTTTGTGTGGGATGAGGGAGGTCCTTGGAGAAGAGGCGCTGGAAGGAGGGCAGTGCAGAGGAAGGGCAGTAACTGACCTGGGCTTTGTGACATCTTCAGTCAACAGCAGCCTGAACAACACAGATGGAGTGTTCAGCAAGACAGAAGTGTTCATGTGTTGACCATGTCCCAGACACTGCTGCTCAGTGGCTAATTACTGCCCCCCAGCACAGACCCCAAACCCTCTCCTAACCTTGCCTCCCAGCTAGAGCCCTCCTTGTCCTTGGGTTTATGCAGCCTCAAATACTGCTGGTAACCGCAGCCCCTGTCCCCTCTCTTCACCATGATGATGAAAGCGTGGTGGACCTCAGCCTGGTGTGTGGAAGTGGTACCTGCTCAAGGGTGGAAGAGAAACCTGCTCCAAGCTCTGCACACACTGCGTGGGCAACGCTTTGGCCACCATTCCTGGAGTATGCCTCACACAGTGAGTGGGATAGTGAAGCTGGTGGGCCTCCAGTCCAAGTCCTTCAGGACATCTGAGCTCAATCTACGCAGACGGGCTTTCCCAGGGCAACCTGTCCCTGGTATGATGCTTCTTTCAAGCTAATGCTTAGAGACTGCAGCGTGGCCAGCTGACCGAGCACCTCCACCCATCTGCAATACGGTCAGGTCTCCTTTCACTTGACCTCTCCTCTCAAATGAGGCGGTAATCCTCTCCTCCTCCAATGGTGTTAGCTGAGCGGGTCTGCATGTTCGGTGTGCTATTCAAAGGCTGCGTTAACGATGATGAGAATAAAGTTTCCTTGGAGATGCAGGAAGGCAGCTATGGCTGTAGCACAGGCTCCACTGAAGCTGGTGACACATCTGACTTCAGATCAGTGCACCGACTCCCCTGACGCATCGTCGAAGCATCACGGGGCAGCGAGGCACCTAGCCTGATAGGTCCAGTGAAGGAACTAAAGCAGGAGCAACCCTGAAATCCTGCCTGGGAAGCTGCCTGGATATGGGGGAAACCTTCAGTGACAGAATGACAGTTGCACTTGAGAGGAGCAGGAAGGGTTACAGACACTTGTGCGGTGACAGGCGGTCCTGGGCAAGGCTGAGCACGTCCTGTGGAGCCCAGCCAGCCGGGCTGACCCAGTGTAACTGGGAGCTGAAGCTGGCGCTGGATGCTTAACTTGAAATGGCCCAGGGACTGAACAGATGGCTTCTCTTTATTTGCATGCTACTTGCATTTGTGAGTCAAGCAGAAGAATAACTTAATTTTTGACATTTGCTTCTCCTCTGAGCCCGGCACAATTTATGTTATACTGGCATTTGCGTGAAGGATGTTGCTTTAGGCACAAAACCCATCCTGGCTTTAACCCTAAAAGGAGCCAAGCAAGCAGGAACCATGTTCCTCCCCAGCTCTTTTGTAGGCTCTGCCAAGGGATATCACACTTACACAATGACCAAGGAATCAGGAGAAAACAGTCATTTGGGGCTTGTGGAAGGAAGGGGCAGGGTTGGAGTTACCCTGGACTGGAAAATATCTCATTTGTAGGCCTGAAATGAGAGGCTGCTTGTGGGTGAGGTTTACCTCCTATTAAAAATACCCTTCAAGGCCTTGTGCAGTTAGTCTTGAGCGCTGGGGATAAATTTAGTGGAGTCCTGTTCCTGTTGACATAAACTTAAGTGAAAATAATATATATGGTGAGGGCACAGCATCTGCAAGCCAATTAAAAACCTGGCTGATCGCACCCTCGGTGACAGTTGCCGTGACGAGTGTGCCTGTGTGCCACCCCTTCGGGAGGGGAAAAAAAAGCCCAGACCCTGTTTGCTTGTGCAGCATCTTCCTATTCCCACAGCAGCTGATGGAGATCATTTGGTAGCTCCAGTCCTGAGGGTCCGTCCTCCTTGCTAGAACGTGCTGTCCCCAGCCACCCCGTGCGGTCACCTATCTGACATTCGTGGGTTTGGCTGTGGATCAGCAGTAAAGAGGCGCAGGGTGAGAGAATGAGGTGCATTTTCTGGCCTGACTGCAAGATGTAAGGGTTAGCCTGGGTAGGGATGTGTGCACTTTGGCCAATATAAACACAGGTATTGTTCAAAGGCTGTGCTTGAAATGCCCAGAACAAAAGAAAAAGGTGTTCTTGGTTTTCCAGTGGAGAGTTCCCCAGTTCTCCTTCACCCGGAATTTTGGACCAAGTATCCAGGTGTTGTTAGGGAAACTGGGTTGAGAACAGGAGATGAAGCAGCCAGAGCAGGGAGACTGGGGCTCGGGTGTGTTTCCCAGGTTTCAGCAACTCTTGAATTCACTGTGATCCCCCTCTTGTGGCTACTCCAGCGCCTGCAGAATTTCCCTGACTGCCTGCCAAGGTTCAGTGACATCAGGTTCCTGAAACAATCCAAGTGCAAGGCGGTGGCTTCATAGGCTAGCTGCCCTTCAGCCGGGCTGCTGTGACTGCCCTTGTGTGTCAACCCAAACTGTGAGATGCAGTGCATCATCTCCAACCTCTCCAGCTGACTGTTACCCCATCAGTGGGGGTAACAAGAAGCCAACCTGGCTTGGAGCTGCAGACCTTGTGTAAGTTGAACGTGGGTCCGGTTGTGGTGGAGGATGTGTGGTTTAAACCACATTCGTGGCAAGGTCCTTTGCCAGGTGGACAGGTCACGAGCACACACACACACAGAGGAACAACTTAGCACTCCAGATCATGGGCCATAACTTGATATATAACAATAATTTGGTGACATTTGATGTCATATTTCAGATTTGGCCTAAGCCCTGAGTGGATAAACCACATCTGGAGCGCATGGCAACTGTGGAGTTGCTTGGATGCAAAGAGGACCCCAGCACGTTCCCCTCTGCACCCCCTGTGTAGCCAAAAGTCCGTTGTGGCTTTGACCTCACCGAGTTGGTCACTTGAAATGAGTGAAAAATGAGATAGAAAATGAGAGTGAGCTCACTGTTCACGTGGAGGTCCTTGGGTTGGGAGCCCTGGGCTGCACGCCTGATTCCCTCCAGCTAGCCCATCGTCTCTCTTGTGTCTTTGGGGAGGCCCCAGCCTTGGCAAGTTGAATTGTCAAGTGGCTGTTGCAGATCAGGGCTCGCTATTCCCTCGTCCTTCAGTGCCACAAGGAGCTGGGACAGATACACAGTGGTCCCTGAAGGATCCATCTCTAAGGGACTAGAGACAGGCCATAACAGTTGCTGGCAGAACCCTACCCCCTTCTTTCACTCTCACCGTAAAGCCTCATCCCCCAAGACACCCACACAGCAAAGTGAATTCCACCTGTCAGGAATGGATGTACAACTTGTTTATCTCAAAGTGGCTTATCTCAAAGCCTCTAGTCCAAGTCCTCTGCACATGCAGCCAAGATCAACTGAAGAACAAAATCTGAGGGGGCTTGGACCCTCTTGAGGGGGCTCAGGCTTTCTTGAGCATTTGGGAACCCTCTGGAGATAGCAGTGCTCATGTGTCCCACCACTGGGTGGAAGGTGTGGGGATACCAAGGACTTATTGACTAGGCAATGAGGCAACACTGTAAAAAGGCAAGACCAATGAAGATGGGAAGGAACGTTTCCCCACCAGACCTGGAGCCATCAGACCAACGGGATGCTGCAGATTCGCAGTGGTACCTATTGCACTCTCTTTTCTCCACTCCTTACTCTTTCTTCCCCCCTTCTCTTGAACACTTGTGGGCCAGATAAAGTGACTTGACACATCTAATTGAACCTCACTCAGGGGTTAAGCCCAGCCACCCCCAACCACCCAGAGCAATCTGAGGTTGGTTGGAACACAAGGGGGTTTAACCCCTGCCAAATTGGTCTGTCTGTTTGTGAATCATGATTCTCAGATCCAGGTTCCTGACATCTCACACTGATATCTCCTTGAATCATGATCTTTGAATCTCCTTGTCACTTTTCCCTACTGTTTTTTTGGTTTCAGAAACAAAATGCCTGAAGCCAAAATATCCTGGTGCTGCGGGTGGGCCATTTATTAGACTTGGCACGAGCATATTGTGGTGCTTCATCGTTTTCCTCATAATTCTTACTGGGAGAGACTGGCAACAGCACAGGGCCTGCACCAAAACCCATCCCCAGCTGAGACACAGCTTGTAGCCGGAGGGCTGGCATGGTTAGCAGCAGCAGCAGGGCTGTGCTGCGTGGTGAGAACCAGGAACTGCACTCCCTCTCGTGGCTGTGCTCTCCTCTACCTTTTCCTGGAGCAGAAGACCCACCCCCCCCCAAAGCTTCATCATGTTGACCCAGCCCATCCATGACCACCGCAAGAACCCTGCATAACCCAGAGATGAGCAGCACAACAGAGCCCGCTGGCCATTCAGCTTTTGGTTTCCTCTCAGCTGTAACAGTTTGGGCAAAGATTTTTCCATGCCAGATGTCTGCCTTAGGCTGAAGCTCTCTGGAAAGTTTAAACCAAACGGCTCCAGCCGTTTCCAAGGAGGAGGGGAAAGCACAGTGTTTTGCCCAGATTCTGAAAATAATTCCATGAAACTTTTTGTAAGAAGAGGCAAAAAGCCTCCGTGTATCGAAGAAAGAGCGTGAAATTTGGTCCTGCTGTCCAGAAAAATAAAAGAGAAAGAGTGCCATTTGCCACTTCCAGGAAAATCTGCTTAATTTCCAGTTGGTTATAAGCCCTGCAAATCATGGTTTGCATGTGCTCAACAGATCCAGTCACAGATTAACAGCTCTGTTCTCTGAGGACTGTCTGCAGCAGGTAGTGAGGACAGAATGACTGGTTCCAGTCCTGGGGAAGCAGGGAAAGCTGGGGAGACCAGAGGGGTTTGGAGGGGAGCTTGGAGGTGCTGGGGTGGGGTTGGAAATGGGTGGGTGCTGTTGGAGATCTCTTTAGGAGAGGGATAATGCAAGCTCATGTAGAAAGAATAATGATGGAGAAGCTGCAGTGAGAGGTACAGGACCAGGGGACCCTCTCCCTGCTCCTCCAGAAACACATCCCATTGGTGACAGGGACAGGATGGGCCGGTGTCATCGATATTGGGTCACCTCCTGGGCTAAGCAGCCTCCTCATGCAGGAAGAGTTTCTTCTCACAGTTGCCACAGGGACGTCAGCAAGAGACTCTGAGTTTGGTTGCCGTGCTGTCATCCCAGGGGCAGTTTCTGAAGGAAAGCAGGGATGCCTGAGGAGCATGTCTAGGGGACTTTTGGCTGGCATGCAATGGAGATGCACCAGCTGCTCCGGGATGTCCATGGGAGCGTTCGCCCCGCCGCAGCACCGCACTGCGGAGAGGCAGGGCAAGCTGGCTGGAGCTCTAGGCTGCTCCTCCCCAGCATCCTGCCTCCGACAGCCAAAGCTTGCGCTGGGTGTCTGGACACCGCCCCGCAGCGTGCCCCGTGGACTGGAGTGCAGATAGCATCTGACTCTCTCTTGTCCTGGCAGGAAGATCGTCTCCCTTCGTAACACTGCACACCAGATGCCAAAAAAGACACTTTTGCCATCCAGGGGAGGCAAGGCTGTTACGAGCGGAGGCGTTGACACAAACTGCCTTTGGGGGAAATGGCACGGAGCGGCATCCCTGGTTCAAGAGGCTGTCTGAGTTTAGCAATAGTCTCTTGTTCCCAGGCTCTGGGCCAGGGTAAATTGGCTGCAGTGCACTTTGAGAAGGAGGATTTTGCCTCCAGGAGGAAAAGAGCTTAGCTCAACTCTGCCGAGAGTCCCTCTTAAGCTCATCCACGCAAAGGGATGGGTGCCAGTTCCTCAGATGGGCTTGTTGCCGGCCTTCCCTGGGTGTAGCAGGAGCTGCTGTTAGCAGGTACAATCAAGAAATACAGATGTGGAGGCAGAAGGAGGGGGGGTGGGAGGTGTGTGGGGGGGGGGGGGAGTAGGAGGGCTGTGGATTTCATTTGCTTATGTGAAGTAGACTGAGATGGTTGAGTGGCATCTCCCCAGTGGGGAGGAGAGGAAGGCAGAGACTAGGGTGACTATTCTCCCCAGCTGCACGAACACCAGCCCATGTTCCCCACTGTGCCAAGGATTTTAATGCATCACGCGGTACCTGGGAACAGTCGGAGTACAAAGAGCATCAGCCCTGCGCCCTGCCCAGCCCCTGCTGCCCTGGATGCATCCCTGCCCCTGGGTCTGGGTGGTGGATGAGGCAGGAACCAGCGAGGTCTGTTCTAGCCAAGAGGTCCTGGAGGGTTCTCTCTTGGCTCCATCCGGGTGCTTTGCCCTGGGAGTCCTTCAGGCTTCAGGACTCTTTGCCCTGGGAGGGGAAGAGTGAACTGGCACAGACACAACAACTGGAGTCTCATCAACCACACAGCTCCCATCCTTACTGGACAGGAGCATGGCCCATGGCCCTCGGGGTTGTCTACACATGGGGCTCCTATGTTAGCTGGGATGTTTGAGGCCATCTCTGGCGTAGTCTTCAGTCCCCTCTACATGAGATGCAAACCCTGTGTCGTGCCCAGCAGGCTCCATCCCGGTGCCTAAACCATCTTGCATGGCATGGGAGACCTCCCTGTAGGCAGCCAAGCTAACCTTGACCCCTTACAGAGGGTTCCAGAGCAGGTGATAGCCCCAAGGTTTGGGTTAGGGAGCAGAACAAGCCTAATTTTTCCCCCAGGACTTCGACCTCCACTTTGCACAGATCAGACATCCCCATTTCCTGCCTGAGATGCAGTGAGACAGTGGGATGGAGACCCGAAAAATATAACCTTTTAATCGCT